>NW_006800056.1:963713-1042645 GCF_000485575.1 Poecilia formosa | reverse complement strand
TTAGGCCTTTAGTTGATAATGACCAAATAACTTTGATAATGAAGAATGAGAAGCAGAAGTTTAGGGGTTTTTATTGTTGATTATTTTTCTAATCCCCATAGAGGAATAGAAAAAAAGATTATGCAAGCAGGTTCAAGTATTACACAATCTCACCTCCATTTTTAATAAGCGGTGATGAATGAAAAGGGCAGTAAAAGCCCCATCGAGCTCTGCTTAGAAACCAGGACTGATCACAGCAGGTAATTTTGTCTCTGCAGCATAAAAGTTACTGCGTTCAGAGAAGATCGAAGGAGAAATGGAGATGGACACAAACTGAAAGACTCTTTTGGAGACATTCCTAAACAACTGCAGAGTTCATGAGTTCAAACAACAGCATAAAGATGCAAGTTAATAGATGCTTCACAACTTTGGCAAATCTGATGGAGGCAAAACAGATTTTTAGACGAAAATTCCAAAATGCACTTTTGGCACAGAATCATCAAAAGAACATAACAACCATAGTGAAGCAAGGCGGTGGCTGCATCATGCACAAGTTAATTTTCCTTAAATGGAGCTTGTAGAGTAGAATAGAATAGAATAGAATAGAATAGAATAGAATAGAATTATAATTTATTTCTCACAATGTGGAAATTCAGTCCCAGTAGAAAGTTACAGACAATGGAAACATGAAGAATCAAACCAAAATTAAAAAAAGATTAAAATAAGTACAGACTGTAAAGGACAAAGTTAAAGCATAAAACATGCTGTACAGTTATTAAAAATAAAATACTGAGATCAAAAGCAATGTGCAACTGAGTAGGGTAATGTAAAAAATGTACATGATTTGTATTTGGATATCTGCACAGAAAAACAGCAACAACAAAAAAATGCTAAAAAATTGCAACAAAAAATGTAAATATGAGAGCAGAGATGTAAACACTTATTGGAGCAGAATGTAACTTTTACATTAATTAAAACTATCACTATGTCATAACAGTATGGTGTGAAATACAGTTATCACATAAATTAAATGTACTATGTACTGCAGTTTGGTTTGTCAGATTAAAAATACCTTTTGAAACTAGGTATTAAACATGTTTTACTAAGTCTACATTAAGTCTATATTTCTGTATTAAAATGTTATTATTGTTAGATTCTAATCTTAAATGTGTTTTCATTGTTTGTAAGCAGAACATTTATATAATTAACAGAAACAAAAGCTTGAAAATGTCAGAGTTTGTGTCAATAATAATAATAATAATAATAATAAAATGACATTTTTATTGTCATTCTAATGACAGTAAATATCATTAGGATGATATTTAGATCCACTCTGTAATGGGTGTGAGTTAAAATAAATTTTTCATTTAACAAAAACACTTCCAGGAAAACATGGAGTTAACGCTCTGTCTGCAGATTATTTTGGGATTAAATGGTTTTCTGCCAGGCGACGCAGGGTGACAGCTTCCACCTCTGGCTGGGAGACGGAGCGTTAATCAGTCCGTGGAAAACATGTGGGAAGTTCCTGATAGATGAAATGAAGGTCAGCGGACGTTAAACGACTCAATCTGGGCCAAAACGTTTAAAAGGAAGCCGAGTTCTGATAAGCAGAACTCAACAGCAAAGGTTTGTATTTCACTGACATTTATGGGCCATCATTCTTCTGGGTTTGTTTCTACGTTCAGTCGTCAGGAGGAGAGCAGCAGAGCTAAACAGAGCTAATTATAGAGCTGCAGGCTCAGAAACACAGAAGCTGTTTGCTCCTCCAGGTCTGTGCAGGAGTTTCTCTGCTGCTGGAGCCGTAGATGGAGTCAGTGGGAAACTATGAGTTTGATTTTGACCCATGTACAGAGACACATCTGTCAGAGTTGGTAAAGATAGAAAAAAAAGCTGTACAGGAAATATCGTCATCCTTTTAACTCAGAAATATTAAAACCTGACTGCATCAAACAAACTTCATGAGGCTCTTAAAACTCACCCCAGGTCTGCAAAACAAATTTATAACTGTTGGTTATTTTACTGTCAATCCATCTTTTTACATGAAGAAGTCATTAAATTTAATAGTGTACTTTATTAGATCATCAGAAAAAGCTTCCAAATGTAAAAGGAGTGCAGAGAAGAGTCGACTGAGTGAAAGGTGCTGTTTATTTCTACACAGAAGAAAGGGAAGAATTTTACACCCTAAAGCAGGTAGATCCTAAAAGGCTTCCAGCAACAAACCAACTGTGCACCACTTGTGTCAATCTACAGAAATCCAGGCAAAATATGAAAGTTAAATTCAACTCCTCAGACCACATTTTATCAGTAAAAGTCAACCCATGCACCAAGAGGTATTGAATATTTTAAAGGCAGTGTAGGTTTATAGCCTTTGCAGTTTAATTTAAATGTCTGACAGAAAGAGCAGACGTCCTGCAAAGACCTCAGCCAAAGCCTGCCAACCATGCAAAGCTACCAGAAAGCAAAAACTAAAATTAAAATGTAGCTTTATGTCTTGGATTCCAGTTTCTATTTTTATATTGCAACTAAAATAGTAATTTGAGAAAAGAAAAACTAGTTTACCTGAGAGATTAAAAATAGATAAAAAGACATGACACATGTTTACATAGTAGCACTGTGCTGGGAGATGGAGACATGGTTTTATCTAAAGATCGGACTTCCATCTGCAGCAGCTCTAGCAGTGATTCTGAAACCATTGAGTTTGAGCTTTGTCTTGACAGAATTATTTAACTTTGAGCCACAAACCAAATGAATGCTGGAAAAGATCGATGCCAGCTGTGGGAGATCTCCAATCCTCTCAGAGAAGCTGTGAAAGTCCCTCCCCCCTCCGTCCCTCTGGTTCCCTTTCCTGTCATCATTTTGTCTTTTCCCACATCCCAGATATTGTTGTTCATGTCTGTAATTAGCACCAAGTCAGGCTTGTTTTTCATGCATGCACCAGATTCCTTTGTTTCACTCAAAACTTGTTCCGTTTCTGGAGAATCGGTTTATTCTCCTCTCCTGCTTTCATCTTCAGTCACTACTAGTCAAAGACTTTAAAGGGACTAACTGTGTGCAGAAGGTCTGTTCACGGTTTGGTCATAAATTCTCTGAAAAATGAAGGATCCCAAACCTCACCCAGGAGGCACACCTACAAGGGTTTCATTGTGTTGTTGTTATATATGCTGGAAAGATGTAGAGAATTAGAAAATAGGACAAAAATTACAATAAATAGATGAATAGCTGTCCAAAACTGAAAATAATCTCCTGTCTTAAATAAATGTTGTTTTTTATAAATATGGATGTTTAATACTGTGAAAAAGCATTTTCTTCCTCCTGAATGTCTGTTGTTTTTGTCACACACACAGAACTGATTACCAGCTGACAAAATCCACCAAGCAAAATCTGACATGACATAGACTGAAACATTGTTTTTTTTTAAAAGAGGTGTCCACCAGGAGGCGCTAAGGGGCCACAAAGGGCTGAAGAGAAGATGAGGGAAAGATGCAAACATATAAACAAAGTAAACCAAAACAAAATTCTAAAAATAAATCTTTAAATATAATTCTTTTTTAGGCATAATCTATTTTTTAATTATCTTTATAATAACATAGGTTAAAATTTATTTAAATGTCATCAGTCAAAATGATCAACCTACTTCAAGCTAGCATAGCAAACTCAAAAGGGGAAAGTTGTGGTTAAGAAAAAGACAGAAGGAAATGTCCAGCAGCCATACTGCTGCTGAAAACCCAAAGAACTTCTGGTCCAATAAAACCAGAAGGTATGAGGCAAAATTTATGCTAAACGAACATAATAATTATTGAACAATAAATAAAACTGAGAAAAAACCCACTAAACATTTTAAAAGTTGATGTTTCTTTACATATGTTGTAGCATTGCAAGAAGTTAAAGCTAGCTAGGGGTCATGCAAACATTTGGGAAACCTGGGCTAAAAGATTTGAAAAAGAAAAACCTAATAGACTGACCTAAAAACAAAACAAAAAAAAACAAGAAAATATGAGAATTAAAGTCAGTGTAATCCATCAGTACAGAAAGGGTTAAAAGCCCATTTCTTAAGGGCCTTTTAAGGCTTTGGGACCCCACAGAACCACAGAGAACCAAGATGGACCGTTGAAGAAAAGTTCATTTAGAAATTGTATTCAATAGTTTAATAAAGTTCAGTTTTGTTGCTGGATTTAGTTTCTTTTTCACATTACGACTTTTAGAAAATCAATCTAATACTTACTTCTGCACAAACATTTTTGGCACTAATGAAACCCCCTACTGATTGACATCAACCAAATTTGTCTGGTTTTAGTTTTACTCCTTCAGAAGGGAAATGGCTCCATTTTACAGCCCGTTTCCTGTTTTACCCCAGACAGCCTCTGTGTTGAGTCATATCTTCCTAGAAAAACAAACATTTTGTGGGACAGACAGGAAGTGCCATCTGCTCTGATGCAGGCCTTACCTTAAAGAAGCTGCTGCTCCGGTTGGTGAGGCCGCAGGAAGGGCTTCCTGGTGGCGAACCGGAGTCCATGTCGTCTTCCTGTCGGCGGCCGTTCCAGCCCGGAGCAGATGGAGATCTGTGGGTCAGAAACATTTCAGCTCAGACGCTTTGAGCTGTGGTGCAGCCTGTGGAAATTCCTGCTTCAGCCACAGTCGGCTCTATGAAGCTGCTGGCCAGCTCGGGTGACTTTATTATGACCGACTTTTCTTTCATTGTGCTCTCTGAGCATCCGCCTCTTTTTCCACCTAATCCAGGATAACTGCTTCATTCACTGATTCTTGGTCTTGCCGTCTGGTTACCTGTTTCTGTTTTTCTTCACATTTTCTGCCACTTCATTCCCTCATTCTGCTCCCATGTCCTTTAAACTCATTTTCCATCTCAGACTGTATTCCAACACAGCTGCATTCTCCCCCCACCCATAAACAGAAGGTTTCAGAACCAGACATCAAAATGCATTTCAACACATAACTTTACTCAGAAAGTCACAACTTTTTCTTTTCACATCTTTTTGCCTTTACAGTTTGTTTCTCTGTGATTATGTTTATAAATGACTCCTTGAAATGCGTTTGATTCCCTCTGCAGCCAGACTGAAGCCATTACTGCAGCCCTTCCCTTCCTGGCAGAGGATCACAGAGCTCACGAGTCGCTCCGTTTGTCTGCTGATCCACACAGATGCTTTCATCTAACACAGGCAGGAAGTTTGCAACATCTCCACAAACTCAGCTGTGGACTGCAGGGAGGAAAGCACAGATGATAAATGTGCCACTAAAGTCTGCAGGGTTTTGGTTTTGCAGGATTTGCAACTAAAACTCAGACTGATTTATGTGCCACGGACCTTAAAAACCAAAGTTGACTGTAGTTTACAGTTTGTGGTTGAACAAGCAGCGACTTATGTAGCGTAAACCAAGCGTTGGATTAGACACTGGATTCCAGTTTAACCATTAGTGGAAAATAAATGTTTTCTGACTGTTTTTTGTTTTGCTCTGTATAAAATCATCATTAATCTGATTAATGTGATTGTTGATCTGATAAGCTTTGTCTCAGACAGACTTTCTCGTTGTCCGCCATTTTGATTGACGGGTATGGATGGGAATTGATAAGAAATTAGCTATATCAATTTCATTATTGATCTCACTTATCGATTCTGTAATTGATTCTCAAAAAATGTAGGAAATAAACTTTAGTACAAAATATGCAGCATGCTGCATTCGATTCAAAGGAAAATTAAAACTGGATTAAAAATAAGAAATTCTCTGTCAAATGAACATATTAACATAAAATCCAACTTTCCACACGTCAACAGTTTCTGTGCAGACAATTTGAATCGTCAACTATACTCTTATTGAATAAATCAGAATATAAATAAAAAGTTCATGTATTTCAGTGACTCAGCTCAGACATTACCCTGATTCCACATGGATTGTTATTTTAAGGCTTTTATTTATATTAACGATGATAATTTCTTGCTGAAAACATATTTAAGATCAATTAAAAAAAAAAAACAATAAAAAACATTCCTAATGGAGAAATGTGGGTCTAATTAAATATGTTTGACACCTGTTCATTTCAAAATGTGATTTTAGTCTAAGAGAGCTTGATTGCAAACCATAATCTAATTTATTGAATGTGATTGTAAATGTTAATATGAGATGCAGATTATTGATACAATACGGAGCCACCAGTATTACAATAACCAGGACGTGGAGAGGTTTAACTTTACCTGAGACATTCATGGCAGAAGCCGCTGAGCTCGAAGCTCCTTCCTCAAGTTACCGCCGTTACTAAGCAACTTATCAAACGCTTTGCATTTCCAAATCAGTTTCATGCTGTGTGGTCAACTATTTCAGAATGTTGGAGGTATTTTCTTCATTTATTGTGACGCAAAGCTCTGCACATGTTGCAAACTGGCCCTAATAGTGCCGTTTTTCTTGTGTGTGAAACGCAAACATACTTTACCGCGACGCCATCTTGGATATTTTCTTTTTTTTTTTAAATAACTGAACGTGTATGTTACGTCATCACGTAAATGACGTAATGCAATATTATTGCAACCTACAGGCTAAATCCTAAAGAATTGAACTAATGAGAAATGGTTCTCGCTTTACTGACGGGGTCAGTAAAATCTCATAATTTATTTTTAACCATCAATTTTCAAAATGATTATATTATCAAACTGCATTTAATTTTAGTTCAGATTAATTAACATTAAGGAAGTTCTGTGAGATTTAATGTTAACTATGGCTGTATTCACACTGCAGCCTGAATTGACCCAATTCCGAGTTTTGTTATTTTAACGTAATGCGACCTGTATCCGATCTTTTCATGTCTGAACATCGCAGGCCGGATGCTTTTCGAATGCGACCCAGGCCACCTGGGTATCCGATACGTATCGGATTCAAATGTGACCTAACGTCCAGGTCGCATTCATCTGACCTGAACGTCACTGATACTCGACAAATGTCACTATTCTGCGTCCTGATACACGCAAGTGGGAAGAAGAACAACAACCATGGCGGACTATAATGAGGATTAAGTTGTTAAAATGCTGCTCCGGTTGGACAACAACTATGCTCCACTGTTAGCATCCATGTTTACTTTCGCAAACAATGAGCACTTCTTTTTATGGCCGTTGGTAAAACATTGAGAACGCTGACGCTATTGCGCCCTCTACTGTGCATGCGGGACACGTTCAGGTCGTTTGCCCGCTCACACTGCAGAACACAGACAGGTCGCATATATTTGGAAGTGTGATTTGGCAAAAAAATCGGAAATGGGTCACGTCAGGCTGCAGTGTGAACACAGCTTAAGACGCCAACTCATCAACTTATTACCATAGTAACACAAAAAGCTGCTTCTGATTGGATGATGAGTCCCATGTGATGGCTCCTCTCCCAGAGACTTTGGCTAGCAAGAGGCTGTGCTGTTTGAAGGCACAGAACTGAAATCTTTGGAAACGTTTGTCCATAAAGTGACAAAACGACCCAGTCATGCAGCGAGAGCACCTTATACGGCAATGATTGTTTGTTCTAAGTGAAGATTCATCGATTGGTTTTACTTTGAGACATGTTTTTGAGCCTCCGGTGTTTTTTTTTTTTTTTTTTTTTTAAAGCACTACATTTTTTAGCTCAAACTGAGTAGCTGACATCTTAGGATCCGTTGCTGTAGAAGAATCCAACAATGTTGGTCCATGCTGACCCACTAAGCAACTATTTGTTCCAAGACAAATAGCTGTGGCTCCAACTACCACCACTGTAGTTGCAGTTGCGGTGGTTCATTCCCAGGAGTGGAACCATCTAGCTGGAGAAACCAGTCAGTGAACTTCTTTCTCTTGATATCTCAGAATCAACAAGATTTTTGAGAACTTTTAGGTTAAAATTATGTCTAAACAGGCGTCTTTTTGGATGTCTAAATCTGATTTTTTAACATTTGGCAGTAAGTGAGGCTGGGAAGCATTACAAATAAATAAAAACTATTGGAATGAACTGCAATCAAACTTACAACAGCTTAATTACCTGCATGCTATTTTATCTAGTTGAACTGCCTTATTTGATTCTTTAAATATTAATCATACAGGCATAAAAATCTCTTCAACTGTTAAAAAGTTAATTGTTCAGATAAAATAAATTCTAGTGTCAAATTAAGATTAGCAATGAGTTATGACACAGCTACTGATGCCACTCACAGTAGCTGAAATTTACTACTGCAAAGGCCTATCTGCTGCTGTTTCTTCATCATTTCAGACATGAAGGGACAGTCTGCACTGACAGTTTCATTTCCACAAACAGAAAACAGTGTGGCGACAAAAGTCACCACAAAAAGCAATCATGACCTTTACAAAGCACCACTTATTTCCAAAGCTGCCCAAAAAGTTATTAATGTATTATATTTTTTCTTCCAAATTGCTTAAATGTGGATGTAATCTTTAAAAATGGTCTTAATCAAAAGTTTTGTTAAGACTCTGATTGCTTTTGACTCAGTTTCAGTTCAGTGAATGACTGTTTTCAGGAACTTTTCTGTTTGTTGAACTCTGAGCTGTTAATCAGTTTGCATTAAAAGTCTCTTAAACTCAGGGTGGATGCCATGTTGTGTCAGTACACAAATTACCAAAAATGAAAAAACCCAAAAACCGTTTTAAATTGTTTTCTACATGATGCACATGGCCCTGTTTTTCAGTGTGTTTTTCTTCTATGAAGCCATTAAGGACATATTGAACATTTGTTCTGTTTAACATAGAAATTACTCCTAGATCAGGGCTTGTGTGTCCGCTCTGTCTTTTCAAACCTCCAGTCGGTCATGGCAGACACAGAGTAAGGTTCTGCTTCTGCTGGAGGTTTCTTCCTGTTAAAGGGGAGATTTTCCTCTCCACTGTCGCTACATACATGCTCAGAATGAGGAACTGCTCTAAAGTCAACGACAGGTCCTGGTCCAGGAAGAGTGAGTGCTATAAGTCAATGACTTGGTTTAATTATGTTGATTTTAATGCATTCAAATTTTTAGCAAGATTAATTCATTTTAGTAAGATTAATTGCAAAATTTCCAGGAAGGAACCTTTGTTTTTGCTTGTTTCTGGTACACCTGTAAATCTGATGCACAAGCGACATCCGCGATGGTCGATGGTCGAAGCTGCTCTCTGGATTTTGTGCTTCAGAAACCAATCTGAGACTGGCAAAGACTAGTGATGTGTTCAGGTTGTACTAAAAGGAGTTAGTCTCTCAGCAGAGCTTTTGAAGCCTATAAAAGCATCTCAACGGTAAACATGTTGCTAATGCTAATGTCAGCATCCACAGTCCACATTTCTAATGAGGCTCCATGAATGATCAGGGCTTCCTGAAACAATAATAGAACTTTGTACCAGTCTGACTAGAAACAATAAATATATTTGTTTTTGAGCTCATATGTGTATTTATTAAATAATTTAGCAGCAGAAATTTGTTTTTATGTAAAATGTTGCTTATTTTGTCAATAAAATGCGACTAATTGTGGCTATTTAATCATTGATCCTAAAATTAACCTGTTTAAAAATTTTCATCGTGTCCCACCACTAGAAAATCACTATTCTCACACAAACCTTCAGCATCTGTTGGTCCAATTGAAACATCTTAAACCTTCATTCTCCAGGAATGAGTCTTGCTTTGAAAACAGGTAAGTTCATCACAGCTGGGAATGTGAAGCGTTTCATCAGCCAGCTGTGCCTGAATGTCTGTAAAACACGACTTTATTTACCAAAGTGTGCATAAACTCTGAAACCGACCAACCAGACTCTCCCACCTGCCTCGTGGTTCAATTCATCAACTGGCATTAAATTACATCCAATAAATGCATGTTTAAACTGCGAAGAGTCTGAAGTGGTGCTTGTTTTTCATACTGAGGTCATCTGGCTCCCTGCTGCTGTCAGAACAGCTGCATAAACCTGCAGCAGATAAAAAACTCCCACATGGGTCCCGTTAGTGGTCTGAAACAAACCAGATGACGCTGTGGGTGTGAGCATCCACAGCAAACAGCAAATAGATCCAGGCAGGGGTCCGGACTCTGAAAGGGTCAGTGAACAGAGCAGAATGTGGGTCACTGGTTCTTGCTGAGCCCAGCTGAAGCTGTTACTTAAACTGGGAAGAAAGAAAACTTCAGGAATGTGATCACTCAGTTTTATGCAAGAGGAGGCTTTTCCAACATTTGTTTGTGCATCTTCTGTCCATCAAACACCACACTAACCAACTCCAGCCTCTAATCACAGCTTTCAGGCTCTTATAATAGCAAACTGAAAATAAATCACATTACAAATCACACTGCCCATGCAATAAGGGCGCTTCTGCTCTAAATAATGGTTGGAAACTATGTCAGGCACCAGCACCACCCTCCACACAACTTTCCACACTGAAGGTCAGCTGAGAAAAAGGCTTGGATCCTTTTTTGTCAACAACTTTTCTTTAAATCTGCTTCAGAATCTCCGAATGAGGTTGAGCTCTGATCTAGTTCACATTTACATGGAACAAAAGAAGAACGACTAGAGAAGGTGGAGATGAAAATCGTCTCTTGACAGAAGAGAAAACAGACAGACTGGCTGGCAGCTGAAGGCCCTCAACAGTCAAAACCCAACTTCACAGTGAAGCAACATTTCTACAGGAGGGAAAAATTACAGCCAGGATAAACTGATCGTAGCTAGGAGTTTTAGAAGTTTGCCATATTTATTTATTCATTTTTAAGTAAATGTATGGTTATGATTGCTTGTTTATAGCACCACAAACAGAAATACTGCTCATGAAAAGAAATTTATCATAAATAAAAGCAATTGATCATAAGTAATAAACTATGTATGATTAATGCCCACCACTAGTGTATTGGTGATTATGGTGGAGGATCCATGATGCTGTGGGCCTGTTTCTTTACCTGGAAGCCTTGTCACAAGCTCTTTGAAAAGAGGCAAATATTTTCAGGTAAAAATATTTCTACCTCTTACTGAAAACTGAAAATAGATCATCATTGTTTTTTCTATAAGGATAATGATCCAAAACATGTGAGCAACTCTTTGCAGAAATGATTCTCCAGACACAAAGTGACCCGTTTGACTCCACACACCCGAAGAAAACCTGCAGACAGACGGCCTGATTCCATGTTCGTCTGCAGAGTTCAACATTCCCCACAGGGTCAGTTTTCTGTAACTGGAGCTGCTGATTCCCGACCAAAATGACATCACTTTTCATAAACCTGCAGACTTCGGTTCTGTCCCAGAAAGAAGCAGCTTTAGCAGGAAAACAGAAGAAAGCTGCCATAAAAACCCTAAAAGAAACACTAATCAGCTTCATGACCCAAAAACCAACAAGCTCAGTTATTTTTCTTATTTAAATGCCTTTCTGCTGACTCTTTCCCCATCACAGGATGGAACTGCAGCTCTTTGAGCCAAATGCTGTTTTTTCTCTTTAGCTAATCTCTTCAGCAGATTCCATAGAGGCTCAAAATGAGCAAATCGAGGAAGTTAGAGTCTAATAAAGGTGCATAGAGTGGCAGAGGATGACAGGCGGTCAGGTTTCAGACATGTTTCTGCAGGAAAACATCTCAGTGTCAGCAGGAATAAGTCGGAATGGGAAAAATCCAGGAGAGCCTGGAATCTGGCTCATTGAAAGGTCAAACATGTGAAAGTAACAAGCAGAGCAGAGAATGGCTTTGATTAGAGGGGATTTTTTTACTGCTATATTAAACAAAAAAAACCCACAAAAAATACAACACAATATGCTTTGTTTACAGAAATGACTGAGAAGTTAGATTCAGTTCAACACAATTCATTTTATATTGTCTCAGTCATTTTGGCGTTCGTCTTGCCTCTTTTCTAGAAAGGTGATAATACTGGGGTTGCCATGCTCTCCAAATATTTAAACACAAATTTATAATAGTACTAATTCTAATTTTTTTTGTAAAAATCATAATTCTGGATGATGCTAAAAGGTTTTTCCAGATTCGACTTTTTCTTTGTAGACATTTTAGCCATTTTAGAAATTCTGGAAATTACCTTTACCCTTGTTGGAGTTTTAATGTCCGTAAGCTCCAAACATCATTAAAATATTAAAAACCAGTCACTGTGTGAGAGTAATATGGCTGTTTTAGATATAATCCATATGGAAGCATTTGTGTTTAGAAATCCAGATTTTTAACTTGTTCAAAAGGAAACATGGATTAAATGTCTTTTTTGCACAATTATGACTAGAACTTCTTTGTTTTTTTTGTTTCTGGGATGTTGTAAGAGTCCAGAGGAGGAGTGAAGGTATAAGACAGTCCAAAGAAAACAAAAGTTTAGTTTCATAGCGCAACACTGACCTAAAGTACGCAGCTCTGTGGAGCGGCAGAGTGAAGAAATGAAAAACTCTGGGATGTTTTTGAGTTCTGAGTCTTGATCTCCAGAATTTCTGAAACTTTTTATTAAAAGGTTAGCTTTGAATTTTTACTGCATTTTTGCTAATTTCTCCAATAAACTCTTTACAGGGGAAAGTTAATTGGAAGGTAAAAAGCAGTTTGAAACTTTTATACCAACTTTTAAACCTTTGCAGTTGTATTTGCTTCAGCATGAAGTCAAACGCTGGGTGTTAGAGAGATATTGGAGAAAATAGTAACTTTTTTATGCTGAACTTTAAAGTCTTGCGACCAAGTTCAGTGACCTGCCTGATGGACCAGTAAACACGCACCACATCTGACTCGCTCCAGGCTGGAAATGACCCATTCTGCTCAGACAAAAGCAGGAAAACCGCAGTTTGAAAGCAGACGCAGAGAGATTCCACTCACCTGAAACTTCTCTGACTTCCTGCTCTTCTTCTTCTGCGCTGCTGTGCAGGATGAAAACCATTAGTTCCGGCTCTGGTCTCCACTCAAAACACCCACAGTCCCATGGTGTAGAGACAAACACAAAGGCAAGCCTCTGGTCAGAGAGAGGAGGTGAGACAGGAGGAGGAGACAGAGGACAGGCGCGCATGTCGCCCCCTGCTGGCTGAATGCAGAGACTGTGCTTTCTCTCTTAATTTTTATGTCCAACACTTAGAAGCTGAAAAACCCCAATAAATAAATTATATGATAGAAAAATCTATTTATTTAAGAAACTTTACCACTAAGTGAAACGATTACGCACAGAGGGATGTTTGACAGACTTCATTTCTGTTAATTATGATGATTTTCCACTTACAGCTAATAAAAACATTTAAAATCTGAATATTACATCACATGAATAAGAAAAACAATTTAATACAGAAATGTAACCTGAGTGAGTGAAATGTTTGATTAATACCTGCTTAGAGGTTGTCCGTTTTGAAAAGGCGTCCAACAAATGAGTTTCATTGGAACACATTTAATTTATGGATAATGACTTTTGGTATATCATTTTGCATCAAACTGATAGTTGAAAAGCCAAATTAAGAACAATAAATATCTTTATTTTTGACCTCAAATATCTGTTTATTCAGTAATTTAGCAGCAAAAATGTTTTTAAATTGAAAATATTTTGTCAAAATAATTTAGCAGCAAAAATGTTTTTAAATTGAAAATATTTTGTCAAAATATGGTTTTTGATATATAAAGTAGTGTAATGAACTGATGGACCAGTAAAAGCATTGCTTTAAGTCAATTTGGGATGTTTCATTCATTTACTGTGAAGAAGTTTATGATTTTTTAGATTCTGAATATAAGGTTTTACTTACTTCTTTCTTCAGCTATAATGCAGTAAAACAGGAACGTTTCCTTAACCTTAACTCATCGATCCGTTCTGCTCCATTCTGCCATCACAATAATCCTGTATGGAGATGAACTCTGATTCAGAGGTAACAGTCATTCTTCTACTCCGACAATATTTAGATACTTTTATCCATTTTCTGCTTAGCAACAGGATGTCTGAGAAGGTACAAAAAACAAACAAACAAAACAACAAGGAGGATAAGAAGAAATCAAGCATTAAGTCAAACTGGACACTTCTAGTTTATGTAAGTCAGTTTATTGCGAGAGCATTTTCTTCTCCTTCTGGTTCTTCCCAGAGGTCAACAAAAATGGATCTTTTACAAACTATCCAAAAGACTTTTGACAACAATAATAAACAGATCTAACTTCTGCAGATCTATGTTCTAAAGAAATCTGTTTCCAGAATTTAAAGTAGCAACTCCCCCCCCTGATATGTACAGCATAACCCAAGCAGTCAGTGCTTTCTTGGTGTTAGAAATGCGTTAAAATCACACAAAGTAACTTTAATAGTTATAGAGGCATGCAAAAAAGCATCTGTTAGTCTGTGTTGGAAAATAAACCCAACACAGCTGCTTTCGCGGATGTGTAAAGATGCTCAGCGGCGCCCTCTGGTGGGTACTGGGAGAGCAGCTGCACATCCATCAGATGCTTCCAGTTTGAATCTCATAAAAATCAATAACAACAAATACTTCCATATTTAGTTTAAACACATGCGGAAACAGAAGTAATACTGTAAAAAATAATCTTTAATTTTTCTCTAAACAGTTTTCATCATGGGCATAAATGTATCATTTTAGGCATTTGGCGATTTATTTGATTTTCTCTAGGGTGGCATAATTATACGACAAAAAACTGCAGGGAATTTTGAAGACAACATAGATAAATGTACAAATGCACTCTGACTCAAATATATACATACATCATCCTAGATCTTCAGGTTAATTTAATTTGAAAATAATGTTGAATGACTGCTGAATGGCGGCATCTGGTTTTCTCTTTGGCAGCATAAAAGCTTAACACAATACCCAAAACAACGAGAGTGAAATGACATTATAGAAAACTGTAGATTTAGTTGAGAAAATTGTTACTCAGCCTATTTTCTCAGATTCAAATAACTATTGTAGTTTTTTAATTATTTTTTTGGTTTCCTGTTTGCCTCAAAAAATTTGTCAATATTCTGCTAACGACAAAAAAGACGCAATTTCGCAATTGTTGTTTTCATTGAATAAGAAAAGCAAATAAGATCACAAGTGAATAATTGCAATAAGTCAACATGAATATAACCTAAACGCCATGATCCTCCAACTACTTCCTGTCGTCTTTTTCATGGTTTGTATCAATGGAAACATCCGGTTGTTGATCATGTGACTCGAGATGCGAAAATGTGTTTCCACTGCAGTTTAGTTTGATGCATTACGAGACACAGAATATCACATCCTTTCAGCTAAAGTTGTGCAGATATTTGTTTAAATATTACTGGTGAAAATCTACAATATATTCAAATTACTGCAGGTTTTGCTTTTTAAAAATAATTGCAGTTGAATGTTCTCTCATTATTCCACCCTGAGAAACAGAGAAGCAAAAAAGTTAAAATAAATAAGAAAAACCCTAAAGCTGATATAACATTAATGCATCTTAACTCCTGCCTCTAGCATTAAAGTCTGAAATATAAGAGACGGCAGAGGAATAATACGCTGTAAAAGCTCAAATGCTGGCATGCCATCACTTCCTGTTGTCCTCAAACCAATCTTTTACGGCCACAGTTCATCACTAATTTAATGCGAGGAGGAGGAGTATGCTCCGCGATGTCTCATGTGTTTGAACTAAACTGTACAAAACTTATAAATTATAAAGATCTGTAAAAACAACATCAGTAGTTAGATTAAATATTAGGTGTGCCGCATCGCAGAGTTCACCATGAGCACTGACACTGCTGTTCAGACATGATCTTTGAATAAGTTAATTCATAAATAAATCATGATGATGTCTTCCCAGAAGCAGTGGCATCCACACACACACACACACACACACGCTCAATCTATGACCCTTACCCTAAAATACTTTTTGGTTTTAAACAACTAAAAGACTAACAGGAGGTCTACAGGCAGCAGGTACACACTTCCAGAAAACCGCAGACCGCTCTTACAGAAATATATCTCTCTACGTTAAAGTGACAGTGCTGGAGTAGGTCCCTTTCATTCGTCGGTTTGGTAAAACCACATCTACTTGGACATGGAAGAAAACAGCCTATATATTAAAAGTGTTAGACATGTAGATTCTCTCTGTGAGTGCGAAGCGACCGCTGTGGCAAACAGCATGCAACGGAACGGAGGACATGTTGAAGCAACACCAAATATCACTTAAATGCTTCTTCGGGTCCCTCGGTTGTGCAGAAAAGACTCAGTTTTAACAGCTAAAACAAGTACCTATGTAATCCTCAAATATATACAGAGAAATCTCTATTCCACTTAAAAATACCTTAATTTTGTGCTTAAACCCAAACTTGTAAAAATGCTAAAAATCGCTGATTCCTCTCTTACGTAACAAGAGCTGCTCGCCTAACTGTCCGCCAAGATGCTGTTCAGTTCAGCCAAAACTGTTTGGTTCGCGTCTGGCAACAATCTCCGCCGGCGGGGCGCCATCTTTGGCCATCCAATCCGGTTCCAGAAGCAAACCCAAACCTTCCGCGTCTTCCTCAAGACGTTTCAAACGAAGCTGTGGTTTCCTAAACAAAGAAAAGGCCGGACTCGTTTCCGAGGCGTCGACAAACCGGAAGCCAAGTTGAGTTTCTCTCCCTCCGCAAGCCAACGGACGATGACGAAGAGGAGGATGAGGAGGAAGGGGCAGAGGGAGGGCGGGGGTCAGTGGATGTCTCTGCACATGGGGAGGTTGACGAAGAAGAAGACGTTGAACTCGATGAGGACGGAGAAGCAGAGGAAGATGGCGTACATGACGAGGCAGGCCAGGCCCAGCCGCCAGTCCAGAGTCCATTTGTTGAGATGGACGCCGAGGACCTGCAGAACGGAGGGACGCAAAAACTTCAACTCAACCAAAACCATATCCGCGATCTGGAGAAACAATGTCTGAATCAGGTTCATAAATATTGATATTTAGTGTCAGTTATGTCTCTCCTGGATTCTTGCTCATTTTTAACCACATCCTCCCATATTAGAATGGAGAAACTGAAAAGTGTTTTATTCTAACCATATAGCAAACTTTCTATCTTCCTGTAGTTTTTCTAACGTCTCGCTCTGTGATAAGACCATCTTAATAATTATTGTAACCATCCCCTTTGTGTTCCCGTTGGTTTCCTTCCTGACAGAAAGTACTCCAGGCTCAGTTTCCTGGAGGAGTAACGGGAGCTTTTGATGCTGAGCTTTAATGTGTCCAGTTTTCTCTCTGAATGGATCCACTGATGGAGAATTTAGGTTTCAACTTTGTTTAGTCGTAGTTTTTTCTTTCTCATAGAAAGGTCTCCTGGGCCAGTGCTTCTGTGTTTAGCTCTTCTCTGGTTGGAGCTGCAGATGGAGGATTTAAAAAAGGCTGACATGTTTTAATGCTTCACTGAAAAAAAAACAAAAAACTGTTTGACATCTTTTGTACATTTTTTCTGAACTTTTCTCATCCTGTCAAGAAGCACGTTTGGGTTTTGGGTTTGTTCTTGCAACTTCTCAGTGATCTGATTCTGTTAGTCTCTGAGTTGTGTGTGTGTGTGTGTGTGTGTGTGTGTGTGTTTGTTTGTTTTGTAATCAAAACCATTCTTTCTGTTGTGTTTAGAAATATGTGGAAGGAATTTTGCGATATCTGCTTTGCCCAGTCCTTTATGCTTTTGTCTGACAGTAAACATGACTTTTCGCTGCTCGCCACATCGATCAAAAACTATCACTTGATATCAAGTAAAGCTGAGGCAGCAGTGTAGCAGATATGAAGGAAATGCTGCCATCTGCAGGTGGGAGCTAGAAGTCTCTTACTCCATCCATCCATCCATTTTCTGAACACCCTTGTCCCTCAGTGGGGTCGGGAGGGGTGCTGGTGCCTATCTCCAGCTAACGTTCCGGGCGAGAGGCGGGGTACATCCTGGACAGGTCGCCAGTCTGTCGCAGTCTCTTACTCCCAACATTTTATTTTATTTTTTTTACCATTTTAGCAGAACATTTCCGATAAACTCACAGTTATGAATTAGCGCAAAACTGGATTTCCACAATAACCTGGGACTATTTTATATTCTTTTTGACATTCATGTTGGGGGTTGTAATTTAGCTAAAGCCTGGAGAGAGCAAATAATATTCTGCAAAAATAAAAAACTTGTAGCTTAGTCAATAAAAAAAAGGAATGCTCCCCTAAAATAATGCATAAAAATGAAAAACATAGACTTACTGTAAAGAACACTGAGGCGAGTAAAATTCCTACAGAGAAAATGAGTCCTCTGCTGTTCAGATGGACCTGAGGGGACAAACGTTACACAAAATGGTTTGAATGAGCGTGAATGTTAAAGAAAACTCCTCCTGATCTGTTCTGATCCAATCCAGTGTGATTCTGGGCCACAAACACTCACAATGGAGCCGTAGTCGATGCAGAGCGTCTGCAGCGCCCAGGGAAGCCCCAGACCCACCAGGATGTCGAACACGTTGCTGCCGATGGAGTTGGAGATGGCCATGTCTCCCAAACCTGAGACATTCGGTTTCAGTTTTATTCGCATCCCAGAGGGAAACAGCTGCAGGCATCAAAACACAGAAACAGGCAGCAGAGCAACAGCCCGGCTGATGAGCAGCACGGCTCCTTCAGGGGTTCCTACCTTGGCGGGCCACGATCACGCTGGCCATGCAGTCTGGGACGCTGGTGCCGGCCGCCAGGAAGGTGATTCCCATGATGACATCAGGAATGCCGAGAGTGAAGCCGATCACAGTCACCTGGAAGCAGAAACACAAAGAACGTCCCAGAGTCGTTAGCTGGAAATCACTTTCAGGACCTCCAGGGTTTCTCTGCTCCCTGCTGTTGAGAAACGGCCTGTAAGGGTTCAGGTCTGCCGAGATGAATTTACTTTTGCTTCACTTTGAGAATAAAGTTGTAATAAAACAAGATAAAGTAGTAATTATGGGAGAATAAAGATATAATAAAACGAGAATAAAGTTGGAATAACACAAAAATAAAATTGTAGTAATATGAGAATAAAGTAATAATATTTCCAGAATAAAGATCTTGTAACTTTATCAAAACTTTGCTCTCATTAAAAAAATATTCTCATGATTTTCCATCTTTTTTCTGGTAATATCTTGCCTTTGTTCTACTAATATTATTACATTATTCTTGTAATTTATAAGCAAATCTCTTATTCTATCCCTATTCCTCTGTCATACATCAGGGCCCGTCTTCTGCAGGTTTGATAATTTCCTGAATAAATGCTTCATCAGAACCTCCTGACAGACTTTCTTTACTTGTCCTGTGTTATAATCCTGGCTGGATATTTCCTTCAATCCCTTCTTGGCAGAATCAGCAGAGTTCATTTCTTGGCAAGGCTTTGGCTGTTAAGTTTATCCACAAACCTCAGAAAGGTTGAACTCAGTGTTTTGGCAAAGCTGCCGCTGAAGCCCAATTTGTCCATTTGAAAACCAGTTTTGATGAATGTTTGGGATCATTTTCTAGTTGGACCAGATTACATCCAATTTTCAATCATCTAAACCACATTTTATGGCCTTGTATTAAAGAATATTGGTTAAGATGTCCAGGAACAACCCAATAACCAAGCCTGCAATACACTGGAAACTTGTGGAGTGCCAGTTTCAACAGCCAGTTTCCCATTACCATGAACTGGGAGGGCACCAACCAAGGAAGAAACCCCTGCTTCAAAACAAACACGTTCAAGCTTGACTGAAATTCACAGCTTCCCACCTGGACGAGGCGAATGTCTTCTGAAAAAAAGTTTTATGTTTAGATGAGAGAACGACTGAGAGGCATGAATCATGTTTGAGGTTTTCAAACCAAGAAAACTGCAAAGACTCTGAAGAACGGTGGCAGAAACATCATCAAATTAACATCCAGATGTTTGAAACATCCCCGGGAAGGATGACCTTAATGTTCCTGAGAGCCCTGACCTCAAACCAGGGCAACATGCTGAGATTACACCGGGAAAGCAGCCGATCTGAGTAAATCTGTGTGTTTAACGTTGAGCCGGTGGTCTGCTCTGCGTGGATTAACTCACCATCCAGACCATGATGTAGGAGAGGCCAGCGATCCAGATGGTGGCGGTGAAGAAGGAGACCATGAACCATCGCTCCCAGCGCCGCTTGGCGCAGTTTGGGATGGTGAAGAAGAATACCAGCGACAGCGGCCACATCAGCAGCCACTTCAGTTTGTTACAGACGCCCGCTGGAGGATTACACAGTTAGGGTTAGTGAAAGAAAGACCTACTGACCTGGCAGTCATGTTTTTGGTCTGGGGTAGGAAGCCGGCGAGGATCCACACATGCACAGGATCCACACATGCACAGGAAATGAAAACTACACCCAGAAAGACTGCATGTAAATTTGTGATTAATCTTTACTGTTGTTCTGTGGCAGTGGTTGTGTTAGTGTCATTTGGGTCCAGCTTGGTACCTGGGACTTTAAATGGCACCAGCGGCCCTTCGTTGTCCTCTTCTCCCTCTCCTTCCTCGTCGTTCTCGTTGTTTTCGTTGTCCTCGTTTTCCGTCTCGTTGCCTGACTCCAGCCGCTGCAGCCTCCCGTTGAAGCCCTGCTCAGCTCCGCCCATCCCGTTCTCTAGGCCCCGCCTCCCCAGACCTCGGGTGGCGGAGTCCGAGTCGCCGTTGGTGATGCAGTTAACCCGAGTCTCTGTGGTGTTGATCAGCCTCTGTCTCTGGAACATCAACACAGATGACAATATATGACTCCTGCCCAGATCCTGCCGTATTGTAGTTCAGCTGCGGTCTTTCTTACCTCGTTGATGAGCATGCGGGACGCCATGGTGAGGCGAGTCCTGGGGGAGAAGTGACTGGTGATCATGATCCTCATGCCGGCCTCAGAGAAGGTCAGCTGGTGGGGGTACGCGGAGAGCAGCTCATCCACCATCAGCACCGACGGCGGACAGTGGAAGTTAGCTGCAAAGAACACAAACAGTCTGAATTCATGAAAACTAGCATAAAATAATCCCTCCAGTAGATTTTGGCTGGTTTTTATAACATGTATCACAAAACTGGTGAATAAACTGGTCCTGATTTATAGAGCTTATAAACATGGCACTTATTTCAAGTCAGTTTACCGTACTTTCTGTATGGAGAGAAATTTATTCCAATATGTTTGCAACATGTTTTTATAATAGAAATAAGAAAATGCATTTCAAGAAGAAACTTTAAAAAACTTAACTAAAAAATAAAACATTTGGAGAGAACAATGTTTGCAATAATAAACAGTTTGTTCTATGTTGATGAGCATCCTTGTTTCAAATAATTTTTTCAGACTACAGTTTTTTCCAAAACCATTTTGAGATTCAGTTTAACAAATTGTTTTTACGTTTTACACATTTTGTTTCACACTTTTAGGGGAGGGGCACATTTTGCAGCGTTTTTGTTGGTCAGTGTCGGGGTTGCAATTTGTTCCACTAAGTCTTAATTTATTTTATTTTATTTAAATAAAATCAGAAAAAAATTCTAAAAAATGTTTTAATTTTGCTTTTGATAAAATAAAATCAATCTGAAAAATAATAATAAAAATAACATTTTTAAATAATCTTTAAAAATAATTATTAAAATGAAATCTCAAAATAATTTGAAAAAATTTAATCTGAAAAAAAGAATAAAAATAAAATCTTAAAATTATTTTAAAAATAAAATCAGTAAAAATAGCAAATTGCATACATGTAGGTTCAACTATTGCAAACACTGTAAGCTACTTTCACTACAAAGTTTCTTTTTCAAAATGCATTTTTTTTCTTTCAAATTTAAATGTTTGAAATGTGTTGTTTAATAATACTGCAGCTAATTTCTCTGGGTGAGATACTATTTAAAGCACAGCCAGCATGAACACAGATTATTATTTACTCTACTGTACGTGATAAAACTTTAGGAATCCTCAGAAGTCTTAAGTTGTAGACAGAAAAGCTTCTGCAGATCAACTCTGGTACCTTTCTTCAGCAGAACTGCCGTTGCGTCGTACGAGACGTTGTCCTCCAAATCCGTACTTCCTGTCAGCCCATTCGCCAGGTTCCCAGAACCTTTCTTCCTCCGGCTGAAGTACCGATGAGCCTTTCCGTTAAACCTAAAACATGACACACGATCCAATATTTACCATAAAAAATCAGTTCACGGAGCTGCTGCAGCTTTAATGACACTCACTTCATGATGAGGATGTAGACGGCATACATGAGGATCAGAACAAGAGATTCCCACCTGCAAACATGACAGTTAGACATTTACAAACCGTCCGTCAGTGTAATTCTAGTTGCAGAGTGAATATGATACGCACCAGCACACCTTCTCATCATAGATGAACTAAGCAGGGGAGACAAAGGGACAACAATGTAGCGTTTTAGAGACAAGTCAAAGTATTTGTTTATAGTGTATCTATTGCTTCCTTTATAATCCAGCTGTGAAAACATCAAACCTGCTTCAGATTACAGAATCCCAGTAATCCCAGTTTCAGAAATGAAACGGTCTAAAGGTTCTGCTGCTATGTTTCCAGATTAACCAGGTGTGTCTACAAGAATCCACAGAAAAAGATCTTACCACAATCAGTGCTATGATGGAAAATGTGTAATAGATGGAGTCTCTGAGCAGAGCCCAGTAAGACAGCTTCACAGCCTGGGAAGAGAAACCACAGTGACGAGAACGTTTGAAACATCTTATAGAGAAATCCTATAGTCACATGGTTCATTCACATTAAACGTTTCACTGTCTTAGACTTTTAACAAGTTTAAGTCAACTTTAAATGACAAAACAGATATTTATTGTAAATTTAAAACGTTCATTGAGATTTTGAGTATGATATGTTTTTCTCATATGTTTCAGGAAGCCCTTATATCTATGACCCATCCTGTGGTTAAATTGTTACTGCAGAGTAAAACCAGCCGTGTAACGGACGATGCTGAAGGATCACCAGCTCACCTGACGGACTCTGTCTGCATCACGGTTTGTAGAGAAAACATGTTTGGTATGAAATCTAAGCACACAGACGAGTTCTTAGAAAACCTCCTGTGAGCGCAGCAGCAAAGTCTGGGTTTGTTCTGGGCGTTGTCTGTTTAATGTTCAGTAGCTTATATTTATAATTATGATTTTTAAAACGGCTGTGTCAATATAACAGCACAGGGTGAGAGTTAGAATGGTGGAACGAAGTGAAGGATTCAGTTTGGATTTAGACCTGCAGAAACTCTCATATCCTGTCTGTTTATAAAGCAGTTTATGGACAGATTTGTGAAGAAAGAAAGAATATATCACATTATGGTTCAGGTCAAAAAATTTGTTTTAGAACTTAGAGAAAAAAATGGGGGTCATATTTTCACAAGCTTATTCACTCGTTTATAAATGTCACAGTTATAAACGTCTGTGCTGCCGTAAAACGGCTCATTGTCTGATTTATGTTGTGATCTGTGTTTTCTGCGTATTTATTTTGAGGTTTTTCTGTGTTTATTAGCCTGTTCCCCTGTGAGTCTCTGTCTTCCCTGTTGATTGATCCCAGCTGTGTCTCGTTTCTTTGATTACCCTCCCAGTGTATTTGGTCCCACTTCTTGTCTTTGTCTTGTCGGATCCCCATCGTGCTTCGTGTGCAACCAGCCTGTTTCCCTGTACCGTCGTGTGTATATCTGAGCTCGTCTTGTTCTGTTTCGTGGATTTCATTATTAAAACCATCATCATCCTCATCCTGGGCCTACCTGTGTTTTACCTCACCACCTCAAACCACCAATCAGGACAATTTCAGCTGAAATGACGCTAAATACGGAGCTAGTTTACTAAACATTGAGCTTTCTAACTTCAAATTTAGTTTGAAACAGTGACATTTATAAATGAATAAACACGGTGAAAATAAGACTGAAAAATGAAGCACTAGTTTTATGTTCTCTGATAGATTAAATAACCCAAATTATTGCTGTTCATCTTTACAGTAACTTTACAAATGGTGCCTCAGAATCCCCTCCTGTAATCATCCCAATTTGTCCGACTGTGTCTCATTGGCTGTGCTTCCATTGGCTACATAATTGTGCAAATTGGAATTACAAAAATACATTTTCTTGTATTTGATTCTTCTGTTCCTGCACCTGATGACATATTGGAGATTTACGTTGACCTCCGAAAGCACCGCCACTGTAAAAGCCACCCGCTCTGAATCATTGGCGTGCCGGTGAGTTTGTTGACCTTTTGCAGCCCAACAGGACACAGGAGCAAACAATGAAGCGGATAAATCTTCCACACAGCGAATCAGAGGAGGGGAAAAACATCACATTTTGAACCTTCCACGCCCAGCTGGGAAATCACAGGTCGAGGAAGAACAATAATAATAAAGCTTCAATGTGCTTTCATTGCATTTTATAGCACAGAAGAGTCTGCAGAGAAACCGACATGAGAGGAGAGCAGACAGCAGGGGAGAACCTGGATCTGAACCGAACCGGCCCTGCTCCATTAGACAGTCATTATCTCAGCACAATTACATAATATGCAATCAGTCGCATCACTGCTTGCAGTTCAGATATACTTTTAAGAGCAGAGAGCTTATCCTTGAGCTCAACTCATTTCCGTATCAGTGGCGCGTCAGATGGCATCAGAGAGAAGCTGCTCCGGGCAAACTTCTCATGCAAGGCAGGTAGTTGTGCTAAAAAATGATAAAATCTCCTACAATACCACATGTTTATGCATCAGGACTTCAAAAATATTAACATGATCCTCATTATGTGGAACCTGAGATGCTCAAAAGCAAGCAGCTTTACGGTGTCTGTATTAAAATGATCAGAGTTGTGCTGAAACGCAGCAGCAAAGTGGAACAAATCCCGACTTTTACAGAAACTAAAGGACCACACAGCTGAGCGACAGGAATCTGTAACAGCAGACGATTTGTTGGTTTGATTGTCTGGAGCAAACAGGTGTGTTTGAACACAATGGCAGGGCAGAAACATGTCGGCCTTAGAGGAGTAACTAACCGCTTATCAATCTGGAAATGAGCTCATTTTTCTATATAGTCATTTATCTTCCCAGAAATCTCATCAAATCAGTCAAAGTTTTTCACAAATCACAGAAATTCACACAAAATCAACAGAATCCTGCATGTTTTCACACAGATGCATAATTTTCCACAGAACTGGTTGAGTTTGGATGAATCAATATACTTTGCTACTGTTCTTCTTTTGGTTGTTTTGCTTGTATTAGAAATGTACTTTGTACTTAACTTTGTTTATTCTTTTATTACACTGAAGACAAACCAACCACCTGTAGGTGGCAGTATTTCTTACTTCTATTGTACTGCTGCCACCGTCTTTGATTTCAAGCTATAGCTCTTCTAAAGGTCACATCAGTAATATATAAACATCCTACCTTTGATTGAATCTTTCTTAACTCCCCTTATCTAACGCCACCGGCTCAGCAGTGAGGTCCTACCTGGCCAGCGAAGAAGCCACACACGCCGATGATGCAGAGGATGTTGAAGACGGCGGAGCCCACGATGGTGCCGACCCCGACGTCTCCTTTGGTGATGAACACGCCTGAGGAGGCAGAAACATGAACGACTGCAGCAGGATTCATGGAGAAGCACGGCTGGTCAACGTTTGTGTGTCACAGTTATTTCCCCGTTCAGAAACAACGTTCCACAAGGAAAAAAACAACCTAAAAAACTTTAAAATATTTTAATCTAGAAAATTATTTTTGCAGGCTGCACAGTGGAGCATTGGTAGAACTGTTGCCTTGCAGCAGGAAGGTTTGATTCCCGGCCCGGGGTCTTTCTGCATGGAGTTTGCATGTTCTCACTGTGCATGCTGGGTTCTCTCCGGTTTCCTCCCACAGTCCAAACACATGACTGTCAGGTTGATTGGTTTGTCCAAATTCTCCTTAGGTGTTAGTGTGTGTGTGTGTGTGTGTGTGTGTGTGTGTGTGTGTGTGTGTGTGTGCATGGTTGTTTGTCCTGTCTGTCTGTATGTTGCAGACTGGCGACCTGTCCAGGGTGACCCCACCTCTCACTCGTTGGCACCGACGGCCATAAGAAAATGGATAGATGAAATTATTTTTGCGTGCAGATGACCTCTAAAGTTGTTGAAAACTGAGTCAATTTAAAAAATTGGTTCTTCAGGGCTTCCGTAGAAGCATGAGTAAAAAACCTATAAATAAACTTCCTTATAATGTGAAATAATGTTACAGGAAAACATTTAATGTCTAACATGTAACTTATTAACAAATCAAGCACTGGATCTTACTGCATTTTTCTGTGAGATTGTATCACTCAGTGAAAGATTTAATAGTTTTAAGTGTTGTTCTGTGTTGTACACAGTTTTTAATCATTTAAATGTGGTCAAAAGTACGAGCATGAAAAGTTATTAACTTGACGAGGGCTTTGTGGATTAGACTCTCCTGTTTTAGGGACACAAAGTCCAGACAATCCTTTAATGAATGAAGCTGGGAGAGATGAGTGGGACAAAAGATTTCCCAGAACTATTCTCCATAAACAAACCATAAGAACTCGTCTCTTTGAACACGAGGTCAGGGACTCTTAGCTCTCTGTCGTTTCTAAGTCAGACACATCAGACGCCATCAGTGAATGTCGTTACATAAGACAAGGTTAATGTGGAGCTAAAGCCAGGAGACGCTGCAGAGTGTGTGGCGGTCCATGGAGGTTTGGACCTCCCTGATGTTACCGATTATAGAGGTGAAGAGCTCTGGAGCCGAGCTGCCAGCTGCCATGAAGGTCGCTCCTGCCACGTCCTCGCTCAGATGGAGGCGCTGAGGGAACACAGGACAAAAGGCAGCGTTAGGAAAAAACAGTTGCAGCTTCAACTCTTCTGATGAAATCTAACAGGAGCTCAGTCCTGCGCCAACGAGCAGCAGTACGGGGTTTTATGAGTCTGACACTGCCGGAGAAAAGCAGGTGGTGGAAACCCAAAGTGAAAACCAAAAGAAAAAGGAGATAAATGTATTTGATCTTCTGGTGTCTTTGGAGATGTTTTTAATCTTCAAAGAGACCCAGCTGATCAAAAATCTGTCCATCCGATCCGTCTCTCCCTGAAGTTGTAAAGATCTTTCAAATTTTTCTTTTAGGGCTTCAGCTGTGTTTTTACTAATTTCTAGAAATCTGTAGAAAACATGGAAAATGATCTCTCAAGATCGCCTTAAATCTAAATTTAGAATCCAAATTCCTTTAGATTTAAGAAAGAAAAATCCAGAGTTTCTCAGTTATTTTAACAAGTGACAAACTTTCTTCCACATCGGAGCTGTGTGACAAAGTGTTGCTGCCTCATACCTCACAGATCTTCTCCAGGGAAGGGACGAAGTAGTCATCGCAGACCAGCGCCAGAGCGCAGAACATGTAGACGGTCTGCGATGAGAGATAAATATTACAGGAAGAAGCAAAGCGTGAGAAGCATGTGAGATGTGATTCATCCACGTGAAGCCGGGTGAGAAGTCCTGGTGAAGACGAGCTCCATAGCAGTCTGTCTGAGGAAGCCTCTGATTCATCAGCTGGTGCTTTATAATGGTCATATTTATCATATTCAGAAACCTTTGCTCTGAATGTTTCAGTGGAGAAAAACGTTTAGATTCTTGCTGTTACTGTAATTAATCAGTGAGGCTGATGAGTCACTGATCTGATTTCATACCAGTTAAGAGAAGTTCATCGTTCATGGATCAATAAAACTGAATGAGCAACAGAACTACGATCTGTTCAAATAAGGAGCTGAGCTCCGAGTTTAAAGAGCCCAGCAGGGGGAGCTACTGAGAAACATGATCCTGAATCCCCAAAAATCTGTCAGGAAGAAAAGCAGCAAGAGCTCCGAGACGCCCATATAAGGAAATGACTCGAGACTTTATGTCGGTCGGTTGGTCCGTCCGTCCGTCCGTCCGTCCGTCCGTCCATCCTTACATCCACCAACCCATCCATCCATCCATCCGTCCATCCATCCTTACATCCACCAACCCATCCATCCACCAACCCATCCATCCGTCCGTCCGTCCGTCCGTCCTGGACTCACTGATAAACGTCAGATGATGAGGAAGTAGAAATCCTGTGGAATGTTTTAGTGACATGAAATGTGAACAAAGGAATCTCTACATTTCCACACATGACAGTAAGAAGCTCACAGGCTGTTTACAGGAACGTTGCTAACTGTGTTTAGCTGTGAGTCACTTTAGTGAGAAATGAAGAGTCATCAGGTTTGAAAACACAGCTGAACCTCTCAGTGAGATGTGTGTGAGAGTCAAGCATGTGGAACAGGAGTAAGGAGTCATCAAGGGAAACAGACGTCCAGGTTTAACCTGAGCAACAAGCAGAGCTTTAACACCAGCATGTGATCCTCAGATCAAAGACTTCATGACCAGTCAGAGACGCTGCATCTGATCTTAATTTGGAGCTTTGAATATTTATTTCAGTCTTTCTGCTGCTTTTGTGTTTTTTCCTCTAATATTTGGTCAAATGTCCCTTTAAAAAGTTTCTACTTGACCAAACCGTTCGTTGTTGGCATCAACAAACGTTTGGCATCATTCTGGTCAGATGTTTAGTTTCAGTTTAGAAACAGTTTAGTTTCCAGCTGATAATTCAGGTTTTAAGCATAGATTTCATATTTTCAGTGAAGTTCAGGTTAATTGATTATTCTGATGATTAATCAGATAAAAAATTGGTTTGTCATACAACAGTAGAAATACATAAGCATATGCAAATAGAATGATTCAATTCATTTCTTAAATAATAAAATAAACATTCCATTATCAAACACTGGATCATTTGTAGCAAAAATACTTCTAACATCAACATGTGAAAAGCTCAGACCTTTCTGCCTGACTTCACATCAGTACACTGCAGGGACGACCTGTTGGTCATTTTTTTTCAATTAGCCAATTTAATAATTGGAAAGCAAAAGGCGCTCAATAGGAGATTTTTTATTTTACACTATTTGAAGCTAAAACTGCAACTTGATGAGTTTTCAGTAGAATATAAATATAATTTAATTTTAAATGCAAATGTTTGTATTTTTTTTGTACAGCTTTGGTTTAATTACGGCTCTGAGATCATTGTTTCAGCAAATTGACCTTTTTGGAGTTTATATACACAAGTTAACGATTATTTCAATAACCAATTAATGATGATTAATCTGATTATTAGGTTCTCCCTTAATTCCTTCCAATGCATCCACTTTCAGCAATGCATCAGTTTCAGTAGACTTAAACAAGTCCTCAGGATGATACCACCACCACCATGCCTGACAGTTGGCTCTTCTCTTTGAAGCCTAATCTTGACTCATCCAAACAGTCTTCTTGTTTGGCCAAATGTCTCAGAAGCTTCTCTTCAGACGGCATTCAGCTGAAAATGTCAGTCGAGTTTAAAGGTGGAGCTTCTGGAGAAAGGATCAACTTCTACAAAAGTTTCCAGTTCATCAGCATTTCCTGAGTTTTTCCTGAACATCCTCAGCAGTTTTCTTTCACCAGTTTGGGTCAGATAGCAGAAACACTAGTCATACCACGATGAGTGGCTGCACACCGTCTGATTTTTTGTCTGCTTTATGAGTGAAAACAGCTGAAGGCGACTTTAATGTTCTGAATTTCAGCCGCGAAGAAGGCAGAACATTACATTTCAGAGATTATCTGTTCTCTTTATTTTAATTCTAGAAACAAATGGATAAACGTCTTTATTAAAATCTCTTAATAGCAGCTTTAGAAAAATGGAAGCATCTGGATTCAATCCAGTGTTTGAGTCAAAATCCCTGAACAAAGACCATATGCTGCAGCAAATGCTGCGTTATTCAGGCCACATGAGCTGCGCAGCGATGTGGCATCTGTTCACATTTATGTTATTTTCCATGGCTTTAAGTGCCTGTTTGTTTCCATCTTCATCCACTAAATTAGCAGGGATGCAAGCATTCCAGGTGCTGTTTGGTTTTCTCTGGAGACGAGCAGCTGCAGGTGGAGAGAAACCCGCCAAGCACACTTATACACAGCCTGCTTCTGATTGGTCAGAAAGGCGGATTGTTTTTTTTTATTTTAGGGATCTGGAGTTTAACAGGCAGAGGATTTGCACGGCTACTGTGTGATTAACAGTAATAAAGTGACTCAGTAGGTGCAAGCAGAGCTGTCAACACGGTTTGCAAACTGGAAAAACACACTGCCAGTAAACAAAGACCTTATAATAAAAAGGATCCAAGTGAAGTTTAAAACCCATCAACCCTAAATGGAGAAGATAAAACAAAAAAAGAAAGGGCCAAGAGTTAATCCTTGAGGAAACTCCACAGGAAAGAGGAGCTTTAAATGCATCCCAAGTTTTCTGCATAAACACAGAAACTTCTGCCTTACAGGGAAACCAGTCTTACTCTTCACATTCCTCCTGATCTTAATGTCTGAACCAACAGAAAGCAGGCAGAACCCAGAATATGAGGATTTAGATCACCTATCAACTCAAAAAAGCAACAGAGTGAAGATGAAGGTACAAACTGATAACAAATCAAGCTCTAAAAACGAGGAATAAATAAAGCTTACATGAATAAAAATATGTTACAGACTAGTAAACCAAGTTTAAACCAAGTTTTAAAAACACACTGGACTTTCACAGAAAGGTTTTATCGGGCCTGGAGCCTGTTCAGGCGCCACTGACGGCGTTTACGTTCAGATTTGGTGGAATCTGGGGAAGGGGGCGGAGCTTAACGGGACGACTTTAAAAGCGATCAGAAATAATTTGTGAAGAAACCGAGATCAAACACAAAGACTAAACTCGTAGCATCAAATTGTAACTACTGTAACACAACACTCAAAGAACGGAAAATAATGTTTGCAGTTTTACTAAATAAACTGTAAAATGTATGTTTTATGGTTACATTTAAGAAACAGTGTTGTATTTCTATTCTCTGGATTTTAGAGCAAGAAATAAAATAAAATCTTACAGTAAAATCTATTCTACAAAAGACCTCAACCTGCTAAGATGCTTAGCTGCAGTTAAGACTTTGCTTTTATTATACAAAATCTTTTTTATAACTATTTTCTATTTATGTTCACTTAAATTTCTATTTCATTCCTCCTAATGAAAAAAAACTCACTGAATGAAAAACAAAATAGAATTCCTTCATTCCCTCATTCAACCAAACAAAACAAACTGTCAAAAGTTTGTTAGCTCATGCTAATGAAACTGGACTTACACAGAGCACATGCAGAGCCACGGCTCCTTCAGTTCTCTCCTTGTTTGTGAAGAAGTCGGTTGGAAACTCGTGTAGAGCTGGAAGAGACAGAAACCTGCAGTTAGGACAGAAAACGTTTCCCTAAAACAAGCCTGAGAGAAAGGAACAGGAAACAGGTTTCTCTGTGGAAGAATAATACAGGAAGGAACAAGAAAAATCCTGGGAGAAACTAGGAGGGATCTTATTATATAGTTAATAAAAATAAATGAAGTTATTTGGCAGTGAAAACAAATGTTTGGAACAGGCAAAGATTTTTATTCCTGTTAAATCTGGATTGGAAAACCAGATCATTCTTCAGACTGTATGACTCCAAATTTGAAGTTTGACATTGAAATATGGATGGATGGATGGATGGATGGATGGATGGATGGATGGATGGATGGATGGATGGATGGATGGATGGATGGATGGATGGATGGATGGAAGGATATGTATTTGTTCAGTTATAGAAGCAGGCACTTTTACTTTTGAATAATATTTCAGTCAAACTTTTAATTTTTATTCAACAAATGAGTAAAAAGCTGCCAGGTTTGACCCCTTCTGTTTTCACATAATGGTATGATCCCACATCCTCACATGTGATTGGCCACAAAGCTTTCATGCTACCAATCAGAACGCGGCAGGGCGGAGCCACTGAGAGCGAGAGCTGAGCAGCAACATGGAGAAAAATGTCCGCTTTCTCTCTCCGTCCTGTTAGCTGTGGCTCGCTGTGCTGATGTGTTCGTAGCCCCTTCCTCATAGTAAAACCGGCCCTGAGCGAGGAGCCGGCTCCAGTCATTCACTACAAACACCCGAAACGTCAGCGACCCAGCACTAGAAGGAAGGAAGGATGGATGGATGTTTCCATACATTTTATTTTCTTCTTTCTTATTTGCGTTGATCTGGAAAATAATCTAACTGCAAACATTCCAGCGTTTTACAGGCTGTGAAGGAACACCGGGTTCTTTCTGGAACATTAAAAGCCCATAAGGTGAATGTAGTCAACCTTTGATGAGACTGAAAGGAGAAATCTGTTTGTGTGTAGAGCTTTTTTTATTTCACCTCCATTTTCATGGACCTTCAGTTCCAACATGAAACAGAAATAATAGTTTACAACTTTCCCACTGCCTTCTTCTCCCACATTTCCAACTTTCTGCAGCCCTCCTCAGCTTTATGTTCTGCTGAAGACTTCACAAGCCTGAAACAACCCAGAGCAGCTTGTAAAAAGCCACAGAGCACACAGTCATCTAAAGGTGACAGCTGGATGTGTTTAATATTAACTGCTAGGAGCTGGTGTGAGCTCCATCCAGCCCAGATACCAGGCTGGCAAACAAACAAGCACATCACAGATTTAGGCTCCAAGTCAAGAAGCAAAATTCAGCTCAACACTCAGGAAAAATCCCACTAAGAAGCAAAACCCCAAAGAGCTCATCATGTCTCCAAAAAGCGTGAAGCCCAGAGTCCTGGCGGAGATCAGCCAGAGTGATGGAGAAGAGCTGCAGATTTAAGACGTTTTTACACATCAACACTGACAGGTTCCACTTCACCGAGTCAGACGCAACAGTTTATGTGTTCCTACATAAACTCCCTCTGATTGCAGGGAGGGCTGGGCATTTATCGTATCGTTTATCATGATAAAACTCGTATCGTGATAAGAGTTTTAATTTGTCGTCACCATTAATGATGTTTAAACCCCCCAAAACAGTCTGTATCATTGTGATTGCTATTTTTCCCACTGTTTATTCATTGAGCGTATCAATAAATATCAATGAATTCAAACATATTAATAAATGTGTGCAGTTCAGTGATACAAACCACACTTCTTTATGTGACTGGTGTCCAAAGTGGAGATTTCAGAAAACTCCTTATTTGTGTTTGCAGATGGTGATTCTTTTGATTCTTCCACTCAGTTTCAGTTTTATTGTATGTTATTGCTAATTCAATGTGTTGTTTTTCTACTTTACAACTATGCAGTGCTTTTTGTTGTTCTCACATGAAACACACTGAAGTTAATGGTTATTATGTGACAAACTGTTCAGTAGGTATGAAAACGTTTGCAAAGCGCAGTATTCTCTAATTGTTTTCAGCAACAATTACCTTGTTGCTGAAAATGTGCTATATAAATAAAATTACCTTACCTTACAACCTCCAGCAACCAGAGCTCGCTTTGCAGCAGAATTCTGTTCTTTAACTGAACCATTTAATCTCAGATTAGACAGATTTTTTAGGAAATAATATGTATTTAAACATGAGCAGGTTAAACATGAGCAGGTCAGAATGGAGTGAGTGTTTCCGGGAGGCAGACGGAGAAAGGCTGCTGTCCCCAGAATGAAAAGGGGGTCACTGCAACGCTGCAGCCACAGCTGCCAGGACAAACACTTAGTGATGTTAGGCAATGTAGAACAAGCAGAGGCGAAGCCGAGATGTGGTGCATTATGGATGATGTTTGGAGACCGGAGGAAATACACTATGTCTGTGGATTATTCATGGAAGGAGAAAGGAGAGAGGGAGGGATGGATGAGGCCTTCCAGAGCTAAAGATGCTACTAAAACACAGCAGTTCAGCTGACAATATTCCTTCTGTCTTCCTGCTGACATATCAGAGCGTTTGGAGAGTTTTTTAATTAGTAATCAGTCCAGTTGTGAATGGGGTCACTGTGTTGAAGCTTCAGCTGCTGGTAATGACTCCTGCTGCCTGAAGCAACCAACTCAGAACTCCCTGAAACAAACTCAAACAAGAACAGCGAGATCGTTTCCTGTTCTCCTCCTTCCTCATGACGCACAATCAGCTGCCGTCAATGTATCAATCAGCAATCAGGCGTCGGTTCACAGGGGAACGCGTTCGCTGCTGCCAGCATCATCCCAGCCTCATTTAGCAGAGCCGCTGTGAGCCACAGAGGACAAGCGCCCAATCAGGATGCAGCATGGCCTCGTCTCTGTTGGATCACTCCTATTCAGCCTCTGACGTCTGCTGCACCTTGGCTTCTGCTTTACGCAGACTCTACAACAGAAAGGAGAGGAACAAAACTGTTCCCATCAAACGACGCGCCGCGTCCCGCACCGAGGAGGCCGAGGTTAGCGATCTGGCAGAGGTTGCTGAGGTAGCTCAAAGGCACCAGGAGTCCAGAAGATTTCCCCTCAGACGACGATGGCTCTGGACTGTTCTGCTTCATGTTGCATGAAGGACCGAGTGGCAGAGCAGGAAGAGGAACTGGACTAGAGATCATGTTCAGACTGCAGAGGGATCAAACCTTCCAGCCTCTCTGGAGATTCACAGCTTCAATTTATTCAAGAAAAATAAAGAGGAAGAGCCTGACTTTGGTTCAGGGTCATGAAGGATAAACAGCAAACAAACACAAGTTTTTTCATTTTTGCAAAGAAGTCAAACTGAGCTAAGAACAAAGAAAATAAGACAATCATTCACTAAAGGAAAATTTAAATCTTATATTCACACATGGGCCATAAAAATGAAACTGAAGGAGCTGGAGGGTTAGGATATTCATCCCTCCTAATGTTTTCAACCGCTGCCCAGCCCATCATCTCTGTGATGGCTGATGATGTCATCGCCTCTCGGTAAGCGGACGGGACTGTTACGTAACGCCGCCGAGGCTCCGTGTGCTCTGCCGGAGCGCCGAGGGGGAGGGAAACTTTCCGACGCGTGTGTCAAGGATTGAGAGTGAAAGAAAAAAAAAAGAAGTAAATCCTGCACAACTCCACTCTAAGTTATGACATAACGCTTTTTGACTGTTGCCATGGAGATGGACATGTATCACTGGTGTGGGGGGAGCAGAGACGAGTAAGGATGGGGTGTATCTGTGTGTGTGTGTGTTTTCCTTCAACATAAGATAAAACAATAATCATAAAAACAACAGAAAGATAAAGAATGGGATTTAGGAGAACATGATTAAAATGTATTAATATTCACAAACCAAAAATCAGATGTGAAGGACTGAGAAACAAAAGCATCGAGAGATTTGTTATTATTTCTGATTTATTTAGGATCAACAGTGAAGTCAACACTTCAGTTGATGATTATGATAATAATCAAGAATTATTTTATTATTAATCACACTTAAGAGTCTAAAGAATAAAGATGCGGTAATTCTAGTCCACAATGACAACAAGAAACATTTTATCATTTCATGACAAAGGGAATTGAATATTGTTATCAAAAGTGATTTAGTTGAATGGTGAAATGTGGGGGAGGGGCATTCTGTGGGCGGAGCTTAGCTGGGGAGGAGCTATGGGTAAATGGGTGGAGCTTTGTGAGGTCAAGCATTTAAATAGTTTTCCTAAATTGGCTGTTTTGCTAGTTCAGGTATTTCAGCTTCTCAAGCCTAATTTTCCTTTGAATATTTAAAAAATAATTATAAATAGGTGAATTTTCAGTGCATATTTTGGAGTTACGCTCCACAGAAAAGCCATGAACAAAAGGAAGTTGACATTTTATTGCCGGTGGTTCAGGAATCCCCTCGGATGTGTTGGAGGAGTTTTGCTGAGGAGCGGGAAGTCTGTGGACCCAGACAAACATTTACAAGCCAGACAGAAAGCAGCTGATTGGTGCCGCTGAGTTCTGGCTTGTTAACTATTTGTGAATGTTTTTCTTTCATGGGAAATCCTCGGAGTGATTTAAAATCAAGCTGATGAGGTTCTGTTTGACAGAATTGTCAGATTCTGATCCGTTCATCCCTGTTTTTGCATTCGTCTCATCGCCCTGCGGAGGACCCACATCCATGCAAACATTTTCCAGCGGCTCTAAAACGCACGTGTCTAAATGATGCATAAATATACGCCACAGCTGGCAAGAAAGCTTATTTTATATCCGAAGAGAATACGTTCGCTGAAGCGTGCAGGACAGAAAAAAAGAGAAAAGCAGGACTAATATTGACTTTCCAACAGCTGTGTGCTGAAGCGTCAGGCAGCTGTTGGAAAAACAAATTTATCTCCAAACATCCAGCAGTTTGTGTTTATCAGACCTGTTATCTGCTCTCTCAATCCATTCATCTGGATGAAAATGACGGATTACTCCAACAGCTGCAGAATTTTATGTTTTGCATCCTTCAGCTTGGAGAAAGACAAAAAAGAAAATAGCGATTTAACTTTAATTGAAGAGTGTGGAATGTCTTCTGAAGTTCAGCCATGTTGCTGCCGACCTTTCACCCCTTCCAGAGGAACAGCAGGGGCCGGCGTTAACACACAAAGACACAAAGAAATCATTAAAGCATCTTTTGCCACCGCTGGGGGCCTGTTTACAAGTTTCCCCTCGTGCAATTCCCATGCAAATTCTGAGTGCACATGGACGGCTGGGGGCCTGTTCTGCACATGCTCAGTGGGGCGCTGGGGGCGTGACGATGATGTGGGCTGACACGCCATCGTAGTTACCGTGCTGAGTAATGTGTGACATTTAAGGTCTCCTGCTTTGTTCCCCCTCAGCCTCCTCTTTGCGGCCCGCGGCGTGCATGCAGCGTGCGCTTGTGCAAGGATGGAGCTCCTTTCTGCCCGGTGTGAATGTGACAGATTCCCCTCTGTGTCCTCAGTCATCACGTGTGTGGAGTCTTAGTTTATGAATGCACAGCTGCAGCAGCAGTGAAGTGAAGTGAGAAGATGGATGATGATGGATGGTAAAAATACACTGAGCATTACTTTGCATCCATTTTTACTGAAAGTCCATCTTACTTCTGAACAGAAATCAGATGAAATGACGACGTCCATCCATCATGTTCTGTTTAAAGGGAAGCGGCTGTCAGCTGTGTGGAACCTGATTCCTTAAATTCACTGGTGGCTACACTTCTGCTAATATGCTGATAGCTGAGCTAAGTCCTTGTTTAGCATTTTCGCTAATTTTGAAAAGGTTTAGCACACTTAACTTTCCCTAAAAGCGAAAGTTTAGCACTTAGCATTAACTATAATTAATGTTTAAGATTAGTGTTTTAGAGTTAGCGCATCTCATTTTTTAGTTAACGGTGTCCATCATAATGAGTATGTTTCATCAGCAGCTTGTATGAGGCGGTGGTTTTGTTTTCTGATCTCATCAGAGGCTTCTTCCACCATGAAGCCAGAAAACCGGATGTCTGAAGATGATCATTCAAAACAAACGACTCCTCAGGGATAAACTTGTAAAGTTATTTGCGTCTTCACAGAAAACAGCAGAGCTCTCCACCTCAGAGAGCATCAGAGCGTGTTTTGTTAGAAGCTGTTTCCGTGGCAACCGCATCCAGCATCTATGCTGCATTTCTCAACACACAACAACCAGATCAGTCGGTGCGGCGGAGCTCACGTGGCAGAGTCCGGGCAAGACCCCGGCCTCTCGGCGTAACGGCGGTGAGTCACCGGTAAACCATGGCAACCCAGGCGGCGCAGCCTCCTCTGGAGCGCCGCAGCCTGGCTGTGGACAGAGCTCACCTCCTGGTGACTCATCTGTAGACGAAGTGACTGCAGCGTTCACATGAGGCGGAGCAGAGAGGTGATCTAAACTCAGTTAAGTGATGAGACGCATCAATGAAGGCCGTGAGGTACTTCCACACGCAGTGTGTGAAACATGGTGAGTCATCAGAGACTATAAATAAACGCTTTGGAAGAAACTGCAGGATCTGGATATGAGCTAAAAGAGAACTTCAGTCATGTACGGGGTTGTTGGCTTTTTTACAGTAACACATTAATCTCATGTTGCAATGACCTCAGCAGGACGCCCGCTCAGCTTTGAAATGAAAGTTCAGACACATCTGCAGAGTTGTGTTAAAAGGACGCAGCGCTGCGCCTGACGGCCGCCGCTGGCGAGGCTCCAGCTCAGATGTCACCGTCCACAACAACGATGGGGATTTTCTCTCCAATTTAAACTTTCGCTTCCAACAACTTTCACTTCTTCAAAAAAATCTGGGTTTCTTCTTGGACTTTGGCTACTTTGCATGTTGTCAGTGCAGGCTTTGAACTGGACCATGACCAAATATTCTGCAGTTTGTGCTTGAAATGAATAAGGAAAGGAGACAGTCCTACTCTGTCTGCAGGAGAGGAAATGAAAAGTCTGACAGAACCTGAGAGACGACATCCTGCTGCTGATCATCTGCTGAACTTCATCCTGCAAAGTGGAAGGAAAACTTACCAATTAAACATTTTCATTCAGTCACACTGAGTGAATAAATACTTCTGCTGAACCACCTTTAGCTTAAAAGCAAAGATATCTGCTACAAATTTATACATTATTATTTATTATGATCTTAATATTATAAAATTCTATATTTTTCCAGTTAATCTGAATGTGTCTGTGGGCAATTAGTGTTAGCAACAAACTGTATGCTGTTCAAGCAAGCAGCACTCAACAGAAAAGATTAAAAATGTTTAAATTTTTGGACACTGCAGGATGAGGTATAATAACAGTGGTTATGTTCATATTGCACTTGTGAACTTTTCAGCTTATGGTTCTATTCATGCAAAAATCATCATAATCCTCTGAAAATGCATCAGACCAAAGAGTGAAAGAGTAAATAAATGTATTAAAGCATCTTCAAAAAGCCTGGGGAAATATTATAAAAACATTTTAAAAGATTATAGCATACTGCATGAAGGGAACATATAAATAAACACATAATTAGATTAAAAATGCAGAACTGTACATCATCGAGATGAATAACTTCACATTTAATGGGCTTCTGCATAATTAAGGTGTTTTTTACTTGCTTATTTTATTTATATGACCAATTATGTAAATTCAAACAACTTTATTACAGCCAATAGCTACTTTCCTTACTGAGTAGATGGTAGCAGATCTCTCAGCTGAGCCCATTTGACTAATGTCTGCAGCCGGTGAAGCACCACTGAATATACCTGCTGCTTTATAATATCGATAACCAGCTGAGATCATAACGCTTCCCAACACATCTGGCGTTACTCCCAGTTTAAATTAGTGACTATCCTTGGAGGGACTCTACAGTAAGATGCTGCATTTTAAGGTAACAACAACTCATGGGATCACATTGATTATAGGACTTGGTTTTGCTCCTCGAATTCATCTGTTTACAAAAACAGCATTAAAATCAGTTAGTCAGGCAGTTAATGACATTTTGGAACCATTTCTAACAGCATTGTGATTTAAAGGTTAAACATTGGTTGAAATGCAGAGTCAGTCTGGATGGAGCTTGTTGATGTCAGTGCTGCTGTAAGTAGTTTATAACCGTGGAGAAACACTGGAAGCCTGCGTGTCCTCTGAGGCTCCTGGGACTGCAGCAGTAACAGGACGACGCCTGCTGAACTCAGGAAAGTCTCGGCATCTCGCAGGCGCAGCAGCGGGATAAATCTTTAAAGGCATGTCGAGTCCCTTCTGCTGCTGGTAAACAATCTGAGCTCCATAATTCAGGGGGGAAAACCTCCTGTGTTGTGTTTCACAAACTTTGCTGCTTCTGTTAAATTTTTGGATTGTTGTGCAGTGATGAGATGAATGTTAAATCAATGCAAAGAGATTTATGAGTTTAAAATACTTTCTTTCAGACAGCATGGCCAGATTGTTGGCACAAGTGAAGCTGGGAAGAAATCACAACATCAGTCTAATTAGATGTGATTTAATTTGTTGTCTTGCGTCCTGACAAATCATCACTGAATTAACATGGCCAGAGGTCCCATTTTCTACTGAACTATAATCTTTGAGCTTAAGTATGACAATTATTATTCATTAATAATAAACAGTAATAATAGTAATAATAATGCACTTTATTTAAAATAGTCTTTCACTGTAAGGTAAAACCCCCCCAATGTATACCATAAGTAACAACTGAAACAGGACGTTCAGTCTGCAGTGAAAAAGTCAGATCTGAGTTGTTTTCGGCTGCTGCCTGGACATAACTTCACTGATTCCTCTGTGAGTCTCTGATGGAATATTTTTCCTCATAAATTAATATATTTGCCAACAGAAATCTTTGAAACTTGTTGTACCACAGAGATATTAAAAAAAACAACAACTGCATGTTAAAGGAAAAGCCTTTGGTCCTGCCTGCCTGTACACCCCCGAGCAAAAAACCGGAGGAAAATGAAAAGAAAAGCAGTGAGAAACAGACAAAACGTCACCGTGGATTAATCTTGTACAGCAGCTAAAACAAGCCCAGAACCAGCAGGAGCTGATGTAGAGGGAAGGTTCTGACTCGGCTCGGCTAATTGCAGTGATGGATTGGTCCAGTTCCCCTGAGCTCCAAGCTCCTGATCCTGCAATAACAAAACAGGATGACTTTGCCAAGCTGCACGTTTGGCAGATATGAAAGGACTTTGCCATCATCAGTAGCAGCAGCCCAGTGATGTCACTGCAACACCAAAGCACCGATTCCTCAGAGGAAGCCGGTCCAAACTGCTCTGTGGGCCAGCTTAAGGTTTGATTGATGACGGGCTGACGGTGAGACCCCGTCCTTCTTTTAAGATCTGATTAATTCATCAAACTCGCTCGCTGCAGACACATGAGGAAGAGCTGGGAGGAAATCCACGTGAAGCGAGGTGAGCACGCCGACGCGCTCTGCGACTCGCTGCAGAACCCGGCAGCTCCCTCGCATTAATCAATACTGCTCCAAAACCTTCAGCCAAAAACTGCAGGCGCTCCAACACACATCACATTCCTCACAGGGAAGCCCCGATTAAGTCACTGCAGCTCGCTTTTAATAACAGAGGAGGAGGAAAACACCCCTGGAGAGAGCAGTCACATGGAAGGAGGAAGAGGAGGGGAAACGGAGGGCTGCCGAAGCACAGGCCGGCTCACCGCCGAGCGTTTACATGGGAGTCCTACCACGGCTGCTAAAGAGAGGAAAAATGGGAATACATTTCTGGCAAAAACTCTGAGATGTCTTGGGATTAATCTCTAATTTTGACATTTGGAAATGTTTTGAGTCACAAAAGTCAAAAATTTCTGACTTTTGTGACTCAGAAAGTTTTGTTCTTGAAAATTTCTGATATTAATCTCAAAATTTCAGATTTTTTTCTAGCAGATTTTTAACTTTTTGAACTCGGAAATGTCCTTTTCCGACATTTTAATATCAATATCAAAAGATATTGATATTAATCAATATCTTTTGATATTGATTAATATCAAAAGAAGTTTTTTTCTAGTAAAAATATGACTTGGAAATTTCCTTTTTTTTTCAAATGAGATTTTTTGGCAAAAATGTCCAACTTTTTTCTATCTACAATGGCCGGATTTTGCCGTATAAAACTCTACAGTGATATTTACAGCTGATGGGAACTACAGATCACTTTTGTCATCCTTTGATGGAGAAACATTATGCTTCTGAGACAAATCTGGGCTCAGAAGTGCTAAAATGAACAACTCTTCATTAATTAACATTAACAAAAGCTCATGAATTTCACTTCATTAGCAGAAAAAGGCAACTCCCAGACAAATTCCCAGAAACAACTGTTCTTTTTTCCATCTTGACTGATAAATGGCGCGGTGATGAGGAGGAGAAGGCAATAAACAAGGGCCTGAAATCAACAGAAGCAGCGGGGCTCTCCTGATCAAACTCATGGAGGCGTTTTGGAGAGGAGAAAAATTAGCGAGCAGCTCTTCCTTCCCCTCTGCTTCCCATCTCTCGATCAGCAGGTTTCTGATTTCAGGCGACAATCAGCTGGAAGCGAAGAGTTCGCATCATCATCTAGCACGCTCAGGAAATACATATGAAGCACCTACATGATCAGATGTTTGATCAGACAATCACTTTGTCAGTAAAGAATAAAAACAAGATCAGAAGCAGTTGGCCTGCAGTGGATGATAACATAAAAACAGTAAAGTACAACGCAGCTGGGATTCAAATAGTTCACTTTAAAAATACTTTTTTGATTTGAAAGGTGAAATGAAAAAATGATTTGCGGGTGTTTAGGACCACCACCACTCACAAATTGCTAAAATACTTGAAATTCTGTCTAAAAATATCCATTTTAATCATTCAAACACCAAATATACTTTAATAAACATAAATTCACCCAGTGGAAACTGTTAACAGAAGCTAACATCTACAGTCCTTCTTAGCGCCACTCTTTGGGGTTCAGCCAATCAGCACCAAGGAAACCAAATCCTCATTTTCTTTTAGTTAACTTAGATATGCTCTAGGAGGCAGATTTTCTGTGAGTAATTTATATAACTATGTAGGACTGAAATGATTGATCATGATTAATAACTAATGAAATAATTGTTATCTACTTTAGTTATCAATTAATCGTTAACTGGAGGATCCAGATTCAAAACAGGACATTTACTTAAAAAACCCACTCAGATCAGTAATTGTACAAAATGTACAAAACATATATATATAGAAGTTAAGGTGAAAAAAGTCACTCCTTGCTACTTCTGTGTGATTTTTGATGGAAACTAGAAGTCAGGTGACACTAATCAGGAGTATCGATCCAGTGTGAGTGTCTCTATGGAAACAGGACTTCAGTCTTTTTGCAGCTTTAGGGCAGCAGAGGGACGGACAACAACGACGACGACGACTGAAGGGAAGCAGCAACTGCTGTCCATCAATCTGTGAAGGGTTTCCGGCTGCCTGCAAATAATTTGAAATCCATCGTTCTGCTGAGACAGCAGTTATTAACTAGGGGACGACGTTTAAGACAGCTGCCAGTCTTCCCAGTAAAAACATCCCACCAAACAAACCCACAGTGTCGACATTATGATGCTTGTTTTACCTTTTTCTCCTTCAATCATTGCTTTTTAAATATCTCCTTAACTTTCTCTTAATTATCAGGTGAAGGATGACAATTACCCCCAAACAGGTGTTTCTCCGTCCCAAGAGGACGGCCCACCAAAGCAGGACAGGACTCTGAGCAAATGGAGGTTATTGAGCAGGAGCGGCGCTGTCCTCAGGAGGGAAGCGCGGGTTAAAGCCGCCGGGTCGGCCGCTTTAAATTTAGCAGCAAGAGGAGGAAAGGAGCAGCTCCTGCGTGATCAGCAAGGGAGAAGGGTAGGGTGAACTTTGACCCCTGCTCCGTTTATAGATGAGGCAGGTAACCTTGGGAAAGTGAGACGGGAGGTTGATGATTTTGCGACACAAACTCTTGAGAGAGAGGTGACCGATCCTCTCCTTCAAATACGTATTTATAAGTTCACACATCAAAAACCTGTTTTAGTTTTACAAAAGCATTCACACCGCTAAAACGTTTTATTTTTCATTTTGTCACAACCTGAAACTTCTGGGATGTTTTGTTGGTGTTTTATGTGACATTGCAACACATAGTTAGCATCGCTTCACTGAAACCAGCAGACTGGATGGAGAGGAGAACATTTTTGTCTCCAAACAGTTACCCTAGTCAATGCAACTGAGTAAATGTAACTCATTACTGCTCAACTGTTAAGGCAGGGGTCCCCAAACTTTTTCCTGCGAGGGCCACATAGCTGTTCCTTTTTCTGGTCGGGGGCCAGTCTTAGTTTTTGGAGAAAGAAGTTTGCGGGAGGGCTGTTCTGTCTTTGAAACTGTCGAGGGGGGGGACGACGACGACGACGACGACACATTCGCGCTTTTACATAGATTTTTACCCAGAATGCAAATGGAAAAAACCATGAGTGAAACGGTGACTGGGACTGACTAGTATATTTTCCATTGAGGGAAAGTAAGTTTCACATCTGCTCAAGAGCCCCCTGGTGGTTGAAGAAAAATCCACCTATAAACCAGAAGATACAATACATGAAAAAAAACACTGAATGCTCTCTGGTATGAGAAGGTGGGCCGGATCCGGCCCGCGGGCCGTAGCTTGGGGACCCCTGTGTTAAGGATTAAACAACAGGGTTGTTAATGCTTAACAACCGACAAAGTGCCTATAGTTCCTGTTTATTCACAACCAATCAGATCAATCAGAAGAGTTGATCAAAATATTCCAGCGAGAGCGAGATTTTTATAAAAGGAAATGCAAACGATCAGAGATTTGTAAATACATTTGGTGTTATGATTCAAACAGATGATTTAAATAAAAGTACATTCATGTGTTAGAACAGTCTAGTCAAAGTTCAAATGTAGATTCATTTGAGCTACATTCAATTCTTCTGTAGGAAGAATTAAAAATTTTCGGTATCAGAATGTCCGAATCGGACCCGACACTTTGGCAAGTCTTACATTAAATGTCTTCAATCATGAATTATTATTATTCTTCCACTTCAGAACCATACACTACTTTGAGTTTCCTGAACACCTGAAATCCTTTTGCAACACATCAAAGTTAGATGATACGTCACTGCAGCGCCAGCGTCAGTGTGGAAACATGAAGGGAGGAAGAAGGTGAGATGGAGACAGTCAGTAGAAGGTGAGAATAATCCCAGTGATGAGCAGGGGACTGTGGAAAACCACAGTGGCAGCAGCATGAGCGTCACCGCCTGCTGGAAATCATATGACCGTCCAAACTAGGTTAGTCCACATTAGGGGAACAGAAGACGGGAGAAACAGAGAGAATGATTTGTTTCCCACTTTTCGCTTTTCTTATTTTAGCCTCCTCTCTCTATTCTGGAGCAAAGGAAAGCGGAGAACACTTGTGTCCTCTTTCTTTCATCCCGCCTTACCTGGAGCGGTGCAGTTCTTCTGCTCTTCATCAATCTCCTCTTCCTCCAGGCTGCTGTTGGACGTCTCCTGCAGCAGCTTCCGTCCAACGCGTCTCTCCTGGCCCTCAGCCGAGGCGGGAAAATCTGGAGGACGATATTTTTAAACATTTAATTTCACATAAAGTTCATAACACTTTGAGTTGAAAGTCTGAATGCACGACTTCAGGGGTGACATAATGTGTGATTTCTATCTATAACTGCAGGACAGAGAAGGAGATGGGAGGCAGTGCAGAGACTCGCCTGCAGTAATGCAGCAAGTTCTGGTCGTCAGATATGGACCAGAACTTCTGGACCAGAACTTCTGTGGTATTTCTGTGTCTGCTCTGGCTTCTTCTTGGTAAAACCAAGCTGTCAGCATAATCAACATAAGTATCGCTACAGAAAGAGAAGCCTGAGGTTTCCTTCTGGATTAACTTCTTCGTTACCATTTTGTCTGTGCAGGTGTTTAAATCCTGTTTTAAGAGTCTAATATAGTGGTTTTAAAGACCCGTTTTCATGATATCTAACATTTGTTTGATGAAATGTTTAAGAATAACAAAATCTGAAGAAATGTGCTGAAGGAAAATCACTTTTCCACACCACTTTGCTTTCCTCCCAAGCAGACAGATGATGTTGTTTTGGCTCCTGGAGATTTTTTAGAAGGTTTCTTGGCTTTTCTCTCTCATTATTAGTCAGAACTGTTGATCTAAACTCATTTCAGAGACGCTCTGGTTGATTGAGAGGAAAATATGATGGATGCCTTGAGGCTTCTGTGTCTGTTTGGGAAGTGGGTTGGTGGAATGCTTCGGGTTTATCTGACCTGCTAATTCACTCACTAAATGGGGAAATTCACGATTTTCCAAAACAAAATCCTCCTGGGAGGGGAGTGGAGCAACAGCACAGCCCACAAAGTGCGGCTCCCACTGTGGCTACATCTGCACATTCTTCCAGAAAGCAGCAGCTCCACAGAATTCGTTTCATCCTTCAGGGAGCCCGGCAGGAGCGCGCTGCCCTTTTCCACCCTGCCAACCACCGACCCGACCCAAAGCAGGGACTCAGACGGAATGAAGGAGCCGCTCAACGAGCCTGGGGGGACGAGTGAACTCCTCACCTATCTTTACCTCCACCGCAGCAAACGCAGCAGAGGCCGCCGCTCAGCTGCTCCGCCCTCCTCCTATCTGTCCCGACCTTCTGCACGGAGCGACGAAGAGGAGTGGGAATGATTAGAGTGGTTCGGCGAGGAGTGCTGCGCTCCCGCATGACTTTATTATTTGCATCATAAATATTAAACTCATATTCCTATAAGCTGGTTAACAAAGCGCATCGGGTTTGTTGGAAATGTGTGCAGAGCTAATACGCTTAGAGTCACAGCCAGAGGAGCCAGACGTGACATCAATGTTACATTTTTGTGCTTCTCTGTGTCACTGAAGGACAATTTAAACAATTCCTCAAGTTTTAAACTAATTTATAAGCAAATGTAAGGAATTTATTGGAAGAGTCCATGTTACCAGATCCTACTTCATAACTTCTGCAGTTTACTGTGACCAGCTGGATATGGACTCCTGGACCAAACCCTGTTTTGGCTTCTGTTTCTCCACCTGCTCTTTGGCTCCAGGCCTGAGCTTCTCAGTGGGTTAAAGACCAATCAGTTCACCAGAGATCAGACAGTTTCTCCTCAGTCTGCTCTGACTGGGGATCAGGCAGGTCAAACACTGAAAAATCTGGATTTTCAAGACATATTTTCCATTAAATGCACCCAAACTGTGGAACATCCACAGACCAGGAGTTTGCTCTTTGCTCAGATAAATGTTTTGGTTCAGACTAGACTTAATGACGCCATCAAAAAAAAAATCCTGCTGTAATCTATTTTTCCTGTCAGTTTTTAAAATTATTTAATTTTCATTCAGTTTAATTAATATTCAACAAGCTGAACAAAGAATCCACTTCAAGCTGATGAATCCATGTAACGTTTCCTCAATGGTGACAACAACCACTGGCCGTGGCCCCAACAGTATAAACTATGAAATTGAACTTAAATGATGAACGGTTCATCTTCTGCAGCCTGAACACAACTTCCTCCTCCTGACCCACATGGACCTGAATCTCAGAGATTTGATGTGGAGGCCAAGTCTGTGCTCTTCTGCCAAAGTTTTGAAATCAGGGAACATTTCTCCAGTTGAAGTGATTAGAAATCTTTCTGAACGAGAGTTTTCCTGATCAAGCAAACCCTCCACATCGCTTCACCACGAGGAAATCCCCCGACAGGAGCTCCTTTTGAAGCAGACCTGCTCCAAAGCTTCCATACTCAGAGATAATACTCTGATGATTGGGTTAGTTTCTCTGCAAAGTGACAGATGGTCTTCAGATTTTTCCATCACCGTTTAAAACAAACCGGTCAAAGATGGAAAATATTTGGTTAGTACCACTTCCTGTTTAGGAGATCTGGTTCAATAATTAAATGAGAATAATCCTGGAATTCCTTCATTTTTTGTTCTGTTTAAAACTACCATCTCTTCCATAATTAAACCTGCAGCACAACGTTTTTCACTTTCTCAGTCTTTAAAAAAGTTGAAGAAGCAGCACTCAGTTCTTCTGCACCACAATTCTGGAACAAACTGCAAGAAAACTGCAAATATGCTGAAAACCTGAGACCCTTTAAATCAAGACTAAAACCCTACCAGCTCTGATGCAACTGGAACATCAATCAATACATTTTATGTTTCTTTGCTTGATGACCTTGAAATATTTTGCTGCTTGTTTTATGCTGTGAAGCACATTGAACTCCTTTGTTGATGAAATGTGAAACACAAATAAACTTGACTCAGTCAAAATTAGAACCAACTCTTCAAAAGTTATGATCAGTCCAGAAAACCTCGAGTGGTGCGTCTCCACAGAGTTTTCTGACCACAGGTCCAAAACCTCAATGTTCTTTGGATGATTTAGTTCATTGTGAAAAACACACAGATCAACACCGAACTCCTCCTGGATTTTTGAGAAAAGTAGGATGAGAAGTAACCTCACACACATCGCTTCCTCTGCAGATGTCCCAAACATTCAGGATTCATCAGTGGAAATGACAGAAGTTTTTCTGCTGCTCGTCTTCATTTCTGTCCATTTTTGAGTTTTTTTTGGACAATATTTCATGTCCCAAATGCTTCACCTCATTCTGCACTCAGATGTTGAGCAAGCTCTGCACTGGTGGCAACATGATTCTGCTGGAAAATCTCTAAACAAGACGATCCAGGAGTTCACAGGAAAGCCTTAGACATCCTGAAACCTTCTGCTCTGCAGCTGAACTTCTCAACTTTAAATTCTTAATAATCCAGAAATCAACAACAAAAACAAGCCAATAAAGCAATAATTTAACATTAATGCCATCAGCCTGCATTGCAATCCAATAATAATGAGTCACTGCAGAAACTTGCGGCCATAAAGCTGGACTCACTGATGAAGCATAAATCACAACTATTCTGCTGTCCCGACCATCAGAAGTGCTAAAATGATCTGATGTGATCAGAAGACTCAGGTCTTCTTTGAAAGATCAACAGTTTCATTAGGTTATGTTGCATTGTATAATCAACTCTTAACTCCAAACTGGACTCACACGTCCAGTTTGGAGTTCAGAGGAAAACCGAGAGACGATGGAGACGATCTGGACAACAAGGCGTCGTTAACGTCAGGTGTGTGTGATCAGTTTGCAGGAACCAATCAGTCAGGTTGCAGAGTGTGTGCACCCCGGGGTTCATCTGGCCTGATTTCACAGCTATGCAGGTAAAACACCTGAATAAAAAACCATCAATACAGAAATGTGGGTCTGTGCAGAAAACTAAGTTCTGTTCAGAGAGTGAACTTAATATCTGGACTGGGCTGGTTTCGCATGAATTAATGCGTCCATCCAGTGTGACAGGAGGAGTCCAGCATGTCGCTCCGCTGAGGCAGGCGGGTGATGTAACAGCTTCTTGTCGGGTTCAGGTGAGTTTGCAGAGATTCGTTGGTCATAAAAGCAGGTACGGTCCATTTGGCATGTGGACCTGTAAAAAGTCCTGCTGGAAAATAAAATTAGCATCTCCATAAAGTCTGCCAGCAGAGGGAAGCTGTAAATACTGTAAAATGTCCTGGTTGACCAGTTCTGGTTCTCCTTAGCTAAGATGCCTCTAGCGTTGTCTCTGGTGCATTAGTGGCTCAGCTCAAGGACTCTGGAGGGTCTAGTCCAAGTTGCTGACATGTCTGTGAGGTCGAACCTCGAGCTCTGACTCCAGTCCATCTCTAGTAAATCTCTCTCAAACTCTTAAAAACATCTTTGCTTTACTACCCATTCTACACTCTGGTTATCCATCATGATTGTGCATCTCCACAGCTTTTCCTTCCATTAAACTTTCCATACATGTGCTTGGATAAGCCCTTCTGGGACCAACTTGGTTCTTCTTGTGACTTCCTCTCCCTGTGCAGGGTGTTACTGATCTGTCTTGATTGTGTAGAACGTGTGTGTCAAACTGAAGGTTTGGGGGCCAGATCTGGCCCGCCATGTGACTCTAAAGGGCCACATAGATACAACCTTCAAGGTAAACAGCGTTTAGCTTGAAGCTGATTTTTTTCAGTATTGTGTCAAATTACATCAACGTGAAAATATTTTCAAAAAGATTAAATATTAAGATGTTTTCACTGAATGCAGAGTGAGCTAATATTCATATAGTTTTTTTCTTTGCTGACGCGTTTTATCAGTATTTTCTGTCACAATTGGCTCTTTGAGGATATTTATAATCTTGATGGCTCAAAATGAAAATGAGTTTGACGTCCCTGCTGTAAAACATAACATTTCTATGTTAAAGGGCCTCTTTTTTTTTTAGCAGTATATAAAATTCTAGTTTTGGGTTTTATTAGCTCTATGCCATAACCATTTAAATGAACTGAAAAAAACGCTTTATTCATTTGTTTATCTCTTTGCATTTTTATTTTTAGACTATTTATTTCCTCATCTGACAACAAGCTGTTTCTTATTCGGAGATCCATGAAGTTTGTTCTCTTTTTAAAAACACAGATAGAAAATAAATCATTCGGGGTTTTAACATGAAGGGGGAAGAGACGCTGAAAGGACACAGTGTAACAATCAATCTTCAGTTCTCACCTGGATTTTCCTTGAAGTATGAGAAGCCCTTCGCTGCCAGCAGGAATCCTCCGAACAAGCAGATCTGGATCAAAACCAGCTCCTTTCGCCTTTTCCGTCTCGCCTTCACCCTCCTCCGGTTCGGCGTCGCTCCATCCCGGCGCCGGATACCCGGCAGAGACATCTCCTGTTCGGCTGCCTCATCCATACGGATCCTTCCACCCCTTCTTCCTGCCTCCTGAATCCGCCACAGAACCAGAGCAGGGATGAAGCAGGAGCTCCGGTAATTCCAGGGAAGCAGCTTTCTGCCCCCCGAAGTGAAGGAGAGGGGGGTAAAAAGTTGTGGAGTGATACCGGGGAGGTTCTGGGAGGCAAAGCGGGCCGAACCGAACTGAGCTCCTGCTTTAGAGAGCCGGGTTGTCTCCTAATGTCATGTTAGAATCTGGTTTCCGAGGCGGTGAGGCTGCGGGCGGCTGCGGGAGCGCTCCATGGATGCGTGTCTGCTGCTGAGAAACAGGGGAGAGGGAGAGGTGCGGGGAGCGCGCACTCTCACAGTCACGCAATAATCTGGAGGCTGAGCACTGCTGGCAAAAAATAAATACATAAATAATAAAGCTCACAGGCCGGCCGCTGTCTGTCTCTCTCAACCTTCCGCACCTTTACATGTGTTTTAGGTTTTCTTTCCAGAGGCGTTCCTAGGATTCACTGGGGCCCAACCCAGAAATGAACTCACTGACATTAAAACCAGTGAGAAGCACTGAAGGAATGTTCCAACACATGTAATTCGGTACACATGCAGACCAATGATGGGCATGTAAATAATTTGATTTCCTACTTTACAAGTATTAGCAAAGGTCAATATTCACTTCTGTTCATTATATAACAGCAATTAACAAATCTCATTTTCTAAGATGACTCAGAAGGGATGACAAAATGCAAAAGCCACAAAACAAAAGCAACCACAACAGAAGTTATGCTAAAATGGACGTGATGGTAAAACACAACTTATGCTAAACTTGCTAGCTTAACTTCCGTTTTCAGTTTTTTTTTATTTCCGTTTTTCTTGTAATAAACTTCTGCAAACTTCCGTTTTAGCATTTTGCTAAAACATAAGTACTGCAAAACCAGAACTTCTGCTTTAGCATAACTTCCATTGTAGCATAATTTTGTTTTTGTAATAATTCTGTTTTAGCATCATTCAATTTTATGCTAAAATGGAATTAATGATAAGCTTGCTAACATCTGTTTTAACATAACTTTTGGTTTAGCATTGTGTTGAAACAAAAGTTATATTAAAATTAAGTTTGGGTATTACAAATTTCCCTTTTAGCATAAATTCCAGTTTGGTATAAACTGTGTGTTGGACTTTGGTGTTGAAACAAACATCTCTGTGTTATAAGTCATTCCTTTCCTCTAACAACTGACTGAATGATTGCAAATGTTCTCCATGGCTGAAGTCCACTGACAGCGTTCTCTAAAGGCAGAGAAATAAATCATCATTAGCATCAGCTAGTGGCTAAAACCTTAAGACGATGCAGATAAAAATTGTCGTTTTGCAAAGTTGCCATGAATCCATGGGAGGTAGCCTAATATAATCTATGAGGAAATTTAACTGAACCCATATCATCTCATTACTGGGACATTAGCCCAGCGTAATGACCCAGAATTAATCGACAAAGATGCTGAGGCTTTAAAGAAGCCATTTGCTAACATTAACACACTGTAACTGTAAGCAAACCGTTCTGGTTTGTCAGTATTTAAAACGGAGTTCTAAATCCAGAGGTATTATAAATGAAACTTAAACCTAGAGGTTTTCTGTTGCCGCTTTGATCAGGATACGTTTGTTTGACATTTACAGTTGTGTGAAGTTTACTTGCATGTGGCTGTAGAGCCTTTGTGCAGGTTTTCCCCTGTGGTTCTGACAGTTGCTGGAGGAATACAGATAAACTGACCCAGTTGTGAGGAACTGTGACGAAGAAAACTTTATCCTGCAGTTCAATAACCAGAGGTTTGCTGCTGCTGGGGGAGAAATAAGAGAACTTTCCAGAAAGAATCACCTCAACAACTTATTGTTACAAAACTTCAGTAAATAAAGATATAAATGACTAACAGGAAAATAAAGAAGAGATTAACAGCTTATCTTGTGATCAAAGCCAGCGGTGAGGAAGAGTCTCATCTCATCTGGAAATCCTCTGAACATCTTTGTTGTTGAAAGTTTCAGCTTTTCATGGGTTTTGTAGACAGATTCCCAGTCGTTTCTGCCATTCACCCGGATTTGTGGCGGTGCATCAGGAGCCGCCTTTCTGCCGTTTTCTTCACATCTTTCTGATTGTTCGCTATGTGTAGCTAATTCCAGTTAGAGCTCTTCCTAAAGCCACTTCATGTTGGTGTGCCTCAGGGTTCTGTTTCAGAGCTCTTATTATTCTTGGTTTAAAAAATAGAATACAACAAAAAACACCTTGAGAAAAAAATGTCTATTCAACCAAAACCTGACATTTTAATAACGTTTCTGCTGGTGTTGCACATCCATTTCTGCTCTGTTTTAATTTTTCATATTTTGTAAATTGTCTTTTTAACACCAAAATATACATTATATATATATTTTAAAGTCATCCTTTGCAAGTGGCAAATCCCTTGGACCCGAGTATGATATTTCTGATAAGTGCATATTATATTTTATGTTATGTTGTTTATATTTATCACTGTTTAATGTGTGAACCTGAAAACCTTGATGCTGCTGTTACACTGTGGGACTATAAAGGATATTTTTATTCTTTTCTAAAGGTCAAAGAACCAGGACTCTGGAACGACCTCCCCTCTAGTGTGACGTCAGTGGATTAGTAAAGTTAAAACTCAACTTTTTATAATTTTTTTTAAGTAATCATTTGATGAACTTATGTTTAATGTTTTTTTATGTACAGCACTTTGTGAATCCTGACTTATTCTGACTGGTTGAGGTAAAATGCATCTCTAAGACAATGAAAAAAATCCTCCTGGAGGTTTCATTTAAACAGCAGAATGGAAAAAGTGGTGGAGCTGCTAGCAGCTGGTGTCATTGTGTTTTATTAACCCTTTAAATGCAGAAATCCCAGAACCTGACCCAACGACAGGCCCACGGAGCCGCCGTGAAACCAACCCTCACTGCAGTTTGTTCAGACAGGGCATGAATTCCCAAACTCCCAAACACACACACACAACAAGAGAAAAAAACACTAAGGAGAAGGAGGAGGAGGGGGAAACAAATTAAATCCAGTTAAATTGTTTTTCCATAGCCAGTGGGCTTGGCACAGGCCTCTCACACAGACATGCAGGAGATGCAAGATAAACAGAGCAGCCTGAGATGCAAGAAAATCCCAGGAATTTCAGCCACTTTTCCTGTTTCATAAAAAAGTCCCAAACTTCCAAGCAGAAGACAAATTTGTGTCCACGGCCGCTCTGATTGATCGCATCCTTCTGGGATGTTTGCCGCATCGGTAACCCTCCTCTGGCACCGGCTTCACTGCGGAGGAGAAGCTGCAGCCTGCGCGCAGGCAGACGTATCTGGGCCACCGTCTTCTCCGGGTCCGGGCCGCTCCTCACCTCAGCATGGAGAAACCTCAGCTCGGCACCACAGGAGAGAATCGGGAAGAGGGTGAGGGATACAGCACGCTTGGCTTGGCCAGGAATAGCTTCCTGAGGTAAAAAAGAGCAAAGCTAATGTTAGGCCAGGACAGAGCAGCCAGCTGCTTCTGAGCGGAAATAAGGACAAGCTTTCCTGCACTTGCATGAGGCAGCTGCAGAAGTATTCACACCACTTTAACTTCTGTATTGGCAGCTTTTTGGAGTGTTCCTACCAGGTTTGCATGTTTAGATTCAGGTTATTTTGATAAAATAACCTGAATTATTTTATTTCCCTTTGGAATCTATAAAGTATTTTGAAATGTGAATTTTTGAACTGATTCTCAGTCAGGTTGGTGGTTGAGCATCTGTCAATGTCCGTTTTCAAGTATTTCCACAGATTATTCATCCGATTTATGTTTGGGCTTTGACTAGGCCATTTCAACATGTGAATATTCTTTGACGCAATAGTTTTTAAAGAGACAGAAGCCCAATTCAGAGGGATTAAAAGAGGAGGTAACATTTATTTTGAGTCATATTTGACAGATATAGCATTTTTATAACAACTGAAATTGACATAGTCACTTGGTTAAGTTATAAATGGCCATATGTGACTTTAAAACACATAATCCTGGCCCTTTAAAGTCACTGTTAGTTTTGGGTTGATGTGGATGACTTTGTTTTTGGGTCTGATGAGCCATTTTTGAATATCAAACTAAGGAAAGGATCACCGACTTCAGGAAATCAACAGCAGCAGTAAACAGCTTCCACTGAACGGTTGGATAATTATAAATATTTGGAGATTGTTCTTCATAACATTTTCTCCTTTAAGTCACAATTTGGGTTCAACAAAAAGGTCCAAAATGGGCTGGAAACTGAGTTTTTAACGTCTCATCTGAGTTCATGACTTAAAAAAGTTTTATTGAATCCGTTTTAAAGTTTTGTATTATTGCGTGGTATGATTATCTGTCTCTAAAAGCATGCTGGGTAATAAAGTGGCTGGTAGGAAGGACTCCGGTCCAGCCTGTGACTTTTACAACAGAGGTAAACTGTTGTGCTTAGATTAGGGCTGCAGCTGGTGACTACTTTAGTAATCGATTACTCTATCAAATATTCTCAATTAATCGAAAATAAAACATTTGGCACATTCTGCATTTCTTTTGCATCACTTTACATTGCAGTCAGTTGATGCTGAATGATCAAACTTGTGCCGTTTTGTCAGTAATATGATGTTTGACATGTTTCAAATTCATTTGGAGACAGTAAGATTATACCTGTCAGAGTGGTGGGGGTCCGTCGGTCCGTCCTGTCTGCTGGGTTCGTTGGTCTTCATGATGCTGGTTGTTCTCTAAGGAACCTCTGAGGCCAGAAACAAAACATCTGGGTTTAAAGTGTGATTAAACTAAACACAGCTGGACCATGCTTACCCATTAGGTGACTTCTTAAAGCGCCACCAGATTTTATTTAGAAGGATCAGAGTAAAGTGGCCTGATTATGGTTTACCATTTCCAAATATTTGAAAACACAAACTAATGTGGAAAAGCCTGATTTTCTCTGGGCTTCATAGTACTTTGCTCTGGTTTGTCATAAAATCCCAATAATTCCAGATAAGTTTATGGTTGTTGGATGATAAAAATGTGGAAAAGTTGCAAAGAACTGCCAACGCACAATGGAAATGACGACAACCACACAAACATGAATGCTTTTGAAATTTATACAGTAACAAAATGTACATTCAGACCCGTCAGACACAGCAGGGCAGCACCAAGGTGGGAATCCTAAATTTCATCCTTAATTTTCCCAAACGCCAAAAAGAAACCCCAGCAAAGAGAAGGATGGATTTAAGTTTAAATCAGGCAGAAGTCATTTCCATCTGAATCTTTTCCTTCCTCCTAGTTTGTCAAACCAAGTTAAAGTTTTCTCTCTGCCTTCTTTACAGAAACAAAATAACAGTTGCAGCAAAATGTTTGCCTCACTGCAGCTTCCCTGACACTTTTTCACATTAATCACAATTCTAAACCATAATCTGAACACCTTTCTGTTGCTAAGAGGAATATTAGGTTTTATTTCTGTGAGATTTCGCCTCCATGTTCCAGTTAATTAGAAGTGACGACAGTGATGCACCTGCTGGATGCTTGTGAGCTCAATTAGTAGCTCAAAAATACCAAGACGTGTCCAAGCATGCAGAAAGGAAAGCGGGACATCAGGATAATGGGGCTGTTATTTAAAGCGTCTGTTTGTGTCTCTGTTGGTTACAGAGACATTCTAGTTCAAGCTCAGAACAAACAATCTGCTCACGGCGGTAAACAGGCGCTTAGAGGAGGTGGAGGTACTGGTGTGCTCCGTCTGGCAGCACTGGAGAAGATCTGCAGCCCAGCAACACGAACGGAGCGGGAGCAGAGAGTCCAACAGAGACGGCTGGAGGAGGACAAATGGAAAAACAACGGGACGAAGGATTTAATGAGCTGCTGGGTTTCATTCGGTCCGTTCTGTCTGCTGTCGGTCAGTCCGTAAACGGGTCGAAGCGTTCTTCCTGAGTGTCCACAGTTTGGTTTGCATCTGAATCAGAAAAGAAGAAAACACTGGTCAGCGACAGGGGCTTCACTGGGATTTAAGGACCTGGGGGCAAACGCAGCGTTTACAACATTTAACAGCAACAACACAGAGAAGTCGCTTTTCCACTTTTAAAATAGTTCAGGGTGACAGAAACATATTTTATACAAAACATGAGTTAGTTAATATCAAAGCTTCTGCTGCCAAAAACGAGCGAGGTGACGATGAATATCCTTAATACTTAACAAATCCAATGTTTTTAAGTGGTTTACTGAACGAGCTCCCTGAACACCAGGAGTTCTGACATCATCATCAAACTGCATATTTTATGTTTTCCTTTATTAATATGAAAAAGCAGAAACAAGAAACTAACACATTCAGCAGTTTTCTTAAGCAATTTTAGAGGATTATAACAGGACGGACTTACAGTTTAGAGCTTATGACAGAATTGTCCTTTTACATTATCTGCATTGCTGTATATTGTTTATCCAGGTGTCCAGCTCTTTGCAGCTTCAAAATGAAGCACAGAAAATGTGATGAATTTCTGGTAAACAGATTTTCTCAGGAGGTTTGATGCTGAGCGCCCAGTGTTTGGATGGATTCAGGTGACCTGAAAAGCTGTTATGTGCAACATTAAGTTTCTATCAATTGTTTAACAAATGTCCATAAAAGTTTTATCTTCAACATTGAGTTATCCTGATGTGTAAATCTAATGACTCATCATCAGGTTTTTGTCCCTGATTGTGATTTAAGATGAGAAGGAAAAGGAGAAGTCAGGGATGAAGACAGGAGGACGAGGCCAGAAGAAGCTTTGTTTTAACTTTACATTTGAATTTAATCAATCTGTCATTTTAACAGCTACAGCAGTAAATGTGTTTGGTTCTGACTAAAGCAAGATGAGGATTGGATGTTCCAAAACAGGAAGTCAGTGGGGAGAAGATAAAAGCGAACTCATTCAGAGGAAAAAAACACATTGCTCATGTTTAAGTCATGCAAAGCAAACCTCAGGAAGACCAGCTTCCCCCTTCTTTCTCTTCCAGCCATGTTCCCTTCTTCCACAGCAAACTCTCAGATCAGAACCCAAATAATCCGCCTATCGGGTAACTTCCTCCTGCCATCAGGAGCCGAAGCCTCCACATGTCGGAGCTGATATTTACCCAACATGTTGGTGCAGATTAAAGAGCAGAGCGGCCTGAAAGCTGAGCAACTGCTTCCATCCCAACCACCCCGGCTCTCCGCGGAAAACAAATCCTGTTTGCGAACTGGATGGAGCGGAACGTCACCTTGGCTCGGCGTTCAGTGTGAACCACAAACAAACAAACAAACAGCTCCGTCTCGCTGCCTGTTGCTAGGTCCCACTGAAATGTCAACAGCAGTAAAACAGCAGACCCAAACAGGAGAAGGAAATGTGGAAACCAGCGGCTTGTGACGGCTGGAGTGCAGTTTGCTGACAGTCCTACACTTTTTAATTAGTCCAGAGTTTTCCAGAGTTTTATGTTGCTTGTTAAATGCTAAAAAACAGATGTTCACTACGGCTATCAGGGTCTGAACTAGAGCCTGGAGATGAAGAGGATGGACGGACTGATGAAGAATCTGTGTTTCTTTGACCCCGTGACCCCGCCGGCTCACCCTGCAGCATCAAGGCTCCCGGTCTGAAGACACGTCGCCCTCCGCCCCGCTGCTGGCGCTGGGGTCCGGCCTGGACCGCAGCGAGCTCTTCTCCCGTCCCGACTCGGACGAGCCTTTAGAGCGCGTCTTCTCCTTCCTGAGCTGCTGCTTCTCCAACTTGGAAAGCTGAAGAAACGCAAACAGAAAAAGCCGGTTTATAATTTCACATTTTACCGTGAACGTAGTTTACCTGCGCAGAATAAACCTTTGAATAGTTTAAAAGTGGCTCTTTTTCCTTCTGAAGTATTGAAACTGTTTTCTCTGAAAGGGAAGAAAACATCAGGGAAGAGTTGATGCCAGGTTTCCGACGCGCCGTCCAACATGGAGACGATTCCCAACCCAACAGAAAAAAACACTTCCTGCTCCGGAGGCGCTTTGCTAAGAGATAAAACAACCTGATACATGTAGTTCAAAACAAACAGCGGGATACTGGAAAAAAAGACCCAGATTACAATAAAATTATATTCTGCTTCAGGTTTGATCCAGACTGCAGCCATCATATCATCTCCAGCTGGGAAGTTTCTGATTCAGCTGCTGTTTACTGATCTACACGTCGGTCTGTTCTACCGGAGGCTGTGGCCCAGTTTGCACTTCAGTCGTCTAATTTTACATAAACAGCAGGTGGACCAATAAATTGGACCCGACTTCCAAAATGTTGTGAGATCACCGATTGGTCATTAGGTTGACCTGGAGACCTTTGTTGTCTTATTACTGTTTATAATAAATGCCACAAGTGCCAACATGACAACTCATTCCTGAATATTTTTATCAAAAATTATCTTTTTTTTCTCCAAAAAGGTTTAAACAGGTTTTATTTGGTTGGACTGAGAAAGACGGGACAAAATAAAACTATTGATTTTTGATTTTTTCCATGTGTTCAGTGTTTTATCTTGTTTAATTTATGTTTGTGTTTTTAATGCCTGTTCTAAATCTCTTTACATTTCTCTGTAAAGCACTTTGAATTGTCTTGTACAAAGAATGTGCTATACACATTTTTATACAAGCTTGCCTTCCCTTGGATTAATATAACTTGGACATATTTAGGATAAATTCCAGTTATTTTCTGTCTAACCTTTCATTTAGCGGTACTGCTGATGGGGAAGCCTGCAGACGGCTGGCCAGCCTTCTTGAATCTCTAATTTCTCTCTAACTGCCGTTTGTTGACAAGAGAAATGAAATAAATACATAAATCCCGTCATTGATCTGAGCTTCCTGCTGACTCGGCAGAATCAGTGTAATTAAACAGAAAGTGGGTCTGCACTGGTCCGAACACGACCGTTCGCGCTCCACCATTTACAGCCTCTCATCGTCTTCATCAGCAATTCAGGAAGCAGGGAGGCAGAGAGCTGATGAAGTCGTCGGCCGACATGCGCGCTCTCGGCTGCTAAAACTTTCATGGCTCTCTGGGACTTAATGTCATCTCACAAAATCCAAAGCGTTGCGTAACAAATTACATTATTTAAACAGCATGAAAACTTATATGGAAGCGGTTCTGATGATGTAACGTCTGATTAGATCATGGAGGTGAACATATTTGTTGTTTGTTCTGAAAAGTTACAGGCCCTAAACTCTGGATCCTGAGCAGATAAAAGCCTCCACTAACACGATCAAACGTTACATAATCCCAGAGAGATGATCCGCCGCTGCAGCGTCCAGCAGGGTGGGTTTCACCGCCTTCATTGTTTACCGTCAGCCTGACCCCGCCCGGGACTCAATCCCCGATTTATGGAAAGAAAGGAGCAGTGTCTGCTGGCTGTCGCTGCAACCCCCCCCACTAAACTGAGCCAAGCTCAGCCTGATGGCCGGCCCCGTTTATCCCCATGTTTGGCCCCGCTGCCTCCGCTGCTAAACATCCCAACAGACAAGATTAAAATTCAGCCGATTGCCTGAATATCCGTCCTTTCGGGGAAACGGCCGAGTCCCGGCGAGCCGACGAAGCCGGAGCGAAGCTGAGCAGCAGGAGGACAAACCTCTGAATCTTTCTCTTTCAGTTGGCAGGAGAAGCTGGAGGCCTTCATTCTGGACACAGCGACAGGATCCTGCTGCAGCCACGTTTTACTGTCTGATACAGTAAAACTATGTGGTATAATCAACATAATACATGTTGATTTAACATGCATTACATCTTTACATCATGTTATAATCTACAACAAACATACTTTGTTGAAGGTTAGTACAACAAAATACTGTGTGTGTGTGTGTGTGTGCGTGTGTGTGTGTGTGTTTAAATTTCACTGTCTGTCATTAAAGGTCCAACCAAGAACTGGATTTGCAAATTAGCCTGTGGCTCAAACACCTTACAAAACAATGGTTGCTGTTTCTCATGTTACATGATTTAATGTGCTGAACTTGATTAAATACATTTCAACTGAATTAATTCAGCTACAAAGTTCATGAACAAAATGAGAAATATTTTTAGATGGCAAAAAAATTACAAGTTATAATAATCAGAGATTTAAAGAGGAGTGACAAAAGCAAATGAGAAGGATTAGCAGTACTTGCTAACAACAAGACATTTACTGTGGAATATTGTCTCTGCCAACTGGATAACTAACAGTTCGCATGTTATAAAAGTAATGAGACTTTCATACAGCAACAGTTCTTCAGTCAGGGGCCTCTTCAGATTTGTTGCGTGACTGACTGCTATTGGAGAGCCTTCCTGCTCAAAGCATCGCCATCCACACACTTGGACAACACAAGTTACAACATTTAACTTCCCTTTGGGATAAATATTTTTTAATTAAATTAAGTAAAAAATATTGGAGATCCAAATGTGATGTAACTAAAAGAGTTTCTAAAGATTCCAATAACTCTTGAAGAGTTTGCACCTGAATCTAAAGCTTTTTAAAGCACAAATACTCTTAATCTGGAAAATAAATGGCTTAAATCCATCATTTCTTGCCAACGCCACATCTTAGACCTTCGACAAGCCTCTAAAATTCATCCTGTGTGCAACAGATACATTAGGTCTTCAATAATTAGCCATTTATTGTCAGTCCTAAGATGTAAAACACAAATCAAGTCACACATAAATCTAATGTCAGAAGAACTGCTGTAAAGCGGCGCTGCCTCCCAGCATGAATGTCTGAACTGATATTAACTGTTTCTGATGCTCAGAGGAGGAATCCTGATGAATCCTTGTTTTATGAAGCGTTCATGTTTTAAAAAGCGACGGGCTCCCAAGAGGAGGAGTCCTGCAGAAAGCTCCCTGCAGACTGCATGTGTGGCTCAGCGCCGTCAATCATCTGCAGCCCCTCCCACGTCACTGTCTGCAGCATAAAGACACCGCCTCACCGCCACGGCTGCAGCATAAACACACCGCCTCACCGCCACGGCTGCAGCATAAACACACCGCCTCTGCTGCAGCACACACACTTTAAACATTAGATGATTGAAGTTTTGATCAGTTACTCAGAACCTGAGTAAACTTTTTACCAAACACTTTTTTTTACTTTTAATTTAGTAATTTTTTGAATGGCTACTTTTTACTTTTACCTGAGTAGAAATATGCTGAAGTAGTGCTGCTCTTACGTGACAATATTTGGGTCCTCTGCCCAACACTGGTCGACTCGGAATAGGGTAGAGCGCCCTCTATGGGAGCACAGGCAGAGCAAGGACGGGACAGTTGCTCTCCTGATTGGATTGATTGATTGATCTGCTTTAACTAGAAAGTTTAGCAGATTTTAAACAAATCTGAAGAAATAAAAAATAAAATCTGCCTTATGAGCGTCACTGCTCTTAATCTGAGCTCCACTGATGAAGATGGCTGGGTGATGAAGATGACTGGGTACCTGTTTGGAGTCTGTGGGAGCAGCCGGTGACGTCAGCTCCACGGTAACCGGACCGTCGTTCTGGATGTTGACTTGCATGGACGCCCCAAACTTCCCGTCTGGAAAACAAAATGGAGGACGATAAATCACGTGTTTTTCATGTGCTAGCCGAGTTCGGCTGCAGCTAACAGAGGAAAGATGAAAAGAGGCGGACAAGGACAGTAAGTTTCACTCGAACTGCTCTCCTTTCTTCTCGCTGGTTTCTTTAGATTGATGACACCATCTGCACAATGAAGCTGTGGGAGAAAACTGATGCATCATCACGTTTCCCTCTCCGGAGGCGGTGGGGAGGGGGGCTAATTAGGAAGCCTCACGCCTCCCTTTGCTGGGACGAGGTGTCCTCCTCACCTGCTCCCCAGTGGGCTGGCCCAGTTCACTGCCACCGCCGCTTCCAGCCGCCTGACCGCCACAATGACACGGCGTTGGCATCCCCCTGCCGCCAACGCCGCTCCAAACCACGCAACGGAGGAAAAATGCACACTTTCATTTTAACTGTGAGGAAACGAGACGCTGGAGGAGACGCGGCTCCAATCGGCGACAATAAACCCGACTTTGAAAACCGCCATGTTGTCACATTATGACATGAATGTTCTCAAATGTCCATTTCATTTCAGTGATTTCATACCTGAAGGTTTCCATAAAGAAACCTTTATGCCTATTTAGGGCTTTAGGAATCAGGTCTTTTTCCAACATTATTTCCATAAAACCTCAGTCAGTATAGAAATGTTCTTCTGATCAATACATTGATTAATGGATCATCCTGAGCAGAAGCTGAGGTTTGGTCAGTCTGCAGCACTGAAGAATAAAGTTCTATCTCAGCTAGAGATGAACTGATCCGTTATCAATATCTGTATCAGACCCGATATTAGAAAAAAAATTCTAGATTGGGTGTGAGTGACAATGTGTCCTGTAAGGGTGGATCTATTCAGCCTAGTTCTATGCTTTGTGCTCCGAGTGACGTCAAGCTTTATTATTTATTTTGCATTATTTTACAATTCCTTATTGCACTTCCTGAACCATTTGAAAGGTTTGTCATTTATTTTTACATATCTGATGAAGTGGCGCCGTTTTTGTCAGTTTTAGTTTATTTATTATGTATTTTACTCCTAATTGCACTGATGGAACAAATTAAAGTTGTGTTGTTTTTGCATGTTTAACCAGCTTGTGAAGCTATCTGTGTGTTAAAATGTGCTGCACTGGTGCACAGTTATCACATAACAGTGCATCAGTTTTCATAAATGTGAATTTATGTCTGTGTTTAAAAAAAAATGTTTCAAGTCAGTACAGTATTGGCCGTATTGACTAAATATGGCCAATACTGAACCTCAGATATTTAAATCAGTACCAGAAGTGAACAAAGTGGACCGGTGCATTATTAGTCTCAACACATCAGCAATGGCCTCAGAGAGGGAATCTTCCTGGCAGTTCTGACAGCTGCTGTAAGACTTTGGAGTCCTCAGTACCAACTGAGTCCAGTCTTTCTGACTACAGTGGACCATCACAGAGCTAATCGTTTAATTGAACGATGATCATGTGTTAAAGATTTAGCAGATTCAGATCCATTCTGCAGCTTTTCCTCTCAGTTCACTCAGAAGTGATGGTTTAAAGCCTCATCGCCCGTTGAGATCCCGCCCACCTTTGATGAGCTCTGGCCTGTAGGCGCTCCTCATGCTCTCCAGGATGCTGCTGTAGAAGGGCTGGGCGAGCTCTGCCGGCATGGCGGCGTGGAAGTCCGGCTTGTTGCCCTTCAGGATGCACTGCAGGGTGAACTGGCTCACACACAACACCTCCAACTCCCTGTCCATGACACTCTTAGCCCACGCCCGGCCGCTCTCATCCTCAAACAGACGCAGGTTCAGGATCTTTCTGACCCTGAAAACACACAGTGCTCATGAGGAGGTGAAGAAACAGATTGACTCAAAGTTTATTTCATCTGTATCTATGGACATGTTTGTAGGATTGATTTAGACTTACATGTACTCAGCATCTCTCTGCGTGTCGTCTGCAGAAATCCCGAGCAAGACACAGATTCCCTGTCCAATGGAGCTGACCTGCTCCTCTCCCACTGCAGGACAATGAAAACAGACACACGGCCTTTCTACCACACCCAGGAATTCAAGAACTCTTTGTGCTCACACAGTTCAGAGCTCTGGTTCACCTGCACGGCGAAGTTCTGCTGAACGTTCGCCTGCCAGGAGATTTTTGGGTTTATTTTCAGCAGCAGTGTGAGTAATGGACAGCATTAAGAATTTATCATTGTTAGAAAAAGAAGAAAAATATAACAGAGATTGTGAACAAATATTTTATCATTTCATTTGAAAGGATTCATCCCTCCATTTGTTGTCTATACTTAGTTATTCTTCCAGGGTGAAGAATAACTGCAAATTTACAATTTAGTTACTGGTATCCAATAAATAATTTTCCCTTTAGTGTAAAAAAGAAAGAAAGAAAAAAACATCTAAATTTTTTGTGATGTTTGTGTTATTCTCTGTTCTTTGTCAAATGCTTCCTGTTCTTACCTGCCTTTGGACAATGAATGGAAACTAGCTCTTGTGCTTAACTCCTGCATATTTACATTGATGCTTCCTGATGACAAATTAATAAGCAATGCCCTAATTTCATAAATAAATAACACAAACTAATGAAGTATTCTATAGATTATTATCAGAATAAAAGAATAGTGGCAGCCCTCAGAGGCTGTTATGTTCTTCTTGCAAATTCTTGCAAATTCTATTAATCAATTAAGTTACAAAAATAAAAATAAAATATCAGTTATTAAAATAAAAACAGTAACTACTATTATCAATATTATTATAAAAATGCCATTTTAATTGTAATGTCATTTAATAATTATTATTTCAGTGTATTTGTAATGATATTTAGAATTATTAAGAGTAATTTCTAAAATATATTTTTAAATACTACAGCTCTGAGTTTTCTTATTGTGCCCTTTTATTTTTTTCTAGCAGTCTTAACCTCTGTGACTCTTCAACAGACCTAAAATAAACATTTTATTGGCTGAATTGAGTCCATGTCAATCTGAATCTGAGCAGCGGTTGTAAACAGGAGTTTGAGTGAATAAAGTGAAACTGAACTCTGTAACCATTACTCTAAAACAAGGCTGCCTACATCCAACAGGATTAATTGCGTCTGTATAAAACGTCATATTCACAATTTCTCAGTTGCACTAACTTGTTTCCCTTCAGCTAAAAGTCAACTATTTTAGTTTCCCCCAGTTAGCCGCGGTCTGACGCCGCCCCACTCATTTCAACTGGGATGCTAATGCTAACGGGGCTAACTCGGCTAGCTGGTCATGACAGCTACTACCGGCTGTCTGCTGATTGTCTTCGTGTATTTCAGTTACAGATTCCAACTCCGTCAGCTCGGCTCATTCATAGCTCACCTGTCACACTCGCTTTGGTCACCCTCTGGATAATCGCTCTCATTGTTGTGCTTCTGCTGGACAGCACGCTGTCAAAGCTTCCGGTCAACTCCTGCTGTCAGCGGTAGTTTGTCGACATCTAGCGGTGAAAGTTGGAAACATAATAACGCCTGCAGAAGCCATTAACGGATCTTTAAAAAAAAAAAAAAAAAAAATATATATATATATATATATATATATATATATATATATATATATATATATATATATACAATGTATTATTTACATTTTTTTCTTGTCTTGATCATCTTCATTGTTATATTTGTTGTCACCATCAGCATCTTTATCATCATCATCGTGCTTTTTAGATTTGAATAAATTATTTAAAATCAGTGAATGCTGAGAATAAGCATTCACTGACGCATGAGGTAAAAAAACAAAAAAACAATTTAGATAAACAACTAAGAACCCAAAATGAATGGGAAATTCATACCAATTATAACTTATTTATTTGTTATTTTTCAAGAAATGCAGTCATTTATTACATTTCAAAAACTCTTGATGGAATAAATTCAAGTATCCTTATTTTTAATTCACAAGAAGATATTAGTTTTTTTCCCCAAACAATAAACATATAAGAAATATAGAATGCTGCCCATTTCCCCTTTTCATGATTTTTCCAAATGTGGGTCATAATCTGCTGGAAATTGGAGCCTAAATGAATTAAACTGGTTGCAAAACACTTTTTGTTGTAAAACCAATTAGATGAAACAATTAATTTGCAAAAATTTCTAAATATCTAGAGCTTTAATAAAATACTCTGTGACAACTTGATCATTGCTTTGCAGAGATGATTAGTCCTGATGTTTTTGGACATTCTTTTTTGGCAAAATAATGAAAGACAGCCTCTTCAAATATGCAAACAGCAAGTCTGTCTTTTAAAACATGTCCAGCAGCTACTTGTCGCCATCTCCAGCTCCTGATCCTCCACTCAACGATTTGATGAAATTGTAGATCCTCCTGCTGTAGGGGACGAAATCTTCCTTATAAACGATGATGGTTTTGGAGTGAGCAGTTTCGTAGACATGCTTGTTGGGATTTTCTGGCTCTTCGAATTTTTGGTTCACTGAGATGTGGGGAGAAATAGTCAATGAGACAGTAGAAAACCATCTCTTGGAAGTCACTGGCAGTTGTTACCCTTTCTTTAAATGCAACAAATAAACAGATAACTACAGACGAATTACTTGTTTAGTATTCATTGGTGTTACTGACCAATATTTGAACAGATAGCTATCATAGAATCACTGTAAACCGACAATATCTTAAAATCAGATGAATTCTCACTGAAGTTCTCAGTGCCGTCTTTTAAAGCTAATTATCCATCAGAACGCTAAAGGGAACAGTTAAGAAAAGTTATCCAATAAGGCAAATTAGTTTGACTTTACTAAAATGAAAAATCGTCACAGATGATAAGTAACATCTCGTCTAATCGGGATTCTGTCTCCTTGGTGATTTTCCGCTCGGTTTACTCACCTACTGGATCGTCCAAACGACCTGTATATTTTAAAAAAGCGTAGGATCCTAATATTGTCCAGACCCCCAGAGCGTAAACTGCGGACACTCTGTAATTCCACTTAATCGGGTCTTTGATAGTCATTTCGAGACTAAAAAACCGGAGGCTTTTAAATGTTTAACTGTCTGTGAATCTTCAGGTTAAACGTTCAGGAAGCCGCCATGACACCTCTTTCTCTATTTTAGTGGTTGGTTTGGAGTTGCATTACCGCCACCTGCTGGTTCATAAAGCCTATTACAGTAAACTTTACGTTGCTTTAATATTTGGCGTTACTTTTTAGTGAGAAATACAGCTTCTTCTTTTTTTAAAAAAATTGACTTTAAAATAAAATAAAATGAACAAAACTTTGAGACTAATTAAAATAAGATGTTGTACTTAATAATTGTTCAATTGGTATCCACTAATTAAAACTTGTTAAAACTAGCAGAAGTGGCAGAAATAAATATTCTGGAACACAAATTATTATATCTTTTATAATACAGAATAGTTAAACACGTTTTATACCATTGGTTTTGAATCTTTTACACACAAAATAAGGAATAATACCTTGTGAAAAAATATGATATGCTTGAGTTCCATTTCAAATACAAATGCAGATCAAAAAGTAGTTTAATGTAAAAGCAACAACGACAATAATAGTCCTGATATAATAATAAAAAAGTACATTAATATTAATAATGTAGCTTAGAATAAATGTCCGGTGTTCAGCAATATCAAAATCTGAAGAAGAGCCTCGACTCCTTTGCTGCTGCGTTCCTTCAGGTCAGTCAGAACCGACTCGTCTCTCTGATTTATCTTCCTTCTGCCTACGATGCGAGGGCTGAAGGTCAGAGCTGTCACCTGATTTGCCTTGTGGCTTCTCTGAAACTCTCCACCCACATGTTAGACCAACACCGACTATTGCTGAAACTCTAACTGTCAGACTTCTGTTTTGTTTCTGTCTTGAGTCCATTAGAAAAAACAGGGAGAGTTTTTTAAACGAGTCCAAGACATGAGTTCTTTCAATGGTTTCAAAATTCTTCTTATCCGTAGCAAACTCCAATGGAAATCATGCCTATTTCATCGCTGAGATGATATTTTATCCCGTTCTCCCTGCAAACACGTCTAATAATACTTTTGTCCCATTTGTGGTTTCTAAGAAAAACAAAAACAGAACGGAAGTTAAAATTAGCTTTACTAAAATCACTGATACCACCACATAAAATCAGAGCCTGGCCCAATTCTGTCTGCAGAGATCTGGAGACTGGGCTGTTCCACCACATCTCAGATCCCTCCAAACGAGCCGAGCCGCTGGGAACAATCTCACCAGCAAGGTAAAACAGATAAAAAGGCATATTATTTTAAATACAAAGCAGTAATACAAATATACAAATGCCTGAGTCAGTTTTTTCAGCAACACTCCTGGAGAGCATATATGTAAAAATAATCCTGTATGGATTATAGAAAAGTCACTACAAATTTAGATCTGAACAAATTATGTTTTCAACTTTTTAGTTTTGCTTTGTTTTATGATCATTTCACCCTGAAAAGTAAAAATTGATCTAAATAATTAGAAGCCCTCAGCCAGTATAATATGCACATAAAAGTCTGACTTGCACTGTGTTATGGGACCCATATGGGCTCACTAATGGGCCCTCTTGAACCAGCAGGACTGTAAACTGTGAAAGTTCCTGGTTACATTTGGTTCTGAAACATCTTTAAATTCGGGGGCTCCTGGAGCAACAGGAGGAGGATTCATTGCCTGATTTTGACTCAAACTCTGCCTCCCAGAGAAAACCTAATAAAACATGTTTCAGGAGCCACCTGACTCATCCAGCAGGTGAACATTTTGGTCATAAATGATGAAAACATTTCATCTTTTAACTCAGAAGTTCAAATTTCCATCAGTTCTGATTGAACGTCAGGATTTTTCTCTAATTTTTCATCCACCAATCTCTCAAGAATGTGGGTCTGAATCCAAACTTGCCAGGACAAATTATACCTGACAGATAATATTTAGCTGCTGGGTAAGAGTTCAAATGGCACTCAGTCACGATTCCTTCGAATTAATAATTCTCAGATGGGTCTGGGATGGAAAACATTATTATGGAGGCGAAGGAGAGTGACAGCTTCATGGTGGATGGATAAAACTCCGCCTGAGTTCAATACAGCCAGGATCATTTGATTTGTCCTAAATTAACAAACTGTGTTGAAACATCCTGTCACAGAAAAATGTATTCAGATTTCAGACAAGTTGGAGCAACAGATCCAGAGTATCAGACTGGGATAAGGCCTGGATATTGATCCTATTGTTTATGGTTTATTTTATTTTTTATTGTTTTTAACTGGGAACAAACAGCATCAGTGACATTAGCAAGAGTTAAAGTAATGTAATAAACTCAAAGCTTCTCTTGATGTTAAGCTTTAATTTTGAACTCCTCCCTGGTTCTGGTTCATTGGATGGTTAAAACGTTTAGATGAGATTTACAAAGCTTGTTAAATTTGTTCTAATCAAAGTTTGTGCAGTTTTCTATTTCTTAAACTAAATGAAAGTTTTTGGTCATTAGCTTTAGCAGAAGAAACAAAGCAATGAGTTACACTGTTGGCTGAAACTGGATCAGGATTGTTTCATGAATTATTGCTCCATCTCTGTGAAATCTGACAGATTTTCTATCAGAGACTCATCTGAAGGTCGCTTGCTTTACCCTGCACCACAGCCGTGACCCCAAACCTTTCAGGGAAAATCTCCTGTGGACTGAAGAGATAAAAGATTGAAATTCTGTTTGTTTTTCTGTTTGGTTTTTCTTCATGTTCTGTCTTGATATTACAGCTGTACCAGGAGCTGTATGTCTTCATGTCCCAGGTTTGCTTAAAACAGGTCAATCTGAAGGTGGAATCCTTGTTGTGTGATTGATTCATTAAATCAAAACTCCCTCTAGCATCAGAGCAGACAGGCCACTTTGTTTTATCAGGAGCCTGTTTCTGTGTGACCTTCAGTCATTTGGATTGCTTGAGCTCGTTTGCCCAGCGTTTGCATGTGTCTGAGGTAATGCACAGTGTTGCGTTTAATGCAGGTGGATGTTTTACTGCGTTAAAACTGAGGATTCCAGTATCACTCCACCAACAACACCACACAGGACACTGTGGGTCGGGAGCCTTTACAGATCCTCAAAGATGCTAGAGAGGAGCCCCGCAGGGAGTGTCCTAGTCAAAGTCTGGACTTAAGCAGTTCATTCATGTTTAAAATCCAGCCTTCCTGAATAAAACCACTTCAGCAAAGCAGACTGGCCAACATCCCTCCACAGAGGTCCACCACAACGAGCCTGAACAAGGAGAGACTGAAGCGACGTTTTCCTGAAGAACTGAGGAGAAAACGGATTCGTTTGACCGCTGGAGATGATCACCATTCCTAATAAAACCCTGCAATAAGTGGACACAGACAATGGATGGATGAGCACACTCTTTACAACTCCGTGTGCAAATGACACAATGTCTGTTACACCTTCAAGTATCCACTGGTTCCAACGCCAAACCTGAAGACCGAATGTGACACAACTCATCTACAAGGCAACTTCTCTGATGCCAAACTGAATCTTTTCAATCTAAATCAAACTATTCTGTTGCTTTTGAATGTAAAATAATTTTTTGTATTTATTATTGAGAAATTGGAATGTATTGTATAGAAATGTTTTTGCTAGCTTCACCGAGAAGAACAAAAGCAAACCTGAACAGTGCTGTGAAAAAAACTGAGCTCAGCTCGCCTCACTGCTTCTCCAAAGCCAAAAACATACAAACTTTTTTCTCCCCTTTCTCCCAAACTGCGGCTCTGATTCTGTCCTTAAAGACTTTTAAAAGGAAGACTCCATTTCATCTTCAAAACCTCAAACAAGCTCTTAACCTCAAACAAATAGAAGCCATTTAAAAGCAGTACAAGCTCATTGTCTGATCACTTTCATCAACTTCTGCTCTTTATTTCAGCCTGGGGCCATTATTTTCCTGCTCAGCCTGCCACAGGCTGCAGCACCGACCCCCCAGCCTCCAGCCTCTGTTGAAACTTGTCGACTGAAGCTGTGAGTCACAGAAAGTTAATACAAAAACTCTGAAGGTGCATGTGGGTCCCAGGAGCTGCAAGTCGTTTCCACGGAGAACCTGGACATCCCGTCTTCATTCCCTGATCTGGTCAGCGAAGAGGAGCCGGACGGGAAAACGCTGCAGAAATGATCTAACAGGTAAACGCAAACACAGGTTTTTTAATGTAATAACAGGTGATTTTGTTACGTAAAATCCCTGAAAGCATCGGATCAGTGAGGCGTGTTTTCACCTGAGTGAGTTCTGCTTTTAACAGATTATTCATTAGCAAAAAATATATAAATAAAAATCAGGAAAGATGGATAGAAAGTTTAAATTACAACCAAGCACAAGTTAAAGTGAATGTGAGGTTTTATAGGAAACTTAAGCAGGAAGTTAATGTTATTATAATAATATAAGAAACTTTACTGTTATAAAACAGTAAAGTCATTTACTGTTTTATAAATGACTTTATAAAACAGTAAAAACAATCACTGATTTTAGCACAAAGTTAAAAACCAAAAATAAATGACATAAAGTTGAATGTTGCAGAAACAAACAGAAACTGAATTAAAGGGATCATTATTGTATTTATGATCAGTTTTATAAAACTGAACAAGTTGTATTTTGTAATGTAAAGTTAAATGTGACAAGTCGTAGTTTCTGTGTTTCTATACAGAATCTGAACCTGCTTGGAGAAATGAATCAGTGGTGGCGTACAAACATGTTTATATTTAAATATTTTTACTTTGTTATATTTTTAAGGAAAACAGAATGAAACTTATAGGTTTAAAAAAATGTTCACTAATAACATCTCAGGCAAAAATTACCTTCAGGATGTCAAAAGATCTCATCATAAACTTTAATAAACTTATTCTTTAATAAACCAAATCTATAAAAAAAACTATTAAAGTTTAGTTCAGGTTTTAAAAATAATCTAAAAAATAAATAAATATTTTATTCTTCAAAATTTAAGTAGAAAAATGTCAACACTGAACATTTTTAGGACAACTAAGGAAAAATGGGATTCAGATGGTGTTCATACTAAAATCAGGACAGAACTTTAAATTTAACTTTAAAATCAGCTGCATTGTTAAAACACTAAAAATCTGAGTTAAATAAGATTTTGTCTTTGAAAGCAACTCTGTCATAATTTTCCATTAAAAGCAATTAATGTCAGAAATGCAATACAAACATTTAATTATTTATAGATGCTGTAAAAAAAAATACTTTAAAATATACAAATTAATAATTAAATAAAGTACAAGAACATAAAAATGAGCTCCAAATACACGCTTTACTTTAAATAGTCTAATTATTTATTAGTTAGTTAGTTATTAGTTGGTGTTTATGTGGTTGCAAAAAGTCAGAAAAATTATATGAAATGACATACATTTAATATAATTAAATTATTTGTATGTGATTTTTTTTTGTTGCACAATAACAATTGTCTCAGAAAACGGTAACAAAAAAAGTTGGAGTTTTTGGCCCTGCTGGGGGATCCTGAGACCCTCAGCAGAAATTAAACTAAGTAACAAAAATTATGTTGGTTAAAAATATTTATGCCATGATTTCTTTTTTGTTTTTTAAACACCACTTAATATTAAATTAAAGCCGTTTAAAATCTGTTGGTGCTCCTTGTTTCCCTGACTAACTGATTAATAGAAATGTAAGGATGATTTTGAGGAATCATATTTTGACTTCAGTCATCGGCTCTAACAGGCAGCAAACCCTGATTGGTGGAAAGTAACAGGATGAGAGAAAATATAAGTTTAATTATAAAAACACCTGAAATGAACACCTGCCTGAAGATATATTTTTAATTGTCATGTATAACCAGAGTAAATACCTGATACTTTCCTTTAGACATGGCTGAAACCTCACACCTGCTCTCTCTGGGCAGATTCCTTTGTTCAGCAGAGTCACATTAATCAGCCCCACCTGTCTGAAAGTCTTCAGGTTAAAGCTTTAAATCAATCATGACGCCTTGATGAAAAAAAAAGTTACATGGCCTCAGAAAAGTATGAATCGCCTCAGGTGGTAATAACACCTGAGCTCAGCATTATGAACATTTTCCATTTTTGTACTCTGAACTCTGCTTTGCAAAGTAAAGTGTGATTTATTTCCAGCTGCTGGATGGACAAGGTGACCGCAGAGAAAGTGGTGAGCTCAGGTGGAGGAGCTGCAGCCAGCAGCAGCTCAGGTGGTGAGTGAAATTATGACACAACCTCATAACTCATCACGTAAATTATACTGAGGTTGATCACATATAAGGTTATTTAATGGTATTTTAAGGATGTCATTTAAAAGAGGGAGAAATTAAATAAGTTTCATAAATTTGTATTTTTGCAGGTTTGATACAATCTGGTTATGTCAGAAACTAATATTAAAACAGATGTTGGATTTAAATACTCACTGTTGGGGTTTTTTTCTACAGTGGTCAAAAAATCAGTGACAACCTGTGGAGTTACATCACAGAGTAAGTTTTGCTGTTTTCGCACCTGAAAATCCAACATGGCTGCTGCACATTGGGAACATGTCAGTATTGTAGTGACAGTTTTGTTTTTAGTTCTTTGTGTCATTATATCCTAAACTGTATCAAGCTAAATATATTGGAACCATGTTCCTCTTAGGTTTTGTGCATGAAATACATTATTATTATGTTGTGTTAATGATAGTAACACCGTTACACTGAGTTCAGTGTCTTTCCGTCATGAAACTCGAAAATATTTGGATGTTATTCCCAAATGAAGAGACAACGGAAAATGAAAAACACACTAGTATTCTTCTACTTACTTACTTACATATTCATGATGTTCAGAGCATGTTGTATTGTTGTATTAAGATATTAAAAGTAAGTAATTGGAAGATAAAAAGAAATGGATTTAAGTTTTAAGTTGTAAAACCAAACATGTAAAACCAGAAAAACAACGATAAATATATGTCAGTGCTAATCAGACTTCTCATCATTCATTCCAGTAAAAACTAAACATAATCTAGTTTTTTCATTTTTAATTGAATAAGAAAAAAATAATTAGCCAGCAGCAGAAATAAGTGCATGTAATAAATGGTTCTGTTATCAGAGTGGAGGATCTGCAGGTTTACAGTAATAAAACCTGTTAAGACATGCGGTTTGGGAAGGTTTCCAAATAAAAAACTCAAACATTATTGCTCACTTTACAGATGATATATGAACTTTGCCAGTTCAGTCTTGCAAATTAAAATGGGTTTCAGGAATCTCATGTTTTCCATCCAATGTTCCCTCCAGGAATTTTACTTTGATAAAAACAGGGAAAGAAATCTGGTATTTTCTGATTTCTCTCCTTTTTTGCTTTCAGGTGATTTTTCTTTCAGCTCCGGTGGCTCAGGTGGAAAAGCTGCAGCAGGAGGATCGGAGGGTACGAGCAGCTCAGTTCTGATCAAATCTAGCAGTTCTGGAGCCGGAAACGTACGCGTCACCACCGTAGGAACTTCCTCTGCCCAGTCCTCAGGTCAGAGGTCAGGGACCTCAGGGACCTCAGGGGCCACTGTGGCCTCAGGGAGAGGAGAGCGGTCTAAAGAGGCCGGAGGAGCAGGAGGAGCAGGAGGAGCAGGAGGAGGGTCCTCTAGCATGTCCTACAGTTTTGGAAGTGGAAGCAGAGAAACTAAAAAAGAAGGGGGTCTTGGTGCTGTGACCGTTTCCACGGTGACCAAAAGCAGCTACACATCAGGAGGGTCCAGAGAAGGGAAGAAGGGCTCGTCATCCTCTGGCATTACGTACTCACTTCCTCCAAAGGAGAGGAAGAGTGTGACCACCATGGCAGCTGCTCTGTCAGACGTCTTTGACGGTTCGTCTCAGGTCACGTCTTCTACTGTTTGCAGTTTCAATGCAGGGCGAGTTTTCATTTGATCCTTCTTGTGCTTCAGAAAGCTCCGATTCTTCCCTGGAGTACACCAGGAAGGAGTATGGTATGTGAATTTCCTGTCAGGTATAACTGATCTCAGTTTATAATGCTTCATGATGCTGATCTTGGTTTGATTTTGCAGGGAGTTCAACTGCAACTTCAACTTCAGCCACTAGGGGGAGAACTCAAAGCAGAGGTGCACTAATGACCTTTAAACTAAGGCTTTATTCCCACAGTTTTGCAATTAATTTTAAATAATCAGCCTTAGGTAATTGTCAGAGTTGACACCTATTAAACACAGCACATAACACAGGAAAGACAAGAGAAAGTTAGATTCTTAATACTCGCGAGGAGAACAGGCAGAGATGTGCTTTCAGTTACAAATCTCCTATCGCTCTGAAAGCACATTTGCCTGCCCCTCTCTTTTTATTGTCTTTAGGATCCCTAATCACAGAGAGCGCTGTAACTCTAAAGGGAGGGGGAAAGACACTTCATCACACAGTCACAGCGCCAAGATTATCACTAACTAACAACACAATCAATCTAGCACTAGCTTATCCAGTTCCTGACCCAGGATCAAGCAGGACAAGTTGTGAATCTTCACGGCGATGGTTTTATAGCTATCTAAGAGGTCAAAGCAGGCCGTTCTGAGAAGAGCTGCTGTCACTGCTCTTCTTCAGAAAGGCCTCCTCTGAGGAAGGAAACGATTGGTTAACAATATAGAAACAAGTCACAGAACATATGATTAAACTAGAATAAGTAAGACTACATAATCTAAGAACATAGTAAAGATATAACAAATAGTTGATAATAATACAATTTACCCAACAGTAATAGAGAAATAATTACTTTTCTTTGTTTTTAGAGAGTGAGATCAGAGCCAGGCTTCAAAGTGCTTCACCTCCAGCCAGATGTGAGTCCTTCACTGATTTGTCTTCTCACCTCTAAACATCCAACCTGAAGCTCTTCACCTTTTTGGTCCTTTCGATCAGATTTAAAACCCAGTCATGACACAGTTCCTGGTGTTTTGTTTCTCTCAGGGACGGAGCTGGATGATGTGAAGCGCCTGCTGAGGGGAAACCGCTCCACCAGCACCAGCCCCACCCAGTCCCCCAACAACACACTGCCCATCCCCAAGAAGGCCAGTGTGGAAGCCAAGGCCACATCTGAGGGCTCCTCAGGTCCCATCGGTCAGCTGCAGAGGAACATTCATCTGTGCTGAGCTTCAGAAAAGCGTTTCATCCATTCACTGTGTTTTTGTGTTCTGTTGTAGATCAGTACGGCAGCGTTTGGTCAGGAGACGTGAGCAGTAGATATTACAGCACCAACCCCAACAACTACACCGCTACCTCCCACCTTTACCCGTCAGGTCAGTCACAGAAACTCACAGATATGTTCATTTTAACTGTGTATTAAAGAAACCAAACAGGATGCAAAATGTTAACTTTCCCATTTAAAACACACATTATAAACCCTCCAGACCTCCAGAGTTTATTCCTTAGTTCCTACTTAGGAATAAATTCTTGGAAGTTAAAGGTTTTTCCCCAAATGTGGAAAAACCTTTAACAGGAACTTTACAGGAACTTCTGAGTGTTTTCTGAACTTTCTAGAACTTATAAGGTGTTTTTATGAAATTTTCAGGATAATTGCATGTGACGTTCCATATCCTTCTGTGCCACTTTGTGGGAATTTTCCAATTATTTTCCTGATTTTTACAGGAGGATTTGTTTGTGTTTTGGTGGTATTTTTACATTATGTGGATACCAAAACTTAAAATTTACAGAACATGTAACTGTATTTTTCTATTGTTCTATTTTTGTCTTCTTTGCTTTTGTTTTAAATTTATTTTGTTTGCATATAACTTTGTTTATCCTTTTATTACACTACGTTCATTGAAGTCAAATCAAATCAAACAGACTACTTACAACTGTCTTTTTAACAAATAAAACCTTTCCTGGAACTTACACAAAAATTATATAAATTGGTGGAATCGCCCTTTTAGTGACATGTGAGTCCCAGGAAAACACTTTCTAAGTTCCAGGAATGGCACCGTTTGTACCAGAAAGCTACCTTGAAAGTTTCCAGGAAGTACCCTGTAACTCCAGTACATATAAAAGATGTGATCACTAAGAGATGCAAGATAAGATTTATTTTGTAATAGTGACTAAAAATGATAAAGAAAGAAAATTGTAAAAGTGATCAAATATGATCCAGATAATCTTTCCTAACAATCAAAAGTTTTCTTGCAAGATTTTGACAATGGTCATTTAGCAAAACTCGACAATTTTGCATCTTACAAAACAGGAGTCAGTGAGTTTGCTTTTTAACAAATAAAACTTTCAATGTTCATAAAGAAAACCAAACAAATTTAAAAGTTATAGCAAACTCATGAAAATTTGTTTTCTGTCAGAAATTTACTCATTCATACAAAACAATTGATGTCATTTAAATAACATGATTCACAGTGAAATTACAGAAACGCTTCCGTCTGAGCTGCTGATCAAAAAAATAATAATTTTAGCTGCTGGTGGTTTAACTTAGAAATATTTGAAGGTTTGATTGTCCAGGCTGCCACCTGTGACAGATGGACAAACCGGTCTGTTGTGTTCTGCCAGGTGCCGGAGTCCAGAACAACCTGACTCTCGGCTCTCCCTCTGTGAACGCTGGACAAGCTGTCAGCGGCTCCGGTTAGCCTCGGCCACTCCTTTGTAAAAGGTTTTCTGCTGTCATTACCTTCACATTTTCACTGCATGTTGGGTTCTCTGTTGCAGTGCCAGCATACGGTGTGCAGAATAACCTGACCAGTCCAACGGTCCTCTCACCCGCTGGTGCCGGCTCACAGATAGGTAAACCACTGATCCCAGCATTTTCACATTTCATGATGATCTGCTCAACTATAAAACTCTGCTCATACTGTAATGTTATGTAACATGTTTTGGTCTGGTTGCAGTTTATGGCGTCCAGAAAAATGTGTCTGGACTAACTGCACCCACAGGTGAGGAGGCAGAAAATGTTCCCAGACTTTATCATTCTTTTTAGAAATTTGAAATTTCTGTCATCACTTGACCATTGACTACTACCAAAATGCAAGGTTATAAATGAAGTTGCCTTGTGTCTCATAGTGAGACCCAGCAGTCCCACCAGTTATGAGGCCTCAGGGAAAGACTTCAACTTTGTGCTGATAGAGAAGGAGAACGCTCCCATCAAGAAGGAGACGGAGCGGCTGGTCATGGCCAAAGACACCGGGAAGCAGTTTGTGTCCACTGGGCCTGCCACTTACTCAGGTTTTAACTACACTATACCTCTGACAGAAACAATCAAATTCAAATTCTGCAAATGCTTATTTAGATTTATTTACACATTTGTCTGAAGGAGTCTAATTACAGATGTGATCATTGGGAACATCTGGTCTTGTAGGCACTTACTCTGAGGACTCGCTGAAGAGGGAGAAACAGAAACTTTTGTCCAGCGCAGTGGATGAAGGAACTGATGCCAAATGTAAAACTTTTGAGTGTTAGAGTTGTCATCCTTAATTGTTTTGTGAAGTCATAAATTGATGTTTGTTTTAAATATTATTACTGTAGCTTCAACCTTGAAATCTACCACAAAAGACAAAGCAACCTATGCAGGTACCATTTATTGAGTTATTATGAAAACATGGACATTATGCTGTTCTGATGTACTGGTTAGCATCAGCAGCTAGCTGCTAAACTCACACCTGGCTGTTTGTTTCTCAGAGATCCGTAAAGACGAGTTGGGTTTTGGGTTCTGCTCCTGCTGCAGCTGGTGGAAGTGGCTGCTGGCCCTCGTCTGCACCCTGCTGCTCCTCCTGGGGCTCCTCTTCGGACTCATCACTTTGGGTAAGAGACAAAAATCCAGAGGAAAATAAAAGATTCTTTTTTGAAAAGTGAGCTGATCACCCAGGACCCAGTCCCAGACCTGACTGTGTCAGTACCTTGCAGAACCTCACGGTGATTTACCAAGAGGCAGTTCCTTTGGTGAAGGCCTGATCAGCTGGTCTTCTGTCATAACGCCTGGATAAAGGATCGGGTTGGTTATTCAAAGTTTGAGCTGGGGATCCTGAAATCATATTGAGTCAAACTTAATCAGTCTCATTCTGACTGGAGAAAAAAAATCTACAGACATTTAAGTGAGAGTTCAGCTAAATAGGAGCAAACCTAAGATTCCCTGGAGAGATTATTGGATCTTTTGTTAACCTTTTGGGCCTATGAACCATCTTGGATAAGAGATAGAAGAATTGATGAATGACAATATATTTTTGTCTTACCTTCAGCAGGCAGCAGTCATAGGAATCTATTTGATAAAGCAATTATCTGGAAAACAAATAAATTCTATCTATAAGCACCAGGTCATCATCTTTGGTGCAATTTCTAAATGTTTGTTCCCAGGCGAGGAGGTGAGACGTCTGAAGAACCGTGTTGATGCTCTGGAAACCGCCCCTGGCAGTGCATCAACCAGCCGCCTGAGGTCTTCCTCCGGCATCAACATCATCGACCCGCCTGACTCAGCATACATTGAAAGAACCTCTTCTGGTTCCACCCTCACCCGCTCCGATAATTCAATCAACCTCGGGCCTGGAGGAGGCACAGGAACCGGACCAGGACAGGACAACACCGCCCTGCAGAGGACCGTTCAGCAGCTGCTCAGGACCGAACTACAATCAAATGCTATGAGAGGTGTGGAAACAAAGCCCCAGGATTTAACACACACACACACACACACACACACACACACACACACACACACACACACACACACACACAC
>NW_006800056.1:913448-963703 GCF_000485575.1 Poecilia formosa | reverse complement strand
GAGAGGTGTGGAAACAAAGCCCCAGGATTTAACACACACACACACACACACACACACACACACACACACACACACACACACACACACACACAAGCGCATGCACACAAAACCAAGCATTTCTGAGTTAAAGGGCTTTTTTTGTTTTGCAGAAACTCTTGCTTATTCTCTAAAAGGAGAGAAGGGAGATCCAGGACCTAAAGGTACTCACTAACCTCACAGTAATTTAAGATTGATTCATATATTCATACTTATGACTACCTCTGTACAGGTGATCCAGGGGCACTTGGACAAAAAGGTGAGGAAATACTAAATGTTTAGTAGTTCATAAACCTGAACATAGGGGTAAAAATCTGTCTGCTTTTCAGGTGATAGTGGTTTTCCTGGACTGCCAGGTAAGACTCTGGGCAAACTAATCCATGTTTTATTCTTCCAAAGAGGTAAAAAACTTGGCATAGCTAATCAGTTCTTTTTGTTCCTTAAGGTCCTCCTGGACAGATTGGACACTCAGGACTGGATGGACCAAGGGGACCAAAGGGAAATCCAGGTAATGGAAACTTGACTTATGTTCCTGTTATGAAGTTCAAGGAAAGAGTTGAGAATCTCCTTGTTTCTGTCCAGGTGAACCAGGTCCAGAAGGACAACCAGGCCAGAGGGGACGGGAGGGACCAATGGGCCCCCGGGGGGAGTCTGGACCGCCTGGTGTTGGAGAGAAAGGAGATAAAGGTTGAAATAGATCACATTTATTTAAAACAAGTTGAGGACGTGCTGGAAGGCCAGGAAGTGCTGATTTGATTATAACTCTGCAGGTTCTCAGGGTGAACCAGGACGTCCTGGTCCTGCTGGAGGTCCTGGACCCATGGGTCCAAAAGGTGAGGACAGGATTCATATTGGATATTAAATCAGTAGAAATAAAAGTTCTTCACCTCCTGATTACTCTGTTTGTTTAAGGTGCTGCTGGAGAGCAGGGTGTCTCTGGAGTCCCAGGTATAAAGTTAGTTTCAGTTCATTTCTTGATGTTAAAGTTGATTAGACAATAATTAATGTTATATTACTGTAAACAGGTGTACCTGGTCCAAAGGGATTCCAAGGCGAAGCTGGACCGTCTGGAGCCAAAGGTACAGAAACTTTATTTCAGCTCACACTCTCATTGGGTTTTTCTCAAACTGGTGAAAACTCTGGACCCTCGACTGGTTGGTCCAGGAATCAGCAGTGTCTTACTGGAGGCATGGACTCTGCTGAAGTCTTAAACAGTTGGATCTGGTTTTACTCGATAGGTAACATTTAGCTGTGACGTATATAATGCGCCAACTCGACCATGAAGGGAGCTACGTAGTGAAGTTAACTGGAAATTGTGTTGGCTGTAAACAACCATCCACACTGCAGAGAGAGAAGCGCCAAGCCGAATATTAAACATTCCTCTTGCTCTGACTTTAATTGCTTAGTATTTGGAAGTTGGACCAACACGGAGTGAATGGCTTCATTCACTTCTCTGTTGCCATTTCCAAACCTCAACCATAGCCAGGCTACAATTCAAAAGCAGCACAGAAACACGACACCATCTTTTACATCTCCTCCTTCTATCTGCTGATTGGCCTGGTTGAAGTTCAACTGGAGAAATCAAGCTTATTGTGACAAATCCTAGATGTATGCAGATGAGAATCGAGTGGAACTGCGTAAGAAGGCAATGGCCAGGCTGTTATTCTAGTAGCTCATGTGGAACAGGTGTTGAATAGTCAGTGATGGGCACCACTAACTCAATAGTTAAATCACCAAGTATGAAGGTTAGTTCTGCTAATATTCATAATTTTAGTGGAAGCTAATGCTAAAGCATCACTGGCTTCAGTCATGTTGATACCCACCATGAGTCAATGCCAAAATATGCTGCGACATAGTATATCACCCTCAGCTATCTGGTTTGGCATTGTTATTAAACAGGAATATTCTAGATGAAGTAGCCAATGTAAAGTTATAATTACTTCTGTTCTCCATCTGCTACGTGTAATGCAGGTGACCGTGGAGCACCAGGTGTTCCGGGAATTAAAGGGGACAATGGAGAAAGAGGACCTCGTGGACCAGTGGGTACGTACCACCAGAGCTAGTTTATGTCTTTAGCTACTATTAAAGTACAACAGCTCAGTTTTCCTTGTTTTGTCAAGTAAATATGTATAAGAAATTTCTACATGGCATGCAGTTTTTTGAAAATCAGCATTTGACAAAGTGTCAAAAGAGGAACTGTGTAACTGTATGAGGAGGTCAAGGATGCAAGAGAATGATGTGTTGGTAGTGAGAAATGGACAAGAGTAGTGGTGAGGTTTGAGGAAGGGTATGCCATGGAGGGAAACAGGTTGAACAGTTCAGGTACCAAAGGAGAAGAGATGTGCTTAGCCATCCAATACAACAGACAGAGCATGAGAGAGGTGAAGGACAGCATGCAGACTGGAGAGGAGAGGAGAGGAGAATATGAGTGACAATGTAATTTAAAATGTTAGCTACCAATCTGCCTCAAAGAAAAGCTTCAGTAGATTATATTGAAAGAGTTTTCTTAAAGGTGAACCAGGAACTCCTGGACCTCAAGGCCCATCTGGACCAAAGGGATCTAAAGGAAGTGGCGGTGAGTGGAAAGATGGAAGATCTTACTGCAGAGCCCTGCAGAACATCTGATCCACAACGTAGCATTGACATCTGTGCTTTAACTGCAGGTGAATCGGGTTCAATAGGACTTCCTGGTGCTAGAGGTTTACCGGGTCTCCCTGGTGACGTTGGTCCCCAAGGTACTAAATTCTCCAGAGCTTTTACTCTACATACAGCTAGAAATATTTTCTTTGATTCTGTCTCAAAAATGTTTAAGGATGTTTTAAACTCACCAAACTACGATAAAAATAAAAGATCCTTCCATATAAACTGTTTGTTCTCCAGGTCCTCCTGGAATCCAAGGACCCCCAGGTACACAGCGTACACTTTTACTCCTGTAACCCAAATTGGTTTGGTTTTCTACGTTTTAAAGTACTTTTCTGGTGCCTGATGCAGGCGTTGCAGGAATTCCAGGCCAGCCCGGTGGTAAAGGTACAGCTTTCTTGTTTTTCCTTTGTGATAAGATTCACACTGTAAAGGAGACCGCCTGGAAGGCTTGAAATGATCGTTCTCTTCTTCAGGTGAACCAGGATCTCCTGGTAAAGTCATCGGCCCGGGTGAGAACAGCCTCATGTCTTCTCCCAGCATTGACCAGGAAACCCCAGTGACTCCTGTATTCAGTCTGGTTTCTTTCTGTTTCCTTCATATCCAGTAAACTCTGACACTGTGGCCATTCCTGGACCTCCAGGACCAGCTGGACCTCCAGGTTCTGCTGGGTCCCCAGGTTTGTCTGGTCCCATTGGTCCTGCTGGAGTCCCAGGCCAACCAGGTAAACCAGGTCCCGTCAATTTAAACATGTTGGATGTCTGAAAAAAGAGCCTTGAACGAGGCACATTTTATAATTATGTAGGTACAAAGGGAGAACGAGGGGATAAGGGAGACAAGGGGGACCAAGGTCAACGTGGAGAGCCAGGTAAAAGCATTCGAATCACTCTGTCAGACACTAAGAAATGTTTTTGATATGCATTTTTTAATTCACAACAAACTTGTTTCAGGCACCGGCCTTCCTGGACCCCCAGGGCTCCCAGGGTCCCGAGGTGAACCTGGACCTCAGGGGCCTCCTGGTATGTTTACAGCAGAGGTGTCAGCGTCCTGCGTCTTTAGATTCAACATCACCTGAATAAAATGGCTGATTAGTTCCTCATGAATTAACCATTCATTTGTGCTGAGTCAGAAAAACATGCAGGCCCCCGGCTCTTGAGCCGATCTCTTGATTTGAAAGAATTCAGAGCAAACGAATGACGTTGTCTCTGTTGTCTAGGTGAGGGTAAGCAGGGGCCCCCAGGCCGCAGAGGCCCTCCTGGAGATCCAGGTAAACACAAATCCAGTTTTATCAACATTTGATAGAAGAATGTATCATCAGCATAGAGAGTGATCTGTGTCTGATCACATGTTGATTTTCTGATCCGTTTCCACTCAGGTGTTGGAAATCCTGGACCTCGGGGAGAGAAAGGAGAGCCTGGCAGCTTCTTGCCAACATCTGGTTAGCAAAACAAATCATACTGTCCTTAAACTTAACCATATATTTTGTTTTTGTGTAATTATTGATGGAATTTTCCTCATTTCTCCTCAGAAACCTTCTTTGCGGGACCACCAGGACCTCCAGGTCCACCTGGTAGGGCTTCGTAAAATTTAAGAAACCATGTCTTCTCCTGTAGTTCTATCATCTCACAGACTGACCTGTTTTTAGGTAAAGAAGGAGCACAAGGATTCCAAGGTCAGAAAATATGCAAGTATTTTGGGAAAGCCTGTATTTTGTAGTGTGTGACTAAATGTAATGATTTTGTTTCAGGTGAACCAGGTCAGCCGGGGCTTCCAGGGAGTCCAGGGGAGCCAGGTGCTGTTAAGTGGCCAAACTGTTGATGATTGTCTGAGTAATGATCCTTCAGTGTTTGATTTTAAATAAGTGATTTCTGTCTCAGGGTTCCCAGGACCTCCAGGACCTCCAGGTAACTCAAACACTGGGTGTGATCTTCTTCAGACCATGATGCATATTATTTTGAACCGTTTCAGAGTTTGAGTTTCTGAGGAATTATGATGAATATTTCCACTTTCCTTGTGTGTCTTGCAGGTGGCCCAGTAAGGGCAGGAGGGGAACCTGGTAAAAATATATTTTATATTAAATATATTAACATCTACAAAGTGCAATGCTCTGGAGGCTATCAGGTCAACAGATTGCATGAAGGATGCTGCAAGATATTCTGTAACAAAACAAGACCTAGTCATATTACATGTGATCCAGAGATCATGCTAACCAGGATATTTTGATATCTGAAGATGAAGTTTAGATAGTTGACCTTAAAGGCATCCAGGTTGTGTGTACATATCAAGGCAAACACACACACCAGGTTCCCTGCTCTCTGTGAGTTACAGTGAGTTTGAAAATCTAAGCAGGACCAGCCAAATTATCACTCCACCACCACCGTGCTTTACAGTCAGCCTGAAGTGTGCAGATATTCTGTTTGTCTTCCTTCTCTGTGGCGCTGCGCATCGTGGCCCAACATCTTTACTTTGGTTTCATCTTTCTGAAGGACATGAATCCAGAAGCGTTGGGTTTGATTCAGGTGCAGCTCTGTAAACCCAGGTCACATCCTTCCAAACAAGCTTGTCTGTTTCTAGTCATGCTTAGAGATTCATTTCTCTAAGCATTGCAGTCTGACCTCCAGAGTTCAGAGATCTTTGTGTCGTTTCCTTCAGTGGTTCTTGTTGCAGCGCCTCCGCAGGCGAGGGGGGGAACATGTTGCTCAAAAGGTTTGGTTGGTTGACTCAGCAGTGGGAAAGAAAACCACAGCAGCTGAAAATGGAACAAATTGAACTGAATCTACCAAATTTATCAAATGTGAAAACTCTGAGTTTTCAGGTGCTGACATCTAGTGGTGAATACAGAAACTGCATGTGAAACTTTGTGTTCAGTCAGTGTGTTATTGCTGTTTGGTTTAATACATTCTCATCTCCTAATGAATTCTTGTTATTTTTCCAGGAAGCTCATTCATTCCTGGACCACCTGGACCACCGGGACCACCAGGACCACCTGGGAGTGAATCACCTGCTGTTGGCCAGTACATTGCTGACTACCTCCAGAGTAAGACTTTCAGTTATTTTTTTTTATTCTTGTAACATGAACAAAGAGCTTAGGGAGGCTTTCTGCTGTGATCTGCAGGTGACAGCATCAGACAGTACTTGGCTGGACCTCCTGGACCTCCCGGACCTCCTGGAGAACCAGGTTCTCCTGGTGTTTCAGAAGATGCCCTTGTGGATAACGTAGCCAGTCGAGTAATCTCCTACATCCAGAGTAAGATCACGATGTTGGACATTTCCCACACCAGCCTGAAGGACGCAGCTCTTTTTCTGACTGTTCTGATGTTTGTTCTGATCATGCAGGTTCTGGCCCGGGGGCGCCTGGTCCTCCTGGCCCACCTGGATCCGTCTCTGTCAATGACATCATCAGTCTACTGCAGCGTAAGTGGCATCAAATCACAGTGATGAATCTTAAGAAGTAACAAGATGCAGTAGGGTTAGAGTAGAGGTAAGGTTAGGAGAATAGTAAACGGGTAAAAGTTGGAGTCTCTTGCATTTAAGACAACTGCATCAAAGGATCCGTATTCCATATGTCTGAACACCAACATGGAGAAATGAGGAAAAGTTAAACAGATGTAACTATTCATTATGAAACATAACCTCATGTTTCAAAGCTAATATGTTCCTATTGTTATGATTGTGGACATCTTGTTTCCAGGAGACGAAGTGAGGATATACCTTATGGGTCCACCTGGCCCACCAGGACCTCCTGGAGGTCCAGGTATCGGCGGCTTCTCGATTAACCCCCATGAGGTGGCTGAACGTGTCTACGGCCTCTTGAATCGTGAGTGCTAAGTTCATGCTTTATGTTCAGTGCAGGACAGAAGTTTTGTTCTGTCTGATTGTCGGGTTGTGTCTGTCACCAGAGAGAGGGGCGCTGGGTGCACCTGGAGCTCCAGGACCCCCTGGGCCTCCAGGGCCTCCTGGTAACCTGCTGGCAAGTAAGAGCTTTAATCATCCAGGAGCGCAGACTCTAATATCCAAACTATTTGATATCACTGCATTGGCATTCTCATTCTGATTTGACCTCTGTTGTTCCAGCTGGGTTTCAGTCTCTCATCGGCCCTCCAGGACCCCCTGGTGCACAGGGTGTTCCTGGACCACAGGGTCCCCCTGGCCCCCCTGGACCACCAGGATTTGGGAGCTACGTCAACTCGGACATCCGTGACTACCTGCAGAGTGAGTTCAGACAGGAGATGTATCTGATGAACTGCGCCTGGAGAAGCGCTCAGTGTCTGTTCTGTACGACTTTATCATTCTGTCTGTGGAGGTTTTGTTTGGACCTTTCTTCTTTACTGCTGAACTCCAAATCTGCTTTCTTTCAGATAAATTGTATAAATGAATGTTATCTTTATGTTTTTGTGTAAATGTTGATATTTTAGCATAAATTTGTTAAATTTGGCCTAAAGTCTTCAATGTGTGTTGGCTCCACCCACTTTGTGAAGTTTTTTATATTTGTCTGGGGACAGACTCATGCTTCTATAGGGAGGACAGTTCCACCTTAAGTTTATTGAAGTTTTGCCCATATTCCCATTCCCCACTAATTATGGAAGACAATACTAACCCTTTGCCGTCCTGTCTGCTGCCCCCTACAGGCGTTTCCCTCAGAGGCCCTCCAGGCCCTCCGGGGCCCCCTGGACCAGAGGGCCCTCCTGGTCCAATCGGACGAATGGTTTCCTTTACAGACCATCACAACAGAGACATGCTGAAGCCTGAAAGACAAGATTATGTCCGGCCTGAGTTTGATGGTAAGGACACGCTAACGCAGAGTTCTGGACCAGAACCGGGTCATGTAGCACAAACCTGTTGGTGGGACAGGAATGAAGTCTCTCTTTTTTCAGGTGGTGATGGTTTGAGTCGACCCATGTTTGGACCCCCTGGTCTACCGGGGCCCCCTGGACCTCCAGGACACAAGGGAGAGCCAGGTTTGGGCAGTAGCACCGAGTGGGGCCCAAACTCTATTAACTTATCCATCATGGCTGAAAGATTGACTGATTACATCAAAGGTACAGAGAAAATTAACGGAAATTTCTCTAACTTTGAATTTCTGCATCTTCACATCTTGTGGAAAACTTTTGTAATTGGACATGATTAGTGAAAAAGATTTAAGGTCAAAGAAAGCGGATAGAAAAACTCAGTTTTTAAGTAAACATACAGTAACTACAGTTTAACCAGAGGTTAATGCTCAGCAGCATCATTTATATTTTTTAATTCTCATTTGCAGCTCACGGCGTTCTGGACGGCATCGTTGAGAACTACAACAGCAGGATCTTCCAAGGTCCTCCAGGGCCACCGGGGCCTCCAGGCCCCGCCTGGTTTGGTTCCCATGGAAACGCCACAAATATTATGGAAATTATTGAAGGTAGGAAAACTACAGAAAACAAATACATCAAACTGTAGTAAATTGGATGATAGACCTGCTAACACCCTCCTGTTTTACAGTCGTTAGGCAGCAGAGCCACCATGGACCTGCCGTCCACGGGCCCCGGGGTCCACCCGGCCCCCCAGGTCCACCAGGAGAGAGCCGACTGTTTGGTTCTCACACCAACGTTGTTGACATAATGGACTACATCAAAGGTAACAAACATATTTAATATTGTCAAATAAATTGGTCATAAATGCCCAACTGTGAATTTTTAATATATTTTTTTTAATTCTTCACAGCACATGGAATGATTGTGGGACCACAAGGGAGACCGGGACCGAAAGGGGACCAAGGACTTCCAGGACTAACAGGAGCAAAAGGTGAGGCACATCCAGGCAAGGAGGGCTTATTTCTGTAGAACCAGTCAGACACACAGCAAATCTAACTGCTTTACGGGACATGTCAGGGTTTCCTATCAGATTTAATGAGCCTAGAGACCAAATCCTGCCTCACATTGCTTAGCAACAAATCAAGGCTGCATGTTGAGGATTTTAGGTTATTAAGAGTTTCTGTCAAAAACATCCTGTGTGCTTGCAGGTGAACGAGGTTATCCTGGGCCTCAGGGATACGGAGGACCAAAGGGTGACAGAGGTCAGTTTAAAAAAAACAGAATGAGATGTTTTACCTGCAACTTAACATGATGTTACTCCAGTGTTTAAAACACAATGGTCACAACAAATAAAAACACATGAAGAGAGTAAAGATTTTCTCACTTAGAGCAGGTCGTTGAACAGAGGGAGCAAACGGAAGAATCCAGTAAAGACAATTAAAACCAGGAGCCTAAATACTGGGAAGCAGAGCAGCTAATCAGAGGAGATGTGAAGCAGCTGTGACAGGAAGCAAGCAGGGAAACTGAGAAGGAGACTAATTAAGACAGAGTGTCTTAATGCTCAATTTGTTTTTTATTTAAATACGTTTTTCTTTGAGTCATCTTATCCTACTACATACATGTGACCTCAATCAAACTTCTGCACTTCCAGACACAAATGAGGGGCTTAGAAGAATATGTTCTGATTTTCCAAGGGAAGTATACCTGACAATCATCTGCATAAACTTAAGATGTATTTTTTTTTTTTAAAATGACAGCAAGTAGAGTGAAAACAAATCACCAGAGGGAGGCGTCTGAGATGCTGTAGTAATGTTTAATTTTTTAACTGAAATTTCTGTTACGTTTCAGGAGATTTATTGCTGACAAGAAAAAGGAGAAGCTCTGGTGTTTGATCGCTGAACTCGGAGCTCCAAGAGGGATCATGAAAGCTGTTATCAGCGACTGAACTTTGTGTAAAGTATTGAATTTTATGGTATGACGTTTGTATTCATTATGGGCATTTTTAAAGGATGTTTTTAAAATGTTTTTTTATTTTTGTATGTATGAGACCAAAGGAGAAGCTTTTGTTTAGAGGAAATATTTTATTTACAGCAGAATGAAAATCATTATACAAGCATTTCTAAAAACTATACATGTATTTAAAAAATGAATTAATGATGTCTATGTTTTTGTTTTCAGTCTGAATTTAGGAAGCTGAGCAGTTTTCGTATAAATAGTAATTGAAAATATTTTTCTAAAAAAAGGTGCACAGCACTCCTTCATTATATTTATTTAACAACTCAGAACAGCCAATCAAGAAAAACAATAACGAGTTGAACCAATCAGAGGTCAGAAAGGCCTAAACCAGTCAGGTCCAGTTTTTTTTAAATTAATAAAAGTAAATGAAAAGAAATTAATTTTTGTGTTTAGTTTAGTTTTCTTGAATACAGAATAAAAACCTCCACAACACATCTGAATCCTAAAAGTCGCAGTAACAACTTTACAATACATCTAAATGATTAAGGCTAACAGATCTACTTTTGGCTTTTCAAGAAACAAAATACATCATCAGAAGATAAAAATACACAAACGTTTCTTCATTTTCCAGATTTTTCTTTCTTTGCTGTTGGAGCTGATAACTTGATGCTTCCTTAGAGAATAAAAACCATGAGTGTCTTTGAAATATTTTACAACAAACCTGAAGGCATTCAGAAGGAAAAAACTGCATCCATGTCAGCCAGGAGATGAGAGCATCGCAGCCTCAACGGAACCACAAAATCTAAACTATCTGGATGAAAATCTGCTGTAACCCGTTCCTTCAATAGGAGTGTTTCAGCCACAAATACATTCTGTATCATAATCACTTAGAATTGACTGACTGATTCATGTTTGACCATAAAAAAACAGAGAGCGATCCGTAGTGTAAACGTCTGCAGGGATCTGAAGGTGGAGATATTTCCGGTTCATCAGGCACTGGGTTGTGGCGACTGAAGGGGCGCCGCAGCAGCTCCTCAGACTTCCTGTCCTTTGTCGGCCCGTTTGGGTTAGAACCCGGTGGAGTGGACGGTGGGGATCGGGTAGAACTTGGAGATGCGGCTCTGGGTGGTCGGGTTAAGGCACTCGGACTCCCCGCTCATCTTGAAGAACACTTCCTGTTCCTGCAGCTTCCTGGCGAACTCCTCCTCCAACGCCTGCAAACAAACATCAGTTACCATGGAAACAAACAAGGTCATAGAAAGTGTTTTTTCAGACTGTATGGAGCAGAGAGTAGAACTGTAATGCTACTAACTAAGAGTTATTAAGCTAACTGTGCAGTTAGCATGCTACCTGCAGCCTCTAACCAAACAGATCGTTTAAAAACTATCAAGTTCAGAGTTTTCTTTCTATATTTTTGTCCTTTTTTCACCAATTTCACTTTAAAAGTTAAAAATTATAATTCAGGTACTTCTGTTGCGGCTTTTGGAACGCAGGAGATAGAAAACAGTTTCTATACAAAACCTCTAAACTAGTTGTAGGCTATGTTTACCACCAATGCTTGTTGAGATATATTCTACACATACTGAGGATCATATTAAAGCCCTTTGGCACCATCTAGTGGTCAGCGTTTTCGATGCATGCCTAATTCAATTCATTATTTTGTTGCTAAAATGTAGGGCTGAAACGATTAATGGAATTAATCATGATTAATTTATTACCAAAATAATAATTCAAGTAGTAATAAATTAATTGTGAATTGGAATACACACCAATAAAAAGCCATTTTCTCAAAGAACAAATTCAGAGCAGCAATTAAGCCGAAAGTTTACAAAAATATATATGTTATGCATTTATCAAGATATATCTATTTATCACCTTTTGCTATGAAATTCTTAACGGTTTTATCCAAAAATTAATCAAAAGGTCATCCCTGCACTGTGCTGATGTTGCGTCGAGCAGAAGGAGCTGAGCTTTTCACATGTTGATGTTATTGTTAGTCGCAGCCCTACTAAATGTAATGTAGTCTGAAATCCACTTGACATGAGAAGAGAGAATGTGATTTGATCTAAATAAATAAAGTGCAGGCGGTCTACCTTCTTCCTGGGCCGGAGCTTCTCCCTCCACTCCTTCAGCTCCACGCTGTGGTCCTCGTCCAGCTCCTTCAGCTTCTGGGTCTCATGTTCGATGAGCAGGTGACACTTCTCATTCTGAAACACAAACATCTCTTCAGCTCTTTCTGCTATGAAAACCTAACTTTAACACGGCTAAAGCAGTTTTCGCATTGAGGACCTGCAGCTGCTGCAGCTCCCGGATGTTGGCGTCGCATTGCAGCTGCAGGTCTCTCATCTGGTTGTCGTGTTTCTGCTGCTGGTGTAGACGCTCGTTCTTCTGCCTCTTCTCCTCCTGAGCTGCAAACTGGGAACAGAGACAGCAATGAGGCCGGCTGGATTCATTCACAGCTTCTCTCTGACCTGAGGCTCCATCCCACCTGCTTGACCTTGTCCCTCTCCTGCTCGGGGGTGATGAGCGCTGCGGTGATGCGGAGGCTCTTCTTGAACATGGCCATGCGCGTCTTGGCTTCGCTGCGTTGGATTTTGGGCAGCCGGGCTCGCTCCTGCGTCTGTTTGCTCTTCAGCTCCTCGATGAGGCGCTGGTTGTAGCGCTGCATCTGCTCCATCTCCTGCAGGCACAAACCAGCTGCTGGGAAAATTCTCAGAACCACAAGACGGGTTTTACTTTGATATTTGGGAGCAGAACAAAGTGTTGCTTCTAATTTCTGAATCATTTCCCTCTGCATGGTGATGAACTAACTGACTGAGGAAGCCATAGACTCCAGCTGATGTCCAGCAGCTCCAGCCATGTTCCTGTACCTTCTCATGTCTCTTCAGCAGCTGGTGTCTCTGCATGAAGTACTGGTCTTTCAGCTGCTGTTTGAACAGCTGGTGTTTCTCCTGCAGGTGGCGCTCTTCCATCTCCCACATTGCAGCCTCTCGTGCTGCATGCAGAAACAAGAAGACAAACATGAGGCGGACTTCTATTAAGTTGTTTAAATAAGAAACGTTCGCAGCCGTCTTAAGCTTATTTTATAAAGATCTCAGTTTATGACCTTTGAACCCTGTCACTTTCATTTCCAGTTAAAGCTGTTCAGGATGACCGGGCCAAACCCACATTTCTGAGCAGTGACTCATTTATGCTGCGTTCCAGTAACCGGGGAAATGTGAAGTCTGAGCTGGAAAACGTCTTAACGTTCTGGTTAAGAAGTTAGAATTTCAACATGGCGACGCCCATAAACATCATTTTACAATTTACTTTCCATTAACGAACACCACTTTTAACGTGTTCAGTTTAGAGTAGTAGGCATTGATTTAATCAGACTCTTGCATCTCTGTCTTATGTTTCCACCACAAGGATGATGCGAGGAGCGGCCATTTTGAAAAGTGAAGTCGTCCTTATAATTCATACCGGGGGTGTTCGGAGTCGCTCCCAGTTTCCCAGTGGGGAAACGATCACACTGGGCATTCCAGTTGATTTTTCTGACTGGGAAGTTGGAATTTTCCAGTTCAGAGTCCCGAGTAAAACTGGAACGCAGCATCAGAGCTGGACAAGGACTGGGTGACTCAACATGATGACCAGCTGCAGATGAACCAAAAGCAGCTGATTTCATCAAGAATATGTGGCTCTCAGAGTCACTTTCTACTAATTAGTCAACTTTATACACAAAACTTTAGAAACGGCTTTGAGGAACCCAAAAACACAAATAACTATTTTTTATTTTATTTAATTAGCTGATTCACACAATCACAAATTCCTGAACTATTGCAGCTGTTACCTGGAAGCCATGGGTAATATTTAACAGAGTCGACCTCCAGGTTATGAGTATTTGCTGCTGAGTGTGAAGTGGCCTAAAAACGGAAGACTGCCCCCTATTGGTTGGGGTCTGTGTCTTTGTGAAAGTCCTTTGATGGTGAATAAAAACCATGTAAAACTGCAGGTTTAAATTTCTACGAAGTAAAAGCATTTCTTCTTTGACTGTTGATACTGTGTTGCTCATCTGAAGCACTTAGCAAACTTGGTGATTCTGGATCATCAAAGTTTATCAAAGTTACAAACAAAACATCAAAGCTAACTTTGATGTTTTGTTTGTAGCTTTGGGATCTATTTCACAAAGCGTGAAGGAAGGTGAAACAGTTCCTGATTAAACCTCAAAGTCAATCTGGGGTGAATTTAAGTTATGGGATGCTCTCTTCCCCCTTTTTCAAAGAAAAGACATAAACATTTTTAACGAGGACACCTAAATAATGTGTTACAATTTACTTGATAAAGGTAGCAGTTTTTAATTAAATCTAAAATACTAAGTAATTAGAAGATTTTCCTATTTATTTTCTATGAATTCATCGTTAACATCAGTTCTCAGCTAGCTGTGCCATCTGGTGGTGACATATTTAACATTTGGGCTCCTGGTCTTTTCCGTTACAGCGGTGTTAAAGCTGAACCAGGGTTCACCTCTGAGCAGCTGCTGCTTGTGGTTCAGGCAGTCTCTCTCTATGGTGGCCAGCTCGTGCTTGTGTTGCTGGATTATTTTCTTCAGCGCGCTGTCCAGATCCTGCTGCTGCTTCTGGAGGAACTCCTGTTCCTGGATTCAGAAGAACACACATGGTTTTTGAATAAAAGTGATATTGAGGTCATTTCTGCACCAACATCAACGAGCAGGGCAGGCCCTCTGAGGTCAGATAAACGTGTCGTTTCCAGGCTCACAGCCAAGCTGTCAGCCTAAGAACAGCTTGAGCTGCTAAACCTGCTGTTAATGAGCGCTTCACCTGTCGGCCATGTTATTCTGGGCTCAGCTAACTCTGAAGGAGTCTGACCTCAACACAGTCAAATGGCACAGAAACTGAAAAACAACCAGAGATGAAAAACAGCTGATATGATGCATGTCAATCAGCTCTGACATCACAGAAACTCTGCACCAATGGGAGTCTGGATTATGATAACTTTCATCTTCATCGTCCCTGAAGGCGACAAGCGAGAGGGAAACTCAATAATCTGACCCACAACACTCTTCAAGGTAGATTTTTTACATTTTCTTTTATTTTAAATGCTTTTTTTGGTAAAGCACCTCGAGACGACATTTGTTGTGAATTGTAGCTATAGAATTAACATGAGAGGCCAAAGACAAACTGCTTCTAACATGTGGCCAGATGTTGCTTCTGCTGTTAATTATAATGAAGGGTTGAGACAAAATCATTTGAACATTGTTTTCATTTTTGTCTTAAATAGGTATTCCAGAGTAACCTTTACTGGTAAAAACAGGCCAAACGTTTCCTCTGACATGCTGAATGGCCGCGCTGCTTCATGAGGACGATTCAAACCACTCAATCCTGACATCAGCCACTCCCTGTGGATCACAGTCCACTGTCCTCCCACTCACACTCAGACACTGAGCGCTCCGGCTGGTGGAAGTGGTTTTAAAGTGCTATTGGTTTCATTAAACAGCTTCAATCATCAGAACAACAATGGCTCTATGATTTAATATAATAAACATTTTTCAGTGTCAGAGAGGGTTGGAACAGAAAATCCACTTTACGACATTTCATTGTGTCACAAGCTGTGGAGAAAGTCCTGTTTGCTGTGAGGCAGGGTGAACAACAGAGGGAGCTAAAATGAGGCAGACAGTATAAGATTTAACCTGGCCTGGTGGGACAGAAGCTGCAGAAACTCTGGAGGACAGATGAGGGCGCAGTTTGTCTCAGCGGAAACATTTTGGACTCTTGAGGGGCAGAATGTGACGGAAGGAGGTGAAAGTGGTGGACGGCTGGGACTCACCACTTTCTTGCAGTTCTTCAGCATGTTCTGGCACTTGGACAGCTCCTTGTCCTGCTCAGCTTTGATGCGCTTGGCCTCGTCTCGCAGCCGGTTGGTGTGCTCCTGCTCCAGCCTCTCGATGGTCTGCTTCTGCTGCCGCTCCAGGTTCTCCACCTCCTGGTCGTACTGACGCTTCTTACTCTGTCCAACACAAACCGCCTCATCACTCAACCGTCTCCATACATCACTGAGACTTTCTGTGACACTGAAGCTCAGAGGGGTTGGAGGAAACATTGTGATGATAGAAGTCAGGAGAGGAGTGAGAAAAACTAATATTGCAACAGAAAAGCAAAGCTACTCAGTTCTGAGCTCTGAATTTCCCAATGTTCACATGTGATGTTCTAACTTTATTATTAGATTTTTTCAAAGAAAAACTGTTAGAAAAGCAGTTGTTTTAAACAGTCAGGAGACTTGATCCAGTGATGCTCCTTTGTGCAGCAGCTTTCACAGAATGTGACTGAGCTGCAGTTTGCTGGGAGGCAGTGAAGTTCAGCAGCTTTTAGCTGAGCTGATCAGGGTGATAACAGAACGGTTTGTAGCTACGGTGACCAGGTTCAGGAAGTTCACAGTGTCATGTGAGCAGGGGAAACGGCTCCCTGTGCTTATCTCTAAACAGAAACTACAGCTGCTGCTGGAGCGGATCCGTTTGAAAACAAGGCTGAAATGTTGTGAAGCTGGAGGAAAGCAGACTCACAGTGGTCTCCTGCTCAAAGCGTCTGTAGATCTGCTCCTTCTGCTGCTGCAGCTTGTTGCTGAGCTGCTGCTGGGCTCTCTGCTCCTCCTTCTGCAGGAGACGCAGCTCCCTCAGCTCCTGCCGCCTGCAAGAGGAGAAACAGTACAGTCATAAAAAATTCCCAGTTTAACTCATTTTCATATTATTTGCATAATAAGTGTTTGGTTTGAATGAAGTGACATGAGCACCTGAGGAATCTCATCTCCTCGTTCTTGGTGTCGTTGTCAGTGACGATCTTTGATGTTGTGACGCTCACTTCCACCCCGTCCACCATGAACTTACGAGTTTTCTTCAGCGTCTTCTTCTGCCGTTTGGAGTCCTGAGGAAACAGCAAGCAGGTTAAAAAGGAAAAGGTCTTGCTGTGGATTTATGTGTGTTTCTGAGGCTTACCTGTATAGAAACAGAACCAGGCTCCTTTGTTTTGGACAGGAAGCTGGAAATGGACAGATTGAGGTCTACTGAGCTGTTGTCTGCAGCCGAGCCCCTTCCTGAGTCAGAATCTCGCTCTTTTTCGTCTTTGGCTTTGTCCGGAACCTTCTTCTCCTCTTCAGCATTCGTTCTGTCTTTTTCTACCGGCTGCTCTCCGTTTTCCTTCTTCAGGACTTCCTGCTCTGGCTCAGGTAGAGTTAGAGTCACCTTGAGATGTTTGTATCGGTCCTCCTCCTCTTCCTGAGCTGGAGTGTTTTCTTCTGGTGCAGCAGGTGAGTCAGGAGGCCCAGGAACCTCGGCCGTGTCCACTTCCTTTTCATCCTCCACGTCTATCTCCAGCTGCTGCAGCTCCTTGGACGGTGTGTCTGGTTGGGCCTCTGACCCCGGTGAAGTGGCATCAGACACGGCCTCTGGAACGTTCTCCTCTGACGGTTTCTCTTTAGGTTCTTCTGGAACTGGAGTGTTTGGAGCTTCCTGTGGTTGCTCCTGTGCAGCAGGCGCAGCAGGTTCTTCTGTGGAGACGGTTTCCGCCACATGGTTGGAGTCGGGAAGCTTGGCCGGGGAAGGAACTGGTAGGATCGGTTCCATCTTCTCAGGGACTGATTCCAAGGGCGACAGAGGGATCTTTTCGTCCTCGGAGCTGGCGACGCTGACGTCAGACGGAGCCCGTTTGTGGCCCTGGAGGAACCATGCAGAAGTTAGAACTGTCATAAATGCAGAGTCAGCAGAAAGCAAATCGTATGAAGTAACAGCTTCAGGACTCAAAAGAACATCCCAAGCACGGCTAAACAACTGCAGCTCCTGCTGTGTTCCACGTTGTTTAACCTCCTCTGCAGGCTTTCTGCAGGTTTCACCAACTCCACCATTATGAATGGAATTTAAGACTCGCACCTACACAGAAATGCGCAAACTTCGTCCAGCCAACTGGCGAAAAACGAACACTTACACATGACAGAAACAAAAAGAGGTAGCTATCAAGGCTGTTAGCAGCGAGTTAGCAGTAGCATCAGCCGTCTCGAGTCAGTGAAGACGTCCGAGTGCGGCTCAAGCGTTTGCCTGACCGAAACGATTCGTGAGAAAACAAAATGAAAATAATATGAGGTTAAATAGTGACAAAATTTAAGGCATTGATGTCAGGTTAGTTTTTTACACTAAATTTTAACCATTTTAAAGGCTTTCATTTTAGACATTTGAAGACTTTAAGTATGAGCAGGTACCATGCTGTCAGATGTTACCGTCTTTAACTTATGCTGGAAGATTTATGGGTGAGTCAGATAAATGTGATATAGATGTAGAAATGGATATCAGGCTGTTGCTGTTTCTGGTGTAGAAAGTTAAAACAGATGTGGTCTGCATAGAAACTGGTTTTTCTAATATCTGTGTTGGTGTGGACAGATCTCCAATGTCTGCAATTTATTATTTTGACCAATTTTCTTCTAGATTCAGTTTCTTGTTTTCAAATTGCTGAATCCTCATTGAACCATTTCACTCACAAAGAGAAGGTTTATGATTTTAATGTGATGCCAGCTTGGTGCTGTGTTCCAGTCATTCTGGGTTTCATGTGGCCTTGAGGAGCTGCAGTCATCATGATAAACAATGGAGAGATCAACGCTCAAAGTGACCCAACAGGAAGGATGTTTATGCAGAAACAGAACTAGAGTAATTAGTGTTTGCAGTGGCAGCATTCCCACGTCCTGCACCTTCTTGGCTTTTGAGGATGAAAACATTAACTAGGATCTTTAATTTTCCATCAAGCAGAAATGCCTAGCCCATAAAAGCATGATCTGAATAACAATCCTCTTTCTGTTAACTTCATGTTCAGAACTCAACAAACACTGAACTTGAGTCTTTTTGAATTCCTGTAGGACTTTAGTTTCTGTTTCAAACAGAAGGCATACCTCTAGAATGTGCAGCAAGCTCACAAATGTTTATATTATAACCAATCCTGGTTTTGTTTTGATCATAAAGAGAAGATATTTGGACAGCTGTTGGTACTTTGAGACATAACGGTTTGATCTCCCTGCCTCCATACTGAATATGAGGCTATAGCTGTTTCTATTACGGTCAAAAATAACAGATCTTACAGTCACAATAGATATTTAGCATTTTCTTTTTAATACAGTTAAAATACTCTTGAGTTATGAGTGAAAAGTATCAAATATTAACAACCACTCTTTTTTTCACGTCATAAATATCCAGTAAAATAGACTTTGATGTAAATATCTACTCACCAGATGTGCCTCGGTCTCTTCCTCCTCCTCTTCCTCTTTGTGCTCTTCGATCTCCTCGGTGACCTCAGCCTTCGCCTCGGCTATCAGCTCCCTCAGCGGCCGGCTGTCAGTCACAGTCGAGACGAACGAATGCTGCACACAAGACAAGACCGAAGGCTTGTTGGTAGATAAAAACCAATGTCATTCCAGGCGTTGTTCATAAGAAGAGAAATGGAAACCAAACTCAAAGACTCAGCCAATGATCAGCTGCTGGGTGTCAGCTACCTGTAAACAGTCAAACAATTAGAAGAATGTGAAGATAATCAAGACGCCCAACAAAAAACCCATGATAGAAAAATAACATGATGAGAAGAGACTACAGTATGATTTGCTTAAGAACACGTTCAAAACGCAAAATGGAGCAACAATGTTGTTTGTCAGACGACCCCAAACACTAAATTCAAGCCAGAGTAACGCTGAAGTGAAGTGGGTTGACATCTGGGTCTGTGATGTCAACCCACTTAAGGAAAGTAAGGAAATCATCCCAGATTTCCTTACTTTTAAGATTTCGGTCGATACTTACAAGTGAAACTGATCTTATTTTCTTATTTACCTCGGCAAAGGTCTGAAAATCAGCCGCTGTCCTCTTTTGCTCCGTTAGAGATGGCTGTTGACTGATAAGTCTGCACATGAGCAGTTATACAATAGGCACCCCACTGTTGCTAACTTCATCGCTATATTTAGCAACTTTTCTGACAAAAAAATAAAAAATAAAAATCTGTTCTGGCAGGTGAAGTTTTTCAGCCAGAAACTGCAATTGTTGCTCCTCCAGTAACATTAAAACTGATGTTTTTGTCCTGAGCTTGAAACCCTGTTCAGAGGCAGCAGAAGCTGGTCGACTCCATGCAGTGCAGATTTGAAGCCGTTTTTAGAAACAACCAAATCTTAGTGCAGTGATTCACTAGAAGGTCAAATCATCAAGCAGTAAATATTTCAGTCTGAGCGTCTGCAAAGAGAAATGCAGAAGCTGCTATTACTAATCTTTTTTCTTTACTTTCCGCAAATTAATAACAAATCTGATCATTTCTGTTTTAACCTTCTGATTTGTGTGCATGGAAAGAAAAACTACTATTCTATTTTCAGCTTCATTTACTTTCAAGTTGAAAGCTGTTCAGAGTGATAAGAAGCAGAGACGTGACTCCGCTGATAACTGAACCCAGTTAGAGACACAAACTGCACAAAGTTTAAGATTGTGATAACACATTAAACACATTATGCAAGACCAGCTGAGTGTTCAACACTAACCATCGTCTGCCTACACTTAACAGTAAAAGCACTTCAATCCATCAGCAAAATGCAAGATTTAAACACGGTCTCACCTTCTTCGGTTTAGAAATCTGCTGCATGTATTCTATGGCAGGCCTGATGATGTGAAGCTTCTTAGATATCAGAACCTTCATCGGCGGCAGGCCGCTGTTTTGTATTTTTAAACCCATTGCGTTGTCTGTGCAGTGCTGTGGTTTTCCCAATGTGCATGAGGTAAAATGCGTCCGGCTGGCCTGCCTGTCTGCACACTGAGTGAATGAGCAGCTCTGGTTTAGCACCTTAAACCCCACGGAAAAAGCAAAGCCTGCTCTGCTGACGTCAGCTCCAGCAGAGGGATGAGTGTCAGTCCTACTGGGACAGACGGCTCAGAGCGTACAGAGCGGCTCAACAGATGTCGCACCGGGTTCTGATGGCAGGTGGTGCATGGGTGGAGGTGGGGGAGGAAGTGGCTTAGAAGTGGCCAGGTGTTGGGGATAATCACACATTGAGAGATTTAGCTTTGGACAGACGGTACCTGAAGAAGCTGCGCTGCAGTCCATCTGCTGTCCAGGTTCTTGTCCAGGCAACGTTTCAGGAAGTCGCTGAACTCTGGAGACCTGAGCAGAGAAAACCAAACATTTAGTCAGCTGTTCACTCAGCCGTCAAACAGAAACATGGCAACTCACCAGCGCGACGGCTGCATCAGTGTGGGCGGGTCGGACTTTGCGATCTTCAGCAGGACTCTCATGGGGTTCATCTCGTGGTTGGGGGGCTCGACCTGCGCCAGCTCGATTAAGGTGACCCCCAGGGACCAGATGTCGGCCTTGTAGTCGTATGGACGGTCCTTGGAGGTCTCACACATCACCACCTCAGGGGCCATCCTGAAAACATTCATCCAACCTTCAACTTTCACGTTTTATCAAAATGTTTCAACAAATAAAAACCTGAAATGTGTGCTGGGCTTTTTTCTTTACTTACATGAGGATAATTAATTTATCCTCATGTGTAAATGAAGATATTTGCAAGAGAAACAACTATAGTGAATAATTCTTCTTAGTCCTAATGTGCTATATTGATTGTTTTGGTTTTCCATATGAAGTGAATGAGTGTTTTTCATTATAGTATAATTAATTAGTTTTGATCTATGGCCTCTTTTTTGTAATTGTTTATTTTTGTAGTTACTTTTATTTTTAATTTTCTATGTGATCTATGTATGCTACGTATTATTAGTTGTTTATGTTGAATGTCTTTCTTCCTTTTATTTGGATCTCCATTAGTCGTAGTTCTCTGCTTCTACTCCCACTACTCTAACCTGGTGGATTCACTGAGGGTGTCATGGTAGTAATGCTCTTACATGTATGTTGCGTCCCTGCAGGTTTTTGGGGGGATGCTGAAGGAGTATGGGGTATTTGGGTGGCTTTTAATAGAGTAGAGTAGAATATTTATTGTCACTCTAACAATGAAACATTGTACAACAACATTTAGGTGCAAATCTCCAGATAAAAACAATGTCTCACCTAAAACAAAGATTATAAATAATTACTTTCATTGCATTTATCCCTTGATAAAAAGCTAACTGAAAAATGACCACTGACCAAATTGACCACTTAGCAGCATTCAGCATGGTGATGGCTGATGGATAAAAACTGGTTCTAATCATTCCTTGTAGAGCTGCTTCTGCCTTCTTGGCACCAAGTCAAGTCTGTTTCCAGTTGGACTCGGTCAGGGCTGTCCCCTGTCCACCAGTCCTGTTTCTGGTGTTCATGGATGTGATGGAGGTGGTGGAGAGGAGGGACTGTGTGTTATGTCACACAGACCCTCATCCCAGCGGATCAGGCCATGATCAGGGTAGGCTCCTCTAAAGCCTCTCCAGTTCTTTAACTGGTTCTTCTCCAGTCTGTCCTGCTCAGATTCGTCTCCTTTAGCAGATCATTCATGTTCTTCCCATGTATGGTGCGCAAGCAATTTCATTGGTAGCAGAATGCCTGCATTGATTGGCCTGCGATTTACGTCACTGCATGAGTGCAAATCTCCAAACAACATCTCAACCACTGCGATGTACCAGTGGACATGTCGCCTGCTATCAGAGAGCAGCGCCAGGAAAACACGCGTCAATGTTTGGAGCAGAATAACTGCAAACGGCAGAAGAACTTGTCTTGGAAGAACTGGAAACCAATGAAGAAATGAGAAACTGTCCAGCTGTGGTCAACGTTCTGTTTGAGACAATTGTTGTTTTGTCCTAACCGGTGTGAAACGCTGTTAGCTGCTCAAAGTTGACAGGAAGATGAAGTTAAATACACAACAGACAGCAGAAAACCTGCTGGAGGCTGCATATAATTTGTAGCTATAATTGGACAAAGGATTGAGTCAAGCAGGCACAGAAAACTTCTCACATTTATATTGCAATACAAAAATACATTTAAAAAATCCCTAAAACTTTGTATAATTTTTTTTCTTCCTCACAATTATGCACAACTTTCAATCACATAGAAGCCTAATGAAATACCTTGAAGTTGATGAAAAAGCTCATAAATGCTTTTGTGCAGCTCAATATTTTCTGGGAAGTTTACTTTTTATAAAATGTTGCATTAAAATAGAGGAATTATTCCTCCACTTACCAGTAAGGCGTTCCAATGAAAGAATCTCTCCGCTGAAGCGTCTTTGTGTTTTTGGCCGATACGCCAAAATCAGCTGAAAGCCACAAAACACAGAAATGAGTCAGAATAACTGAATCAGGAGACTTTGGGTCATGTGAAACCAACAGTCTGATTTTCCTGCAGGCAGATACTCGGACACCTCTGTGTGTGTTATGTCACTGGACACAATGTCTGCTGTGTATTTCACCATGACTCATGCCACTCTGAATAAACCTGCATTACTACAACTTCTGTGGTCAGCAGCACCAAACGGTGGATGCTGAACAGGAAAGCCACAAACCAATAAGAGACTGAGGCGTCACACTTCATTTCAAAGCTCTTATTATTAAATAGTATGAATCTTTAGGTTTCTCTGTGGTTGATTCTGTATTTATTTGGCAAGAGTCTGTCAGTGTTTCTCATCTTGGTAATATTTGCTCAGTCTGCTTTGCTAAAGTAGATTTTCTGGATTCTGACTGAGCCATGAAAAAGTTGATTCTTTAAACGCAGAATATTAGGTTTTATCATCTATTATTACTGACAGAAAGTTTTCAGTTTGTACAAACGAGCACGAAGCTGGACAGGCCAACATTTTTCTTCTATTTAATCCAGATGCTTGAAATGAATCACCAGAAAGGCGTCACATGAACATAATATGGGTCTAAATTACCAAGGCTAAAATAATGGGAGTTAAAAACTACTGAAGTGGCAGAACTGTGTTTATGACCTAACACTTTGTTTTAAAAATGAAATAATTAAGTAATCATTTGAGGAAAACATCACAACAGTATTCCAGGTATCTAAAATGTTGAATTATTGGTAAATATTTGCAGTATCTGCTGGCAGAGGTTAAATTCATGTGAAGAACAGAGCCTTTGTTTAGAACACGGGACGTCATGGCGCCGTCACCAGCTGGTTCTTACCCAGCTTCACGTCTCCGTCCAGAGTGAGGAGGATGTTGCCGGCCTTCAAGTCTCTGTGAATGATTTTGTTTTCGTGGAGGTAGACGAGCGCCTGCAGGGTCTGCTTACACACCACCCGGATCTGCGGCTCGGTCAGGGGTCTCTCCAGTTCTGAGCAGAAGAGGGATGGTTGCCATGAGCATGTGCTTTAAATCAGCTCAGCATGGCACGCTAATGTAGCCTAATTGTAGGTGGTGATACGGCTTAAACCACAATTAAAGTCTTGCAGAAAGCAAGAAAGAAAGCGACCATGTGGGTGGTCCGCTGAGGCCTTTTTTCACTTTCGCTGCTGGTTCAAGCCATTTCCCTGTTGGTGAAACAACCTGTGATAAAAAGTGGAACTGCTGACTCACCGAGCATGACGGCATCCACTGCCCCTCCTGCACAGAACTCTATGAGGATCTGCCAACGACAGGAGAAAACACAGGACCAGCGTTAGCTTCCAAACATCTGCTTTTCTTCAAATAAAACACACATGAAGCTCATAGAAGATTTGACCTCTCACCTACTTTCACGGCTTTTTTTTAACCAGACTATTAAGTCTCCCCAAAATAACCTTTAATTGTCCACAAGTGACCTCTCCAGTTTTTTCAGAATGGTTGTTGAAGTAGTTTCTTACATGTGAAAGATTTTATTTTCCAAATTTGTAAGTTTGTCAGAAGGAAAATAAAAAATTATTTCAATTCAAACCAAAAGTACTCTATTCATCCTAAAGGGNATGATGTTACTCCAGTGTTTAAAACACAATGGTCACAACAAATAAAAACACATGAAGAGAGTAAAGATTTTCTCACTTAGAGCAGGTCGTTGAACAGAGGGAGCAAACGGAAGAATCCAGTAAAGACAATTAAAACCAGGAGCCTAAATACTGGGAAGCAGAGCAGCTAATCAGAGGAGATGTGAAGCAGCTGTGACAGGAAGCAAGCAGGGAAACTGAGAAGGAGACTAATTAAGACAGAGTGTCTTAATGCTCAATTTGTTTTTTATTTAAATACGTTTTTCTTTGAGTCGTCTTTCATCCTACCACATACATGTGACCTCAATCAAACTTCTGCACTTCCAGACACAAATGAGGGGCTTAGAAGAATATGTTCTGATTTTCCAAGGGAAGTATACCTGACAATCATCTGCATAAACTTAAGATGTATTTTTTTTTTTTAAAATGACAGCAAGTAGAGTGAAAACAAATCACCAGAGGGAGGCGTCTGAGATGCTGTAGTAATGTTTAATTTTTTAACTGAAATTTCTGTTACGTTTCAGGAGATTTATTGCTGACAAGAAAAAGGAGAAGCTCTGGTGTTTGATCGCTGAACTCGGAGCTCCAAGAGGGATCATGAAAGCTGTTCTTATTAGCGACTGAACTTTGTGTAAAGTATTGAATTTTATGGTATGACGTTTGTATTCATTATGGGCATTTTTAAAGGATGTTTTTAAAATGTTTTTTTATTTTTGTATGTATGAGACCAAAGGAGAAGCTTTTGTTTAGAGGAAATATTTTATTTACAGCAGAATGAAAATCATTATACAAGCATTTCTAAAAACTATACATGTATTTAAAAAATGAATTAATGATGTCTATGTTTTTGTTTTCAGTCTGAATTTAGGAAGCTGAGCAGTTTTCGTATAAATAGTAATTGAAAATATTTTTCTAAAAAAAGGTGCACAGCACTCCTTCATTATATTTATTTAACAACTCAGAACAGCCAATCAAGAAAAACAATAACGAGTTGAACCAATCAGAGGTCAGAAAGGCCTAAACCAGTCAGGTCCAGTTTTTTTTAAATTAATAAAAGTAAATGAAAAGAAATTAATTTTTGTGTTTAGTTTAGTTTTCTTGAATACAGAATAAAAACCTCCACAACACATCTGAATCCTAAAAGTCGCAGTAACAACTTTACAATACATCTAAATGATTAAGGCTAACAGATCTACTTTTGGCTTTTCAAGAAACAAAATACATCATCAGAAGATAAAAATACACAAACGTTTCTTCATTTTCCAGATTTTTCTTTCTTTGCTGTTGGAGCTGATAACTTGATGCTTCCTTAGAGAATAAAAACCATGAGTGTCTTTGAAATATTTTACAACAAACCTGAAGGCATTCAGAAGGAAAAAACTGCATCCATGTCAGCCAGGAGATGAGAGCATCGCAGCCTCAACGGAACCACAAAATCTAAACTATCTGGATGAAAATCTGCTGTAACCCGTTCCTTCAATAGGAGTGTTTCAGCCACAAATACATTCTGTATCATAATCACTTAGAAATGATTGACTGATTCATGTTTGACCATAAAAAAACAGAGAGCGATCCGTAGTGTAAACGTCTGCAGGGATCTGAAGGTGGAGATATTTCCGGTTCATCAGGCACTGGGTTGTGGCGACTGAAGGGGCGCCGCAGCAGCTCCTCAGACTTCCTGTCCTTTGTCGGCCCGTTTGGGTTAGAACCCGGTGGAGTGGACGGTGGGGATCGGGTAGAACTTGGAGATGCGGCTCTGGGTGGTCGGGTTAAGGCACTCGGACTCCCCGCTCATCTTGAAGAACACTTCCTGTTCCTGCAGCTTCCTGGCGAACTCCTCCTCCAACGCCTGCAAACAAACATCAGTTACCATGGAAACAAACAAGGTCATAGAAAGTGTTTTTTCAGACTGTATGGAGCAGAGAGTAGAACTGTAATGCTACTAACTAAGAGTTATTAAGCTAACTGTGCAGTTAGCATGCTACCTGCAGCCTCTAACCAAACAGATCGTTTAAAAACTATGAAGTTCAGAGTTTTCTTTCTATATTTTTGTCCTTTTTTCACCAATTTCACTTTAAAAGTTAAAAATTATAATTCAGGTACTTCTGTTGCGGCTTTTGGAACGCAGGAGATAGAAAACAGTTTCTATACAAAACCTCTAAACTAGTTGTAGGCTATGTTTACCACCAATGCTTGTTGAGATATATTCTACACATACTGAGGATCATATTAAAGCCCTTTGGCACCATCTAGTGGTCAGCGTTTTCGATGCATGCCTAATTCAATTCATTATTTTGTTGCTAAAATGTAGGGCTGAAACGATTAATGGAATTAATCATGATTAATTTATTACCAAAATAATAATTCAAGTAGTAATAAATTAATTGTGAATTGGAATACACACCAATAAAAAGCCATTTTCTCAAAGAACAAATTCAGAGCAGCAATTAAGCCGAAAGTTTACAAAAATATATATGTTATGCATTTATCAAGATATATCTATTTATCACCTTTTGCTATGAAATTCTTAACGGTTTTATCCAAAAATTAATCAAAAGGTCATCCCTGCACTGTGCTGATGTTGCGTCGAGCAGAAGGAGCTGAGCTTTTCACATGTTGATGTTATTGTTAGTCGCAGCCCTACTAAATGTAATGTAGTCTGAAATCCACTTGACATGAGAAGAGAGAATGTGATTTGATCTAAATAAATAAAGTGCAGGCGGTCTACCTTCTTCCTGGGCCGGAGCTTCTCCCTCCACTCCTTCAGCTCCACGCTGTGGTCCTCGTCCAGCTCCTTCAGCTTCTGGGTCTCATGTTCGATGAGCAGGTGACACTTCTCATTCTGAAACACAAACATCTCTTCAGCTCTTTCTGCTATGAAAACCTAACTTTAACACGGCTAAAGCAGTTTTCGCATTGAGGACCTGCAGCTGCTGCAGCTCCCGGATGTTGGCGTCGCATTGCAGCTGCAGGTCTCTCATCTGGTTGTCGTGTTTCTGCTGCTGGTGTAGACGCTCGTTCTTCTGCCTCTTCTCCTCCTGAGCTGCAAACTGGGAACAGAGACAGCAATGAGGCCGGCTGGATTCATTCACAGCTTCTCTCTGACCTGAGGCTCCATCCCACCTGCTTGACCTTGTCCCTCTCCTGCTCGGGGGTGATGAGCGCTGCGGTGATGCGGAGGCTCTTCTTGAACATGGCCATGCGCGTCTTGGCTTCGCTGCGTTGGATTTTGGGCAGCCGGGCTCGCTCCTGCGTCTGTTTGCTCTTCAGCTCCTCGATGAGGCGCTGGTTGTAGCGCTGCATCTGCTCCATCTCCTGCAGGCACAAACCAGCTGCTGGGAAAATTCTCAGAACCACAAGACGGGTTTTACTTTGATATTTGGGAGCAGAACAAAGTGTTGCTTCTAATTTCTGAATCATTTCCCTCTGCATGGTGATGAACTAACTGACTGAGGAAGCCATAGACTCCAGCTGATGTCCAGCAGCTCCAGCCATGTTCCTGTACCTTCTCATGTCTCTTCAGCAGCTGGTGTCTCTGCATGAAGTACTGGTCTTTCAGCTGCTGTTTGAACAGCTGGTGTTTCTCCTGCAGGTGGCGCTCTTCCATCTCCCACATTGCAGCCTCTCGTGCTGCATGCAGAAACAAGAAGACAAACATGAGGCGGACTTCTATTAAGTTGTTTAAATAAGAAACGTTCGCAGCCGTCTTAAGCTTATTTTATAAAGATCTCAGTTTATGACCTTTGAACCCTGTCACTTTCATTTCCAGTTAAAGCTGTTCAGGATGACCGGGCCAAACCCACATTTCTGAGCAGTGACTCATTTATGCTGCGTTCCAGTAACCGGGGAAATGTGAAGTCTGAGCTGGAAAACGTCTTAACGTTCTGGTTAAGAAGTTAGAATTTCAACATGGCGACGCCCATAAACATCATTTTACAATTTACTTTCCATTAACGAACACCACTTTTAACGTGTTCAGTTTAGAGTAGTAGGCATTGATTTAATCAGACTCTTGCATCTCTGTCTTATGTTTCCACCACAAGGATGATGCGAGGAGCGGCCATTTTGAAAAGTGAAGTCGTCCTTATAATTCATACCGGGGGTGTTCGGAGTCGCTCCCAGTTTCCCAGTGGGGAAACGATCACACTGGGCATTCCAGTTGATTTTTCTGACTGGGAAGTTGGAATTTTCCAGTTCAGAGTCCCGAGTAAAACTGGAACGCAGCATCAGAGCTGGACAAGGACTGGGTGACTCAACATGATGACCAGCTGCAGATGAACCAAAAGCAGCTGATTTCATCAAGAATATGTGGCTCTCAGAGTCACTTTCTACTAATTAGTCAACTTTATACACAAAACTTTAGAAACGGCTTTGAGGAACCCAAAAACACAAATAACTATTTTTTATTTTATTTAATTAGCTGATTCACACAATCACAAATTCCTGAACTATTGCAGCTGTTACCTGGAAGCCATGGGTAATATTTAACAGAGTCGACCTCCAGGTTATGAGTATTTGCTGCTGAGTGTGAAGTGGCCTAAAAACGGAAGACTGCCCCCTATTGGTTGGGGTCTGTGTCTTTGTGAAAGTCCTTTGATGGTGAATAAAAACCATGTAAAACTGCAGGTTTAAATTTCTACGAAGTAAAAGCATTTCTTCTTTGACTGTTGATACTGTGTTGCTCATCTGAAGCACTTAGCAAACTTGGTGATTCTGGATCATCAAAGTTTATCAAAGTTACAAACAAAACATCAAAGCTAACTTTGATGTTTTGTTTGTAGCTTTGGGATCTATTTCACAAAGCGTGAAGGAAGGTGAAACAGTTCCTGATTAAACCTCAAAGTCAATCTGGGGTGAATTTAAGTTATGGGATGCTCTCTTCCCCCTTTTTCAAAGAAAAGACATAAACATTTTTAACGAGGACACCTAAATAATGTGTTACAATTTACTTGATAAAGGTAGCAGTTTTTAATTAAATCTAAAATACTAAGTAATTAGAAGATTTTCCTATTTATTTTCTATGAATTCATCGTTAACATCAGTTCTCAGCTAGCTGTGCCATCTGGTGGTGACATATTTAACATTTGGGCTCCTGGTCTTTTCCGTTACAGCGGTGTTAAAGCTGAACCAGGGTTCACCTCTGAGCAGCTGCTGCTTGTGGTTCAGGCAGTCTCTCTCTATGGTGGCCAGCTCGTGCTTGTGTTGCTGGATTATTTTCTTCAGCGCGCTGTCCAGATCCTGCTGCTGCTTCTGGAGGAACTCCTGTTCCTGGATTCAGAAGAACACACATGGTTTTTGAATAAAAGTGATATTGAGGTCATTTCTGCACCAACATCAACGAGCAGGGCAGGCCCTCTGAGGTCAGATAAACGTGTCGTTTCCAGGCTCACAGCCAAGCTGTCAGCCTAAGAACAGCTTGAGCTGCTAAACCTGCTGTTAATGAGCGCTTCACCTGTCGGCCATGTTATTCTGGGCTCAGCTAACTCTGAAGGAGTCTGACCTCAACACAGTCAAATGGCACAGAAACTGAAAAACAACCAGAGATGAAAAACAGCTGATATGATGCATGTCAATCAGCTCTGACATCACAGAAACTCTGCACCAATGGGAGTCTGGATTATGATAACTTTCATCTTCATCGTCCCTGAAGGCGACAAGCGAGAGGGAAACTCAATAATCTGACCCACAACACTCTTCAAGGTAGATTTTTTACATTTTCTTTTATTTTAAATGCTTTTTTTGGTAAAGCACCTCGAGACGACATTTGTTGTGAATTGTAGCTATAGAATTAACATGAGAGGCCAAAGACAAACTGCTTCTAACATGTGGCCAGATGTTGCTTCTGCTGTTAATTATAATGAAGGGTTGAGACAAAATCATTTGAACATTGTTTTCATTTTTGTCTTAAATAGGTATTCCAGAGTAACCTTTACTGGTAAAAACAGGCCAAACGTTTCCTCTGACATGCTGAATGGCCGCGCTGCTTCATGAGGACGATTCAAACCACTCAATCCTGACATCAGCCACTCCCTGTGGATCACAGTCCACTGTCCTCCCACTCACACTCAGACACTGAGCGCTCCGGCTGGTGGAAGTGGTTTTAAAGTGCTATTGGTTTCATTAAACAGCTTCAATCATCAGAACAACAATGGCTCTATGATTTAATATAATAAACATTTTTCAGTGTCAGAGAGGGTTGGAACAGAAAATCCACTTTACGACATTTCATTGTGTCACAAGCTGTGGAGAAAGTCCTGTTTGCTGTGAGGCAGGGTGAACAACAGAGGGAGCTAAAATGAGGCAGACAGTATAAGATTTAACCTGGCCTGGTGGGACAGAAGCTGCAGAAACTCTGGAGGACAGATGAGGGCGCAGTTTGTCTCAGCGGAAACATTTTGGACTCTTGAGGGGCAGAATGTGACGGAAGGAGGTGAAAGTGGTGGACGGCTGGGACTCACCACTTTCTTGCAGTTCTTCAGCATGTTCTGGCACTTGGACAGCTCCTTGTCCTGCTCAGCTTTGATGCGCTTGGCCTCGTCTCGCAGCCGGTTGGTGTGCTCCTGCTCCAGCCTCTCGATGGTCTGCTTCTGCTGCCGCTCCAGGTTCTCCACCTCCTGGTCGTACTGACGCTTCTTACTCTGTCCAACACAAACCGCCTCATCACTCAACCGTCTCCATACATCACTGAGACTTTCTGTGACACTGAAGCTCAGAGGGGTTGGAGGAAACATTGTGATGATAGAAGTCAGGAGAGGAGTGAGAAAAACTAATATTGCAACAGAAAAGCAAAGCTACTCAGTTCTGAGCTCTGAATTTCCCAATGTTCACATGTGATGTTCTAACTTTATTATTAGATTTTTTCAAAGAAAAACTGTTAGAAAAGCAGTTGTTTTAAACAGTCAGGAGACTTGATCCAGTGATGCTCCTTTGTGCAGCAGCTTTCACAGAATGTGACTGAGCTGCAGTTTGCTGGGAGGCAGTGAAGTTCAGCAGCTTTTAGCTGAGCTGATCAGGGTGATAACAGAACGGTTTGTAGCTACGGTGACCAGGTTCAGGAAGTTCACAGTGTCATGTGAGCAGGGGAAACGGCTCCCTGTGCTTATCTCTAAACAGAAACTACAGCTGCTGCTGGAGCGGATCCGTTTGAAAACAAGGCTGAAATGTTGTGAAGCTGGAGGAAAGCAGACTCACAGTGGTCTCCTGCTCAAAGCGTCTGTAGATCTGCTCCTTCTGCTGCTGCAGCTTGTTGCTGAGCTGCTGCTGGGCTCTCTGCTCCTCCTTCTGCAGGAGACGCAGCTCCCTCAGCTCCTGCCGCCTGCAAGAGGAGAAACAGTACAGTCATAAAAAATTCCCAGTTTAACTCATTTTCATATTATTTGCATAATAAGTGTTTGGTTTGAATGAAGTGACATGAGCACCTGAGGAATCTCATCTCCTCGTTCTTGGTGTCGTTGTCAGTGACGATCTTTGATGTTGTGACGCTCACTTCCACCCCGTCCACCATGAACTTACGAGTTTTCTTCAGCGTCTTCTTCTGCCGTTTGGAGTCCTGAGGAAACAGCAAGCAGGTTAAAAAGGAAAAGGTCTTGCTGTGGATTTATGTGTGTTTCTGAGGCTTACCTGTATAGAAACAGAACCAGGCTCCTTTGTTTTGGACAGGAAGCTGGAAATGGACAGATTGAGGTCTACTGAGCTGTTGTCTGCAGCCGAGCCCCTTCCTGAGTCAGAATCTCGCTCTTTTTCGTCTTTGGCTTTGTCCGGAACCTTCTTCTCCTCTTCAGCATTCGTTCTGTCTTTTTCTACCGGCTGCTCTCCGTTTTCCTTCTTCAGGACTTCCTGCTCTGGCTCAGGTAGAGTTAGAGTCACCTTGAGATGTTTGTATCGGTCCTCCTCCTCTTCCTGAGCTGGAGTGTTTTCTTCTGGTGCAGCAGGTGAGTCAGGAGGCCCAGGAACCTCGGCCGTGTCCACTTCCTTTTCATCCTCCACGTCTATCTCCAGCTGCTGCAGCTCCTTGGACGGTGTGTCTGGTTGGGCCTCTGACCCCGGTGAAGTGGCATCAGACACGGCCTCTGGAACGTTCTCCTCTGACGGTTTCTCTTTAGGTTCTTCTGGAACTGGAGTGTTTGGAGCTTCCTGTGGTTGCTCCTGTGCAGCAGGCGCAGCAGGTTCTTCTGTGGAGACGGTTTCCGCCACATGGTTGGAGTCGGGAAGCTTGGCCGGGGAAGGAACTGGTAGGATCGGTTCCATCTTCTCAGGGACTGATTCCAAGGGCGACAGAGGGATCTTTTCGTCCTCGGAGCTGGCGACGCTGACGTCAGACGGAGCCCGTTTGTGGCCCTGGAGGAACCATGCAGAAGTTAGAACTGTCATAAATGCAGAGTCAGCAGAAAGCAAATCGTATGAAGTAACAGCTTCAGGACTCAAAAGAACATCCCAAGCACGGCTAAACAACTGCAGCTCCTGCTGTGTTCCACGTTGTTTAACCTCCTCTGCAGGCTTTCTGCAGGTTTCACCAACTCCACCATTATGAATGGAATTTAAGACTCGCACCTACACAGAAATGCGCAAACTTCGTCCAGCCAACTGGCGAAAAACGAACACTTACACATGACAGAAACAAAAAGAGGTAGCTATCAAGGCTGTTAGCAGCGAGTTAGCAGTAGCATCAGCCGTCTCGAGTCAGTGAAGACGTCCGAGTGCGGCTCAAGCGTTTGCCTGACCGAAACGATTCGTGAGAAAACAAAATGAAAATAATATGAGGTTAAATAGTGACAAAATTTAAGGCATTGATGTCAGGTTAGTTTTTTACACTAAATTTTAACCATTTTAAAGGCTTTCATTTTAGACATTTGAAGACTTTAAGTATGAGCAGGTACCATGCTGTCAGATGTTACCGTCTTTAACTTATGCTGGAAGATTTATGGGTGAGTCAGATAAATGTGATATAGATGTAGAAATGGATATCAGGCTGTTGCTGTTTCTGGTGTAGAAAGTTAAAACAGATGTGGTCTGCATAGAAACTGGTTTTTCTAATATCTGTGTTGGTGTGGACAGATCTCCAATGTCTGCAATTTATTATTTTGACCAATTTTCTTCTAGATTCAGTTTCTTGTTTTCAAATTGCTGAATCCTCATTGAACCATTTCACTCACAAAGAGAAGGTTTATGATTTTAATGTGATGCCAGCTTGGTGCTGTGTTCCAGTCATTCTGGGTTTCATGTGGCCTTGAGGAGCTGCAGTCATCATGATAAACAATGGAGAGATCAACGCTCAAAGTGACCCAACAGGAAGGATGTTTATGCAGAAACAGAACTAGAGTAATTAGTGTTTGCAGTGGCAGCATTCCCACGTCCTGCACCTTCTTGGCTTTTGAGGATGAAAACATTAACTAGGATCTTTAATTTTCCATCAAGCAGAAATGCCTAGCCCATAAAAGCATGATCTGAATAACAATCCTCTTTCTGTTAACTTCATGTTCAGAACTCAACAAACACTGAACTTGAGTCTTTTTGAATTCCTGTAGGACTTTAGTTTCTGTTTCAAACAGAAGGCATACCTCTAGAATGTGCAGCAAGCTCACAAATGTTTATATTATAACCAATCCTGGTTTTGTTTTGATCATAAAGAGAAGATATTTGGACAGCTGTTGGTACTTTGAGACATAACGGTTTGATCTCCCTGCCTCCATACTGAATATGAGGCTATAGCTGTTTCTATTACGGTCAAAAATAACAGATCTTACAGTCACAATAGATATTTAGCATTTTCTTTTTAATACAGTTAAAATACTCTTGAGTTATGAGTGAAAAGTATCAAATATTAACAACCACTCTTTTTTTCACGTCATAAATATCCAGTAAAATAGACTTTGATGTAAATATCTACTCACCAGATGTGCCTCGGTCTCTTCCTCCTCCTCTTCCTCTTTGTGCTCTTCGATCTCCTCGGTGACCTCAGCCTTCGCCTCGGCTATCAGCTCCCTCAGCGGCCGGCTGTCAGTCACAGTCGAGACGAACGAATGCTGCACACAAGACAAGACCGAAGGCTTGTTGGTAGATAAAAACCAATGTCATTCCAGGCGTTGTTCATAAGAAGAGAAATGGAAACCAAACTCAAAGACTCAGCCAATGATCAGCTGCTGGGTGTCAGCTACCTGTAAACAGTCAAACAATTAGAAGAATGTGAAGATAATCAAGACGCCCAACAAAAAACCCATGATAGAAAAATAACATGATGAGAAGAGACTACAGTATGATTTGCTTAAGAACACGTTCAAAACGCAAAATGGAGCAACAATGTTGTTTGTCAGACGACCCCAAACACTAAATTCAAGCCAGAGTAACGCTGAAGTGAAGTGGGTTGACATCTGGGTCTGTGATGTCAACCCACTTAAGGAAAGTAAGGAAATCATCCCAGATTTCCTTACTTTTAAGATTTCGGTCGATACTTACAAGTGAAACTGATCTTATTTTCTTATTTACCTCGGCAAAGGTCTGAAAATCAGCCGCTGTCCTCTTTTGCTCCGTTAGAGATGGCTGTTGACTGATAAGTCTGCACATGAGCAGTTATACAATAGGCACCCCACTGTTGCTAACTTCATCGCTATATTTAGCAACTTTTCTGACAAAAAAATAAAAAATAAAAATCTGTTCTGGCAGGTGAAGTTTTTCAGCCAGAAACTGCAATTGTTGCTCCTCCAGTAACATTAAAACTGATGTTTTTGTCCTGAGCTTGAAACCCTGTTCAGAGGCAGCAGAAGCTGGTCGACTCCATGCAGTGCAGATTTGAAGCCGTTTTTAGAAACAACCAAATCTTAGTGCAGTGATTCACTAGAAGGTCAAATCATCAAGCAGTAAATATTTCAGTCTGAGCGTCTGCAAAGAGAAATGCAGAAGCTGCTATTACTAATCTTTTTTCTTTACTTTCCGCAAATTAATAACAAATCTGATCATTTCTGTTTTAACCTTCTGATTTGTGTGCATGGAAAGAAAAACTACTATTCTATTTTCAGCTTCATTTACTTTCAAGTTGAAAGCTGTTCAGAGTGATAAGAAGCAGAGACGTGACTCCGCTGATAACTGAACCCAGTTAGAGACACAAACTGCACAAAGTTTAAGATTGTGATAACACATTAAACACATTATGCAAGACCAGCTGAGTGTTCAACACTAACCATCGTCTGCCTACACTTAACAGTAAAAGCACTTCAATCCATCAGCAAAATGCAAGATTTAAACACGGTCTCACCTTCTTCGGTTTAGAAATCTGCTGCATGTATTCTATGGCAGGCCTGATGATGTGAAGCTTCTTAGATATCAGAACCTTCATCGGCGGCAGGCCGCTGTTTTGTATTTTTAAACCCATTGCGTTGTCTGTGCAGTGCTGTGGTTTTCCCAATGTGCATGAGGTAAAATGCGTCCGGCTGGCCTGCCTGTCTGCACACTGAGTGAATGAGCAGCTCTGGTTTAGCACCTTAAACCCCACGGAAAAAGCAAAGCCTGCTCTGCTGACGTCAGCTCCAGCAGAGGGATGAGTGTCAGTCCTACTGGGACAGACGGCTCAGAGCGTACAGAGCGGCTCAACAGATGTCGCACCGGGTTCTGATGGCAGGTGGTGCATGGGTGGAGGTGGGGGAGGAAGTGGCTTAGAAGTGGCCAGGTGTTGGGGATAATCACACATTGAGAGATTTAGCTTTGGACAGACGGTACCTGAAGAAGCTGCGCTGCAGTCCATCTGCTGTCCAGGTTCTTGTCCAGGCAACGTTTCAGGAAGTCGCTGAACTCTGGAGACCTGAGCAGAGAAAACCAAACATTTAGTCAGCTGTTCACTCAGCCGTCAAACAGAAACATGGCAACTCACCAGCGCGACGGCTGCATCAGTGTGGGCGGGTCGGACTTTGCGATCTTCAGCAGGACTCTCATGGGGTTCATCTCGTGGTTGGGGGGCTCGACCTGCGCCAGCTCGATTAAGGTGACCCCCAGGGACCAGATGTCGGCCTTGTAGTCGTATGGACGGTCCTTGGAGGTCTCACACATCACCACCTCAGGGGCCATCCTGAAAACATTCATCCAACCTTCAACTTTCACGTTTTATCAAAATGTTTCAACAAATAAAAACCTGAAATGTGTGCTGGGCTTTTTTCTTTACTTACATGAGGATAATTAATTTATCCTCATGTGTAAATGAAGATATTTGCAAGAGAAACAACTATAGTGAATAATTCTTCTTAGTCCTAATGTGCTATATTGATTGTTTTGGTTTTCCATATGAAGTGAATGAGTGTTTTTCATTATAGTATAATTAATTAGTTTTGATCTATGGCCTCTTTTTTGTAATTGTTTATTTTTGTAGTTACTTTTATTTTTAATTTTCTATGTGATCTATGTATGCTACGTATTATTAGTTGTTTATGTTGAATGTCTTTCTTCCTTTTATTTGGATCTCCATTAGTCGTAGTTCTCTGCTTCTACTCCCACTACTCTAACCTGGTGGATTCACTGAGGGTGTCATGGTAGTAATGCTCTTACATGTATGTTGCGTCCCTGCAGGTTTTTGGGGGGATGCTGAAGGAGTATGGGGTATTTGGGTGGCTTTTAATAGAGTAGAGTAGAATATTTATTGTCACTCTAACAATGAAACATTGTACAACAACATTTAGGTGCAAATCTCCAGATAAAAACAATGTCTCACCTAAAACAAAGATTATAAATAATTACTTTCATTGCATTTATCCCTTGATAAAAAGCTAACTGAAAAATGACCACTGACCAAATTGACCACTTAGCAGCATTCAGCATGGTGATGGCTGATGGATAAAAACTGGTTCTAATCATTCCTTGTAGAGCTGCTTCTGCCTTCTTGGCACCAAGTCAAGTCTGTTTCCAGTTGGACTCGGTCAGGGCTGTCCCCTGTCCACCAGTCCTGTTTCTGGTGTTCATGGATGTGATGGAGGTGGTGGAGAGGAGGGACTGTGTGTTATGTCACACAGACCCTCATCCCAGCGGATCAGGCCATGATCAGGGTAGGCTCCTCTAAAGCCTCTCCAGTTCTTTAACTGGTTCTTCTCCAGTCTGTCCTGCTCAGATTCGTCTCCTTTAGCAGATCATTCATGTTCTTCCCATGTATGGTGCGCAAGCAATTTCATTGGTAGCAGAATGCCTGCATTGATTGGCCTGCGATTTACGTCACTGCATGAGTGCAAATCTCCAAACAACATCTCAACCACTGCGATGTACCAGTGGACATGTCGCCTGCTATCAGAGAGCAGCGCCAGGAAAACACGCGTCAATGTTTGGAGCAGAATAACTGCAAACGGCAGAAGAACTTGTCTTGGAAGAACTGGAAACCAATGAAGAAATGAGAAACTGTCCAGCTGTGGTCAACGTTCTGTTTGAGACAATTGTTGTTTTGTCCTAACCGGTGTGAAACGCTGTTAGCTGCTCAAAGTTGACAGGAAGATGAAGTTAAATACACAACAGACAGCAGAAAACCTGCTGGAGGCTGCATATAATTTGTAGCTATAATTGGACAAAGGATTGAGTCAAGCAGGCACAGAAAACTTCTCACATTTATATTGCAATACAAAAATACATTTAAAAAATCCCTAAAACTTTGTATAATTTTTTTTCTTCCTCACAATTATGCACAACTTTCAATCACATAGAAGCCTAATGAAATACCTTGAAGTTGATGAAAAAGCTCATAAATGCTTTTGTGCAGCTCAATATTTTCTGGGAAGTTTACTTTTTATAAAATGTTGCATTAAAATAGAGGAATTATTCCTCCACTTACCAGTAAGGCGTTCCAATGAAAGAATCTCTCCGCTGAAGCGTCTTTGTGTTTTTGGCCGATACGCCAAAATCAGCTGAAAGCCACAAAACACAGAAATGAGTCAGAATAACTGAATCAGGAGACTTTGGGTCATGTGAAACCAACAGTCTGATTTTCCTGCAGGCAGATACTCGGACACCTCTGTGTGTGTTATGTCACTGGACACAATGTCTGCTGTGTATTTCACCATGACTCATGCCACTCTGAATAAACCTGCATTACTACAACTTCTGTGGTCAGCAGCACCAAACGGTGGATGCTGAACAGGAAAGCCACAAACCAATAAGAGACTGAGGCGTCACACTTCATTTCAAAGCTCTTATTATTAAATAGTATGAATCTTTAGGTTTCTCTGTGGTTGATTCTGTATTTATTTGGCAAGAGTCTGTCAGTGTTTCTCATCTTGGTAATATTTGCTCAGTCTGCTTTGCTAAAGTAGATTTTCTGGATTCTGACTGAGCCATGAAAAAGTTGATTCTTTAAACTCAGAATATAAGATTTTATCATCTAGTATTACTGACAGAAAGTTTTCAGTTTGTACAAACGAGCACGAAGCTGGACAGGCCAACATTTTTCTTCTATTTAATCCAGATGCTTGAAATGAATCACCAGATAAGCGTTACATGAACATAATATGGGTCTAAATTACCAAGGCTAAAATAATGGGAGTTAAAAACTACTGAAGTGGCAGAACTGTGTTTATGACCTAACACTTTGTTTTAAAAATGAAATAATTAAGTAATCATTTGAGGAAAACATCACAACAGTATTCCAGGTATCTAAAATGTTGAATTATTGGTAAATATTTGCAGTATCTGCTGGCAGAGGTTAAATTCATGTGAAGAACAGAGCCTTTGTTTAGAACACGGGACGCCATGGCGCCGTCACCAGCTGGTTCTTACCCAGCTTCACGTCTCCGTCCAGAGTGAGGAGGATGTTGCCGGCCTTCAAGTCTCTGTGAATGATTTTGTTTTCGTGGAGGTAGACGAGCGCCTGCAGGGTCTGCTTACACACCACCCGGATCTGCGGCTCGGTCAGGGGTCTCTCCAGTTCTGCGCAGAAGAGGTACAGTTGCCATGAGCATGTGCTTTAAATCAGCTCAGCATGGCACGCTAATGTAGCCTAATTGTAGGTGGCGATACGGCTTAAACCACAATTAAAGTCTTGCAGAAAGCAAGAAAGAAAGCGACCATGTGGGTGGTCCGCTGAGGCCTTTTTTCACTTTCGCTGCTGGTTCAAGCCATTTCCCTGTTGGTGAAACAACCTGTGATAAAAAGTGGAACTGCTGACTCACCGAGCATGACGGCATCCACTGCCCCTCCTGCACAGAACTCTATGAGGATCTGCCAACGACAGGAGAAAACACAGGACCAGCGTTAGCTTCCAAACATCTGCTTTTCTTCAAATAAAACACACATGAAGCTCATAGAAGATTTGACCTCTCACCTACTTTCACGGCTTTTTTTTAACCAGACTATTAAGTCTCCCCAAAATAACCTTTAATTGTCCACAAGTGACCTCTCCAGTTTTTTCAGAATGGCTGTTGAAGTAGTTTCTTACATGTGAAAGATTTTATTTTCCAAATTTGTAAGTTTGTCAGAAGGAAAATAAAAAATTATTTCAATTCAAACCAAAAGTACTCTATTCATCCTAAAGGGAAATTAAACTCATGCCATCAAAGCTTCTTCAAAACGTTGTGGAGGTAAAGGACTGTTTGGGAAGCAACAGCAGTTGGTTAATAGCTCAACGGTTATAAACTTGTTATAAAATATAATATTTAGCCAGTGGGACTGAGTCTCAGATTGGACATGAATCATGTCCAACAGCCACAGAGTGATGGAAGTGCAGAGGAGAAAAAGAGGAAAGACGACAATAGGCAGATATGGAAACTGATATCACAATATTTACCAGTTTGCACTAACCAGTGCAAGATTTTTGAATACTGTGCACCCTTACAGTAACAATAACTCTCAAATACAAACAATACCTGCAACATTCACAAGGAGAGCCAAGATCAGTGCAGATTAATTATTTACAGCATATGAGGTGCTACTCAGGTCAGCAATTGAAAATTCCTGTTTTTTATATTGCAATAAATATCTTAGAGATAGAAAATATTGTAATTCCAGATTTTGCCCCAATATTGTGCAGCTCTGATTGAAACTGCAGGATTTTAGGCTTCAGGGTAATCACTTGGGAAAAGGAGCTTCAGTGACTCAGAAAGCAGCTGAACCATAAGACAGAAACTGTTCCTGATTTCAACAGAAATATTCACTTCTTCCTAGAACCTTCTGGAGCTAAAAATACAAAAACAACCAAACTAATATCTTGGCTGAAACAATGTGGGAACGAACCACCACCCAGCATTCATGAATGAAACGGTCTTACAGGCATTCAGAGGCCTCAGTGTGGCGGCTGACGTAAGAGGATTGAGGCTTTCCACACTGCCAGACCTGAGGCCTTCTGCTGCTGATAGGATTACAGTTTGTATGAACGGAGAGCCGTCTGCAGCATCTGGAGGCTCTCCTCAGCAGCACAGCATTCGCACAGCCTCCCGCCCACAATGAGATTGAGAAATATTGGCCGAGTGTTACTATCTGAATAAAAGAGAAGTTACACTTCTGCAAAACGTGAAACTTTTTGTGGTTTACACATCTGTCAAAAGTGTTTGATATGGTCAACCAGATAGAAAGTGAAAAACTCCTAACAACAACAAGGAAAAGCTTCAGTGGAATTCCTGAGCTCACTTGAGATTTTCAGGACTGCTCCACTTCCAACAAAGCCGCTCCAGGCCACACAACGCCCCCGTCTTACAGCGCTCCTGGCTGCTTCTGGTGCTCCTCTGTTGTTTTAGAGGCTCTGCTGTGGCACAATGGTCGCCAGAGACTTTTCAGCGCGGCAGCGTGAACAGAGGAACCACAGGCCAGGGCCGCGGCTTCCTCCCTACTTGTTTATTTGACACATTCACACTGAACTCCATTTAGAACCGTGCACCACTTGTTTTCCAAGCCATTCATGTGACACAAAGAGGGCGGATGTGGTCGAAGGTGATTCCACCTGAAATGTTGTGGTGAAGAGCAGCAACTGGAATGACAGAGACGCAGCAGTGAGGAAACGCAGCGCAGTAACAGCCGTGAAGCGGCCGCCTCTGGGGTTTTACAGAATAAAGTCTTTCATCAGGAGAAGGAAATGTCCTAGAGTCCGTCTCCTCTTTGCATGAACAGGTGCGACATGAAGAGGAAAAGGAGAAAACTCTACCTCTATCAGAATGAGCTTATTGTTTGGAGGACAATGGGGAGGAAAAGGGCAGAGCGCTCAACACAGCACTGAAATGAAACACCAGCTGATCATGAGAGTTAACAACGTTCAGAATGCCTTTTCAGACCTTCGTGTGCTGACTCACAGGAGCGCCATGGTGATGTTTCTGTGTCATCTCCTGTTCACTATATCTGCCCTTTGACCTGCCACACTCAGATTATTTACATGATAGGAAAAAGAAAACTCTGAGTTACTGCAGTCCAAGTCCTCTAACCTCTTAGGCTGGATATTAATATACGAGGACAAACTAGAAGAGATACAAGTAAAACATTAGACATGAAATTAATTAGATCAATGTTTTAAAGGAACGTGTAAGAAAATTAAAAACAAAGGTCTCATTTGGAGCGAACAGATTATAAACTGGTATGATGATTAACAGCTCCTAAAGCTGCTTGTTGCTGCAGCTCATGTGAACTTTAACCACATTTTATCCCACAATGCAGCAGTAAAAAAAAAAAAAAAGAAGGAATTTTGCAATAATTTTTTTTCATCAGATGATGCAACGTAAAGACAGGGAGACAGGATGAATGTGGCTGAAATTGTGCAACACAAACTATCCGATTATTCATATTTGACATACAAAAGACAATTAATTTAACAGGAAAAAGCTGTGAAGATACTGAACTGATTGTCTTCCACCCAAATGAACCAGTAAGTCATTCAGTTTGAAGCAGATAGATCCCTGCAGAAGGAGCCCAAAGCCTCGCTGCTACCAGCTGCTCCACTGATCAGCTCTGAATGGATCCAAAGAGGAACATGAAGCTGCTGCTTCCCTCCTGCTGATGCACACTGCTGGACAGCTGGCTGAAAGAAGCTTCCTCAACCTTTCCTTCACACGTAGAAAAAAGAATTCCAGCTTTTCTGGAAATGAGACAGTTATGACCTGATAACTAGGAGAGCCCCAGCAATGTCTCCCATCCAGGAAGGAAAAACTCTGGTTGGGAGTTTAAACTGGTAGTTGGTGGTTCAGTGACAGGCTCACCACCAGCACATTTAGCTCTGTCACAAACAAAGACGACCTACGATGAAAATGGAGCAGGTCTGAAATGTTCTGAGTAAACGGTGAGTTTGATGGCTTCCATGTCTGCTCCCACAGCAGTCTGCTTTTCCTCATCCTCCTCTTTGTCTTTCAGATTGATAATAAAAACAGTGACATCCCAAAACTATTTTGTTCTCTGTTTGACCTTTGTGGCAGTTTTTATACAGTCCACCGTCTTCTAAATATGTATTCTTCAGAAACCAATCTTTGTGCTTCCTTGGAGATTGAAACCTTTTTCTCCAGCTAGCCTCGCTGATTAGTGGTTTTCTTATGAACACTCAGCTGTTCAGTCCCAACTCCTTGACTTCCCATCACATTGTGCTCTTACTGTCACTATTACACCATTCAGAGTTCTACTGTTGTCCTTCTTTCATTTGACAAAGCTTTGAAATGCTCACCTATCACCACCATTCAGGTTTGTTTCCTAACCACATTTCTTCCTGAAAGATGATGGTTAGGGTCCCTTGAAATTAGGGGTGCACCTATTTATTTGCGCCGATTTCGTTAATTTTGGGAGATCGGCGATCAGCTGATACATATGTGTAAAGCTGGTCTTATCAACCTCTGCAAAGGTCTAAAAATCAAACACTGTCCTGTTCTGTTCTCCCGTGAGAGAGGCTTGACCGACAGACCGGCCCACCAGCTCATGTCTGCACGTTAACAATAGTCACCCCACTGTTACCAACTCAGTGACTTTCTTGCTACATTTAACAACATTTCAGACAAAAAAATTTATATCGGTCAAAATCAAAATCAGCAGGTCAGAATTTCTGGAATTCGGTAATCACCGATAGGACAGAAAACTGCAATCAGTGCATCCCTGTTTGAAAGCCATTTTATTATTTTCCAATTTTAGTTATATTTTTTCCAAAATTCAATTTTTCTGAATTCCATTTTAAGCATGGGGTCCTGGTTCTACACTTTCCTTCCAGGTTTTGAAAATGTGTTGGACAGTTCTCGACCCAGTTTTAGTCGTTTCTGCCTCTGCTTGATGCCAGTGATCTGACCCTTCTTAAACAGACTAACATCTTCTCCTCAGCCACAGGGTGTGTCTTTCTACATACTTGTGTAAGAAATGAGAAGCTACTCATTGCATCAGCTGAGGTTAAAGAACTCGTTGCAGCTGAAAGATAACCGCCTGCAGTAATTATTATTATAGGAGGCTTGGATCTGTTTGCTTAGGTAAATCCAGGTGGCAACATTTTTGGCCAGTCAGCAAAGTTCCCTTTCCTGTAGCAGAATGCTTTCATTTGACCATGAGCATGTTGACAACAAACCAAATCCTATTGATGCAGCTTGTCAGATTTTTTACTTTTCTAACAAGCTTGAGGTGAAACGACATCTTTCTTCTTCAGATGAATGAAAGATTACTAATACTTACTTTACAAAACCTTCATTCAAAAAGTCAAACTAATCTTTTTGAACTTTTTGAAGCAGACACTCACCCACAGCTTGCTCTCGTAGTAGAAAGCGTCCAGCAGTTTGACAATGTTCTGATGATCGCAGGAGGCCAGGATGTCGATCTCCACCATGTAGTCCTCCAGCTCCTCCTCTGTCTTCGTATCGATGACTTTGGCAGCAGCGAGGACACCCGTCTGCTTGTTCTGAGCCTGGAGGTAAAAATACACCAATTTAATCCTTCTTCATTTCTTTATACGAGCTTCAGACAGGTTATATAGAAAACACACACATGCCAGAACCATCCGAGCCAGAAGGAGGTAACAACAGGGTTAAAGCCTTCGCTATTCGTGATGTTGAAGTGGAAATTCCTTCGACTGTTTTGGCTCCTCGGCAGACAGGATGTACTCAATGAAGACGCCGCTGCGATATGGGATGCAGCCACTTCCTGCTGATTCACAGCTCCACAGTGAGCTATGAACAGCATTTAAAGCTTAATAAACTCCCATCACTTCTGTAACTTACAGTTTGAGCTTCACTGTGAAGCAGACAGAGGCATGGCGTTAGAACGGCGGAGTTTAATATTTCTGGATAATTATATAACCTGTAGGCTCTTCTCATCTGACTGCAGCTGGAAATATGAGCCGTCATATCTAACTTTAAATGCCTCTTTATTGTCCTATGGAAAGACTTTTTATTCAAAATTACATAAATGAACATTGTAATTAATAAATTATTAAAACTTACTCCAAATACATAAAAAAATTATTCATATTAAAAACTTTTATTGTGGATGTTATTTTGTCAGTTTTATTTATTTGTTTAATAATGCTACTTTACAGTCTAAGGATCTTTTTATTCCATGTTCTCACCTTCTTAAATGGGGCAGGTTTGGCCACAAAATAAAACACTATTATGCATTAAAAAATAAAATAACCAAATAATAAATGCTAAAATAAATAAATAAAACTGTTATTAGCAAACTCGTATAATAAACGAGTTAAAGTTTATTATAACTATTATATTTATATATAATATATATAATATATAATATTATAATATATAATATGTATATATTTATTTATTATATTTATAGTTTATTTATATTTTATAACCATATATGTGACTGAACTGATTTTTTTATTGAGTTATTGAGTCTTGGTCCTCCAAGACTCAATAACGTCTAACTGCTTAAAAGCATCGCTTTGAACTCCTGCAACTCAAACTAGATCTGGAATATCAACCAAAACCACCAAGCTCCACTTTCTACTGGATAACAAAAACCACCAGCTGATGGTTTTTATAAACCAAAAAAGGTTTGGCTTAGTAGATAGCAACTGCAATTACCATCTGAGGTAGTAGGATAATATTTTGCAAGTGTTATGAACTTGTATTTTTCATGCTGATGTAATATTTAGCCACTTGGGCAGAGTTTCACAGCAGCCGGTTCTCACACCGATCACTAATGGATTCGCCCATCGCAGAGTGATGGAGTAAGAAAGGAAAGAAGTAAACAGGCATAGACTGCAAGACTTTGGAATATCATGCAGCCCTGTTAGTTATCAAACAATGCATCTAGTTCAGTTTAGGATTCAAAAAACGTTTTCTATTTAAGGAAACTCAGCAGACTGCAGCATTCACTTCTCCTGAACAAGTAGCGAAAATAAACATTAACTTGATTTTGAGTCATTGCAGCAATTCCTTATACAGAGCATGCATGTGGTGACAGTGGAGAGGAAAACTCCCCTGTAACAGGAAGAAACCTCCAGCAGAACCAGAACCTGGCTCAGAGTGAACAGCCATCTGCCTTAACTGACTGAAGGGTTGAGAAGACAATGATCATCATCAGAACTAACAAATACAAATCTCTTAAAAAAAAAAAAGGTGGGCATTTTTAGATATAAAAAATCTAAAAATGGTGACACCACCCTCAGTCTGAGCTTACTTGAATAACACTTCTCTTTCTGACTGCAGAGTAATTGGATTTTCTTTTGTACTTTCTGTTTGTGGTGTTGATGATATGTTGCCCTGGTAGGGCTAAATGTTAGAATGGGGGTTAAGTCTGCCTGGTGATTATTTTCAGTGCAAGTAGGAGGTGATGCAGGAAGCATTGTTGGGACTTTAAAATAACATAAATGAAAGCTTTTGTTGATCTTTGATACTAAAATCTGACGTTTCCACTTCAGTTTACACTGGTACGTTGCTAATAAAGTGGAACAAAAAAATAAATAAAAATACAAACAGATATGCTAAAAAAAAAAACCTCATCGTTTGCCTCATTCCTTCTGCAATGCCAGCAGAGACGTGTGCTTGTGTGGGGAGTAGATTTTATTTTGATTTAATTATTTCTTTAAAACTACCAAAGGAATAGAACCCCTGACCATGATGTGTTCTACAGGTAATAACTATATTTCACCTGGGTTTGATTGAATTCACAGAGAAGTTATGTTAGCAGCTTTAAATTATGAATTATTGAAATAAAGGTGGGCATTTTTAAATAAAAACATTGTCATAAAAGAAAAACAAAAGTGCAACAATCAAGGGTAAACCAACCTTGAAAACTTTGCCGAACGCTCCATCTCCCAGCTCTCCAACTATTTCCCAAATCTCCTCTGGATTTTCATCCCTGCGCACATGTTCGTATTGCTTCTTCTTCTTCTCCACTCCCAGTTTAAATATCTTACGGAAATTAAAAAACGACATAATGTCTCCTGCTTGAAAGTTCATTAAGAAGTAAGACAAAACAGCAGGTTTGGAGCAGGTTAATGTTGTCCCATTAGGAATACAAACTCAAAAGCTTCCATAGCAGTCCAGATCCAAAGCTTAGCTTAGCCTCTGACACCAATCTGACCAGTCTACCCAGTGGCTATTTCACTCATAATATAAACACTTTGTACACATAGAATAATAACCACTAAAATCTTAACCGTTTTGCAGCAAGTAAAACGTGTATAATTTTTTTCTTTTTCTTTCTTAAAGAAGTAACTGTTTCGGGAATCTCGTCGTTGTTCCAACTGGCCCGACAACAACCCAGTCTGTCCGTGGGTCTCTTTCTTCAACAACAAAAAAACACAAACAAAAGACAAAAAAATAGGCACTGTCCAAATCCTCACGTTGATTCCGACAAAGTCCCTCGCTACAGTCCAAAAAGACACCAATGTACGCAGTTTATCCGCGGTTTAGTGTTCGTTAAAACCGTTAAAACGGTCATCTTTTTCCGGAGCGGGTCGGGCTGCTCGGTGCCTCGTAGCGGATTTAGTGACCGAGCGCGTTCACGCACACCCCAGCGCGTGCCAGCATTTCTTTTCTTCTTGAGCTGACAGTTGGTTAACGGTTGGTAAATGAGGCTAAAATTAGCTTTCTGCTGCCCTCATCTGACCGGGGTAACCAACAGAAACACAACACACCTGCTTAAACTGCTCCCCCTGCCGCCTTCTCAACCAAACCGATCTAGGAGCGCTTTATTATTAGTTACAGTACGGAAACATCCAAAGTCTCTTTGTTTCAGTGAAACTACGTCTACCATGATACATTGCGACACAATGCAATGTGTTACAATGATACATACAGTATAGTATTATTAAAAAAAAAAAAGAAATATCACACGCTGTGAGACATTACAATAAGTTTCTATCAATAATATTTAGACCGGAACATTTTTTGTAAGTTTCAATGAGTGGGTCATATGACTACAGACAACGCTAGCGATTGACGCTTACGTCACAGTTACAACCATATTGTGAGTGACTTTTAGACATATTGATCAAGCCAAAATGAAAAAATAAAAATAAAAACAGCGCATAGTCTCAAATCTAAAACTTAATTATGCAAATATTTTACTTATGTCGAATCGTCTTCTATATCCAAGTAAAAATAATAAATTAGAATCTATGCATAATATGAAGAATATAATACATAGAGTGAACAAGAACGGACTTAAAAGTTGGTTATATATGCTTGTTTTAGTATATGATAATGAAAATAATACATTACTCCAACTTATTCCATCCATCCATCCATCCATTTTCTTCAGCTTATCCGGGGTCGGGTCGCGGGGGCAGCAGTTTTAGAAGGGAGGCCCAGACTTCCCTCTCCTCAGCCACTTCTTCCAGCTCCTCCGGGGGAACCCCAAGGCGTTTCCAGGCCACCAGAGAAACATAGTCCCTCCAGCGTGTCCTGGGTCTTCCTCGGGGCCTCCTCCCGGTGGGACGTGCCCGGAACACCTCACCAGGGAGGCGTCCAGGAGGCATCCTGACCAGAAGCCCGAGCCACCTCAACTGGCTCCTCTCGACGTGGAGGAGCAGTGGCTCTACTCTGAGTCCCTCCCGGATGACCGAACTTCTCACCCTATCTGTAAGGGAGAGCCCAGCCACCCTGCGGAGGAAACCCATTTCGGCCGCTTGTATCCGTGATCTCGTTCTTTCGGTCATGACCCAAAGCTCATGACCATAGATGAGGGTAGGAACTTAGATCGACCGGTAAACCGAGAGCTTCGCTTTTTGACTCAGCTCTCTCTTCACCACGAAGGACCGGTACCAATCCGCCTGTGGATCCCCCACTCCCTTCTTCCCTCATTCGTGAACAAAATCCCGATCCTACTTATTATGCATTAGTATTTATTGAGAAAAAATATTTATTAAGATTAGTTATCAAAATAACAACATTTATATTAGTTGTCTATTGAATAACAGTTAACACCGTGAGTTTCACAACCTATTCCTTAGATATTACTTTTCTATCAGCAGTAATAGTTCCGTTATCACATAACTAAATAGTTAACATATAGAAAACTATTTTTGAAAGGTTCACACAGCTTTACCAGTTTTGATCAAATGAAATCCTAATAGCAGTTTATTATGACTGCTAACTATTATAACTTAATTTAAGCTGTAGATTGGTGCATTTTCAGAGGTAACCGTAAGACTTTATTTTAAGCACGTTTGTTTTGAGTTACATATTGCTTATTGTGATTGATACCCAAAATGCACCAGGAGGGATGTCACGTGAAAACAAGCTATTGAGAAATAATTTAAAATGTAAAACGTTCCATCAGAATCGGTTGAAACTTCATCGTTTCAACTGATGTCCTGATTTCTAATGTGCCACTCACAATATGGCTGACACGTACCGTTCCTGCTGGGGAACCACACACGTGACTCTCCATGGGCGCTAGCTTGCTAGTGAGACACCAACTGAACTTACAGCAACAGAAAAAAAGAAAAGGGGGATTTAGGAAAACACGTGGTGTCGTTTTCAGGATGAAATGCAGGCAGCTGCGATGGATCCCGCCGATGAGCCCCCGTCCATGCTGTGGGGAATGGACCCGATCTTCTCCGCTTTTGCTCGGCTGTTTGTCAGGGACATCCTGCAGATGACAGAGTCCGTACAGGTTCCAGGTAACAACAACCTTCAGGGCAGCTGCAGTTTGTTTTAACTTAAGCCTGTTCTTGAAGAAGTTCTTCATGATCGCATTTAGACTGAATAACCTTGAATTTTTTTGTAAACGAATGAATTTTGTTTCTGTTTATTGTCTGTAGGCATTTATTTCTACAATTTACATCCAATCTACAAAGTGGATGTTCTTGGAACAGTGGTTTACAAAAGGGAGAGAGACGACTTCTTCTGTTATGGAGGTACTGATTATCATAATATTTGTGTTTAAGACATTTTCATATTTTCCAGTCATATATTTTGCAGCATATTCTCTCTGCTAATGCAGACATACTGTCATTATTTGTATAGTGGATGATGGTACTGGAGTTATAAACTGTCTGTGCTGGAAAAGTAATCTATTGAAAGAAGAAGAGGATCCCAGTAAATGTAGGTCTCAACTCAATGAGTTTGAATATCAAAAATGTTGACACTCGAATTTTAATCTAATGTAAGTTAACCTCTTTAATTTAGAGGTTCCTCCTAAAAACTGATATTTTTATTAAAGTTTACAGAAATTGTTTTTGTTTTTTTCACGTAAGCTGGGACGAAACACAGTGATGCAGCCGAAGGTGGGTTCGATCTGGTCGCAGAGCTTAGAAAACTCCGACAGAAACAACGCAAACGCTGTCACCTGGAGATCGGAGAGCTGATCCGGGTTCGAGGGCCTGTGAAGACGTCGAGGCAACAGAGAGAAATCACAGCTTCCACCTACTGTGAGTCTACTTTTCAGACCAAACATATTATATATATATAAAAAAAAAAAATTCCCTTCTCACCCTCCGCGGGTGGTCTCTCTCTTTCATCCTCTGAGCTCGGGTCCTCTACCAGAGGCCTGGGAGCTTGAGGGTTATGCGCAGTATCTTGCACATTTCTGGACTGAGATGTCTGATGTTGTTCCTGGGATCTCTTTGAGCCACTGCACCCGTTTGGGGGTGACTACCCCG
>NW_006800056.1:870272-912343 GCF_000485575.1 Poecilia formosa | reverse complement strand
AGAGACCACCCACGGAGGGTGAGAGGGGAATTTTTTTATATATATATATATAGATTTATTTATTTATTTATTTATTTTATTGAATTAAAAGAATCACCTCATATAATCTCCGCTCATTTAATATTTAAATGCACAATTGAAAAATAAGTTTAATCAAAGAACCATAAATCATGTGACAGCAATAGTCTTTAGTCAGAGGCCTCTTCAGATTGGTTGCCACACTGACTGCTACCAGAGATCTTTCTTGCCTACACCATCACCATCCCCAGCGACTCTTTTGAAGACACTTGGACGACAGGAGTTACAACAACATTTAATTTACCTTTGGGATAAATACATCGTGGTTGAAATTAATTGAAGTCCTTCTCTAGCATCCAACTCAAAATCCAACATGGCTGCCTCTCATTTTCTTCCATATTACTGTCAGTTTTTAAAGTCACTTACACACACAGATGAAAGCATCTTATTTGAAGCCATTTATTGCAGAAAGATCAATTTCTTTTGCTGTTTATAATTAGCCTGGAACACAACAAACAATAAGTCCTGCTGGTTTTCAGACTCAGCTGGAATATGGCGTGTCTAGTTCCTTCTTCTGATTGGAAGCCACCTTCCCATTTTTAAAAATGATCTCTGTGTTGGCTTAACCTGAGCTGTTTTTAGAAAAGCTGCAAAGGTTTCCAATGTAAACGAATGACCTTTGTTTTTGCTTGAGGATTGGCTGCAGTATGTTACAGCAGGCTTGTGTCTGTATGTTTTGGCAGATAAGGTGGACGACCCAGTGATGGCGGTCCAGATAGCCTGGATGATGGAGGTCCCTCAGCTCTACAGGCTGTTTTACGACAAGCACTTCCAGCTCGATGCAGCAGGGTACAGAGATCCATCTCTGAGAGCAGATTAGAATAACATCAGAATCCTGAACACATCTAGAGTACAAAACCTCTGAACATGATTCTGTGGGAGGGCCAGTGGGTGGCCATCAGCAAATCATTCACAAAAACTGATATTCTTTCTGTAGTTTGTCCTCCTGTCAACATGAAAACTTTTTATTGCTTGCAGAGACTCAGCAGAAACTTCTCTTAGCAAAGCAACAAACATCATTAAGGACTTCCTGAAGCAGAGGTTGGTGGCTAAGTTCAGACCGTACGACGTCCAGGATCTGCTGCAGCCTCTGATCTCCAGCCGGCTCCAAACTCAGTCTGCAGGGCAGGTGAGGAAGACTGGAAAGGGAATAGTTTCCGTTTCAAGCACCGTTTACTCCATAGACAGAATAACACTAAAAATGTGCAAGTATAAGTATTGGTATTTGCCAAAGAAGATTAGGGCTACTGATAAAAATGACTTCTGACTTTAGAGTAGACGAGCAACTGGGAGCAAACCGCTTCAATGACAGAGATGTGAGAGGAATTAACCTTCTGGAGGAACTTGTCAGATTTAAATTAAAGTCAAAGTTTTGAGATTAAAGTCAAAATTCTGAGGTCAAAGATGAAAAAAAGGTCAGATTCCAAGATTAATGTCAGAGTTCTGAGAAACATTAGAATAGAGAGATTAAAGTCAGAAATCTGATTTAAAAAAAAGTCAGAACTCTTCCTCTTCTGTATATATCTCATTAAATAATTATAATATTAAAAACTAAAGTTTCTTTACTATTTTTTCTAATTTTATTTTTCTGCCTAATGATTTCATCAATAATCTGATGTTCTGCAGAATCAATTCCTCTTAAAATTATTGTTATATTCAGCCTTGTATGTCCTCCACAGATATTCTTAATCTGTATATAAAGCATAAACATCATGACTCAGTATCTGTGTGCAGGAGGCTGTTGCTGGTCCGTCTGGCTGCCAGCAGCTCAACCAGCTCCTGAAGGAGGTTCTGCAGGTCCTGCAGGACCAGGGCACCGTGTACCGCAAGGTCAAGTCCCAGGATGAAGTGTATCATGTAAGAACACAATAGAGCGGCAGTGGAACCAGTCCTTCTGTAGGGTTACTGTTTCCTGGATGTTTGAAGAGTTTTCTCCTCACCAGGTGACCATTCAAGACAAAGATCTGCTCATAACGGTCAAAGATATCATCAGGGAGGATTCAAAGAGAGAAAAGTGTGAGTAGACTTCAACCTGTTCTTGATTAAATCCTTCTATTTGCCTGTTTTACTGGGTGTTTTGTTGGTTCTGGGTGTGTGTGTGTGTGTGTGTGTGTGTGTGTGTGTGTGTGTGTGTGTGTGTGTGTGCGCGTGTGTGCGTGCGTGCGTGCGTGTTGGTGTGTATTGACCGTCCCGTCTCTGTGCACACAGACGCGGAGAAGGGTTGCCACATCCTGCACATCCTGTCGGCGGTCAGGCAGCGCTACAGCCTCAATGTGAGCAAGGCGGCCCTGGAGCTCGTCCTGCAGACGCTGGAGTGTGACAGCGACATCGTCAGCACCAGTGACAGCCACTACATTGCCTTCTGACGGCCGCGGCCTGGAACTGAAACTCAACGTGCCATCAGCACTCCTCAGTTCATCACGACTGGTTTAGATGGTTTAAAGATAAATAAAGGATAAACAGATGGCAGGATCCGCTTGTTCTGATGGCCTGAGGCTGAAAAACTCTCCTGGGTTTCTGCTGAGCCCCATTTCTTTGGAACTATCAGCAGTATGAGCAGCCTTTCTTTAGAATGATTATTTAATTCTCACGTCTCTTTTGGAAAATAAAAAAAGCTGCCAAGAAACACAAATCTATCTCAGAGGCATCCATCCTCTTCTTCCTCTTCCTCCTCTCGTCCATCTGTTCCCTCCTTTTAAAGCTGTCACAGGGAAACGACATGAACGTAGAAGCTTATTGTCGCTGGCGTCAACCCGATGCGCCGGCAGCTTGATGAAGCACCTGCAGCAGCTTGCTCTCCCAGTAGCCATTAACACCTCCTCACATCGTTGTGGAGCAATTTTGGATTTTGTTTTACAACTCTGCTTCTCTTTGTTGAGGTTTGTAAATATTCAGTTTAATTAAAAAATAACCTCATTTATCCCATTAAGTGTTATCAGAGTGTTGCTGTGGGCTGGGAGGATCTCCAGTAGCAGCCAGTTTTTCATTGAATGTAAAAGGGCCTCTGACTGAAGACTTGCGACTTTTTTTTTTTTTGCCAAAATTATTATTTTTTTTATCAAGAAGGACTTAGGCCATTATTTTGGGAAGGTGTCGGTATTCAGGTATTCCCGCTTACGAATGTAGAATTTGAAATGTAGATCAAGAATTTCGAAATAAAAAAATCTAAGGTATTTTGTTTTTATAAACTGTACATTTTATGTCTTAAATATATTTTGGTTTCCAAATTTTTCCTTACAAATAAAAGATATTGCCATGATATTAACGGACTTTCGACCTAAACCTGAATATGTGTGTTGCACTGTTCGTCCGCTGGGGGTCAGTGTTGTGTCAGTTGTCTCCTCCACGCAGAGCGGCCGCCTCTGATTGGTCGCCTGTGAAACATCTGTATTCAGTTCCAGTGGTTCGTGTCTCCGGCCAGAAAGCTGCAGCTGACTGAGAGCTCGGTGGTCAGACAGCGCGGCTTCCAGCGGTAACAGCCGGTAACATGCAGCTGGCTCCCGGGCGCGTCGCGTCGCTGCGGGTCGGTCCGGATGTTTGGATCAGGCTGTTTCGGGCTCTCTGACGCTGACAGGAGAACTTCTGGGGCCCAAAAGGAAGACGAATGAATGAGTCAGGATTACGCAGCAGCTCGGTCACAATCAGTGTCTCTCTGAGTAGGTTTTTCTTCCCGGGATCGAGCCGTCCTCCCCGCTGCTGGGAGCCGGGTCCACCGCTGAGGATCCAGGTCTGCAGACGGAGGGTTTTTTCTGAGCGACGCTGCAGACACAAAGGAGCTCTCCTCTCTGTTTTCCTGTTTTTAAGGTGACAGCTTTCCCTCCGCGCTCCCACCAGCCGCCCAGACTGTCTGAGAGACCTGATCTATCGGACTATTGATAAGTTTCAATCAGATTTCCTGTCGTTGCGTCGGGAAGCTGTCGGGTTGGACCGAGGAATGTTGTGATTTATTTATTTTTATTCTAAGGAAGAAGCAGATCCATCCGGAGCGTTTTAATGCAAAGCCTGTGCAGGATCAAGATGCAGTTCCGGACGGTGCTGGACGTGAAAGTTGTGGACGTGGAGAAGAGGCGGAATCCGTCCAAGCACTACGTGAGTTCTCCTCTTCTCCCAGTAACATTAACATTCTGGTCCAGTTGGATATGAGGCGTCGGGATTGGTCTCTGGCCTGTCCGCGGGCGCAGCGTGGCACCTAAACGCACCATTTAGTCCGCAGCTGAGGGGAGATGAGGCTGCAGGCCAGGATGTGATGCGGCTCCACACCTGCTCATAAATAAGAAAGCAGCCAGACTCTGAGCAGATGAAGCCCTCTGCTGCTCCAGCTGACAGGTGAACTCCTACCTGAGTCCTGTCATGGCTGCAGCTCATTATCTCCATCATCACTGAAACTGCTGAAGGGCTGCAGGCTCTCTGCTTGTTTACTGGCTGCAGGTTTGAATTGATTGTGTTTTTTAAAACGACTTAAAGCTAAATATCTCGGAGCATCTAACTAAACTAGAACATTTTAGAAGAAATCTGAAGGGTGCCACCTATTGTCCAAAATTCCTCCCACTTTCCGCTGTTGGGAAGCCATGTTGGAAGTTCCTTCTCTGGTGTCCAATTAGTATAAAGCAGGATGTAGCCTGGATACAGACCAGAACCTGCTCTGTTACATTGTCTGAATGGTTGCTATGGTGATTCCTGTGTATTCTCAAGAGCCCACAGCATCACTTTTTTCATGCATGTGTTACCAGTTGCCAGTATCATTGTGTCCTGGTGAAAAATGTACGGTCTTCCAGTCCCTGCAGGGTTTTAATGAGATGACAGAAGGTGCATGAGTGACCAGAGAAAAAATCCAGAGGATTCAAAGATCACCATACTTCCTCTACTGTGCTTGACTACCAGTATGATGCTGTGTTCATTTTTACCTTCTCAGGGAATCATCAGGATGTTTTTTCTTTCTTTTTGTAAAATAAAAGATGTGCCCTTATATATGTTTTTCTGCAGTGGTTTTGGTCCTAATAGATGCATATTTTGCCCAGTACTTAGTTGATGAATATTGAACACTAATTTTAACAGAAACAAGAGAAGCCCACAGCTCTTTAGATGATACTCTGAATTCCTCCTGATATAAATAGATTTATATAAATAGGTTTATATAAATAGATTTTATGACCAATAGATGAGAGACTTTGTTTCTCATCTATTGTTTGTTTGTTTCAATTTTTTAAACTAGCTGGCCATAATGTCCCCTCAGTGCTCTTTCTGGGATTTCTCCCATTTAGATCCATTTTACAGGATGAACTTCATCCAAGCCAATTGGAGAACAAAAGAAGTTGTGGTGAATGATGATGCTAACTTTCTGGTGGTTCAGTCTGGCTTCTGGTTTAGTTTTGGAAACTGCTGCAGTGGAGAAATAATTTAATGATTCAAGGAATCTGAAATAGGAACAAACCAAATTCGGAGAGTCGTGATTTCTGACTCTTCAGAGAAATATCTTGACGAACTGTCATTCATTCATCTGCAGCTAATAGAACCTCATAGATAAGGGTTACTTTCCAAAATTTTTATAAAGCTGTGCAATTCAGTGAAGATGTGGATTTCTGTGTGATGGATAAAGATCTTTGTTGGAAGAAACTGCAGCCAGACTCTGTGATTGAACGAGTTGCATCATCATTTCCACTTATCTGATAGCAGCTATAATGCAGAAAAGTCCAGGAGAGATTTTAGAGCTACATGATCTGCCTTCAAGACCACACATCTCCAGGGAGATCCATGCATTTTCCAGCAAGTCAATGGAAAAAACATTTTCCAAAGCCACAGCTGAGGAAGAGAAGAGGAGGACTACTTCACTGCAGTCCTAAACTGCCTCCACCGAAGAATGTGGAGAATTTAAAAACTTAAAGTGAAGCGACACCCCCATGCTGTTGGACACCTTAAGACATGTTTGCAGGAGGAATGGCATAAAACACCTAAAACTCTTCCCAGCTCAATGAGGAAACACTGCTGGGAGAAACAATCTGAACCGTGCAATCTGGGAAAAACTCATCAGTAACTTTTTTTTGGAATATGGAACAAAGCTGATGAGAGAAAACAAGACAGATCTGGGCCTCATATTGCAGTTTGGATTTCCTCTCCACAAAGCATCTGGAACTGATTAAAGCTCATCATCCAGAGCCGAAGGCCTGGCCTTCCTGCTTCCTCATCGGCCCCTGACAGAAAATGTTGGACAATTTAGAAACCAGAAATGGGGCACCCCCTTACTTTTACACATCCTAATACATTTCTGCAGATAGAATGGGAGCGATTAACACCTGAAATTCTTCATCACTTGATCATGCCGGTTAAAGACGTTGTTACTTTAACCATGTCTTCCCCAGCCAGCCCATTCCGGATTCGACTCCATTTGCAGTTCCTGCATGGTTTCTCCCCATTTTTTGGTACAAGCCAGGCATTGCACTCAAATGATTTGATTGGCAGCAAACTGCTTGTTGATTGGTCCACTGGTTCCTCCTCGAACAACAACATCTCAACCAATCTGTTACCATATAATAACTGAGATGGCGAGCTGCAAGTCGATAATTCAGTGGTCAAACTTGAAGTCCAAAGCTTTTTAACAATTGTGGTGGGAGAGCATCAAACTGGACAAGACAACCCAAGACAAACAAATATTTTGGAGAAACTGGCTGCCTACAGGTGCATGCACAAAATAACATCATCAGAGAGTCAAATCATGGTGAAGTGGGAAAAAAACTTCAGCGCTCCAGCTTTTTACTAAATGTATTTGCAGGAACTAAATAATGAAATAGATGAGAAACAAGAGAAAAACCAGGATACACTTGGTATGTTCTGCCTACTTTAAAATTAAGGCATAATAAGAATCACAGCATTGCTCAAAGTGTAACCCTGTAACTAAACCCCCTGTGAAAGCATATCCAAACTTGACAAATGTTGAAACGTTTCAGTAAAGTGGGCGGAGCCAAGATACACGGAGGGGCGTGGCCAAGTGAGGGGCTGAGTGGAGAGGGAAGGTGAGCCTGCGGCTGTTGCTAAGTTTTCCACTTTCCAGATCCTGTAATGAAAAACCATCCAATGGCGTTGATGAAGCTGTATCACAGCAACCAATAGCAAAACCCAGCTGTCTAAGAACCGCTCCACCTAAGGAGGCCAGCAGGGAGCCGGGATTCTGCAACAAAAGCAAAAAAAAGTTGATTTGGTTGTTAGTTGCTCTTTGTTTATTTAAGTTTCATATTATTATTATTATTATTATTATTATTTATTATTATTATCTGAGCCTTTTAAGAGGTTCTGTTCTAAGTGTTTTATGACTATTTCTCCATCTGCCCTCCACAGTTTCTGTCATTCTGTGAGAATGTAGGTCACTTTCACCTTCTGAGACCTGATGACGGGCTCCATTGATTGTTACTGCCTTCCTGGACCAGCCACCCCCACGACCCCTCACCCCCTGTCCACTCATCAATAGCAGGCTTGTTGAAGTGTGTGTGTTGAGGCTCTGTGCTTCAAGGCTCCAGTTCAGATCCTGTTTCAGCCTCATAAACAAGTCATAATAAATGACCACAATGAAAGGAACACAATCTCCCTAATACTCAATTACAGCACTGCAGACCCTCAGGCGTAATGATATGTGGACACAATTAGCACTCTTGTTCTGCTCTGCATGTTGGAGTTCAGCTTGTTCCCTCTTACACAGGAGGAAACATATTATACATCAAAGCCTGGTTTTATTTTTCAGTTGAAAGCTGATTATGTGTTGGCAATGTTTTTAAAGAAAGGACAGGCTGAGTTGATTGAAATTATTCTGATTCTTAGATTTGTTTGCTGAATGCAAATGAAAGTTTGACTATTTGCCAACTTATCAGTTCAGAATGTTTGCTGTATTTTTCCAGTTTGAAATGCTTCAAATGTTTGTAATGAGCATCAGGTCTGGATTGTGGTCAGGTCACTTTAGCACCTGGATCCTTTTCCTTTCCTTTCTTTATGAAGTGATGTTGCTTTAATCCTGTAAAATATGGTCAGAGATGCGGCAAATGAAGCTGGAAAAAACACACAGAAAGCAAACAAAATGTGACTGAATGATGGCGTAGATGGGTGGACAAATAGATGGATGAATGATGAAATAAAGGATGGATAAACGAATGAATGAATAGAACAGGTAGAATGATGCATGTATCAAATAAATCATTTAATTAAAACTAGAAAGACTCTTCTCCTGTTCTCTGCTTGCTGGTTCGCTCCCTCTCAGAACGATGGGACATAATAAGCATTTTCTCCCTCTCTGTGTCACTTCTCAAATAGCTAACGGACAGCTAAACTGCATGTTTATGCATTTCTTTTGTCTTATTACTGTACCGTACACATTTGCACAAAATAGATGCGGTGAAGTAATTATAAGAGAATACATGTCTGCTTGTCTTTGATAAGAGCATAATGTCCTGAGCACCCGCTTTTCAAGCGCAGGAACATCTGAAAGCTGTTGCCATTGTGTTTTTTCCCAGAGAAACGGCGACATTGTCCTAAATAATTCTTTATTTCTCTGCAGTCTGTTGAGATGGAGGCAGAAACTAGTGCACAACATAAAGCAAATTCTGTTTTAGGTTTGCCTTGTTAGAAATGGGAATAATTTGTTCAATTTGACATTTTTATGGAAATGCTTATGATTTAAAACGATAAGATTAAAGTACCTAAGCTTCAGTTATATTATGACATTCTCTTGCTAACCTTGAGTAAAAAAACTGATATGTTTCACTGTTTCTAGGTGAAGTCACTAAAGAAGCCACTGCTGCTGTTAACTCTTAACTTTCCTTTAACATAGGTGATACTTCAGTGCTTCTGTTTAGTGTATCTGCTCTGTCTCTGGCTCACACTGAGCCAGGTTCTGGTTCTGCTGGTGGGTTTTTTTCCTGTTAGAATGTAGTTTTCCTCTCCACTGTCGCCATATGCATGAGGTTTGCTCTAAAGTCAATGACTCAACAAAACGGTGGTCTGCTGTCGCTGCGTACTCATGCAGGAGAAATGAATACTCGATTCATTCTGCCTGGTTTCCTTATGGAAATCTTTTTACCAATTTACATAATAGACTGAACTCGATGCAGTGATTGGTAATTAGGATCAAATTAATGGACTTGACTTGGAACGTGTTCGTATGATTTTATTGAATTAACTTTGCCGTACACAATTGGAAATATGTTCCATACGCCTCTGGTCATCTCTCTGGCAGTTCGTTACAGGACCTTTGCGCTGTAGGAGCGGCAGAATGGAAAGTCTTGGCAGTTTTTTAAAGCTTGATATTTATTGATAGCAATAACCATGGCTTACATCATGGACAATTTTAACAGTTGAGAGAAACTAAATCTGTTGGGATCCATTTGTCTGACTTGCTGTAAAACATTTTATACATACTAATGACTTTCTGCTCACAAACAAATCTGAATAGATCCATTGTTTCTTCTACAAATTTTATCTGCGTAAATGTAATAAAAATGTCATCTGCTCTAGTTGAAGTGTGGATGCTGCTTAGTGTTTTGTAAATATTTTGATGACATGATGGCAGGTAAATAAGTTGATCTAGTATTCATAAAGTCATTTGTTATTTAATGGATGACTTGATTCAGTGGTGTTACTAGTTCTTAATATTTTCATATTCTTTATATAACTGTTTATATATTTTTCCTACTTCCCTGAAGTAAGCCAGTGTTCGTTTAATTCTGTTATTATCAAGAACAGCAGTTAAATTCACCACTACAAGCAGGAAACTTTCCATTGATGAAACTGGAACTTGCTGTGCACTGGCTTGTTTATTCAGCATGTCGTAAAACTGTGACATGCCTGTTTGTGTGGTTATTAAAAGAAGAAGCTAAGACACAGCATGTGGCAGCCATCTTTGTTTAGCTCAAAGCTGCTAGCAAGAAGAAACAGTCATCTTGGTCTTGATAAATGTTCAAATAATTCCTCTTTGCAAAGTCTGAGCTGTCATAGTGCATTATTTGAGTTAAAAGCAAAAACAGTGACTGATTATAAGCTGTCGTTTAGTATAAATCTGTCCGACTCTCAGTTTTTATGTTACTTAAGTTGTGCAGTCAGCTTTAGCTTATGCTATATTGATGCATTATGAACCAAAACAACACTCATTCAAGCTGAATACAGTTATTTTTATTTGACATTTTTACATTTTGTAATGAAAATATCAGTTTTTTAGGTCTCATATAATAGACAAATACAAAGCAGTTCAGAACTGCTGAGTGAAAGGAAAATGATATATGGTTTTAGATATTTCTTACAGATCTTAAAATGAGGCATCCGTATGTAATAATCTCATTTTACTCTGATACCCCTAAATAAAATCCAGTGCAACCAACCACCTTAAATAGTGACTCAATAAGCAAGTGAGATTAAAACACAGGTGTTTTAATCTGTGTTTTAAACAGATTAAAACACCTGTTTTAATCTGTTTAAAACAGATTAAAACACCTGTGTTTTAATCTGTTAAAACACAGGTTTTAACATGTATATCTGGATGTATATCCAGATATACATCTGGATATATCCAGATGTATATATCCAGATATATACATCTGGATATATAATCCAGATGTATATCTGGATTATATATCCAGATATACATCTGGATATATAATCTCACTATATATCCAGATGTTTTGTGAGGTTCTTGGAGGTTTTTTAGTTTCAATTCCCTTTACTTATTGAAGGTCCAATTAAAGACAAACATATAAAATTTTTAACAAACATATAGAATCCAATCCAGTCCAAATTAATAAAATCCTAATTATGATAATTATGCTGCTGCTTACAGTGTTTATGTCTTGCATGTATATGATCCTTGAACTGCAGTTAGGACGTTGTAGTACATGCATGTATCTTCTCAGAGTGTGTTTTGGGCTTGTAAGTCCCAGCAGATCAGACTCTGGCCTAGTTTCCTTTGCTCCTCGGTCTCTGGAGACGTGGCTTGTTACTGTGAGAAGAAAAGAGAGGGAGGCAGGGGAAACGAGAGAAGGACACAATCCGTGGCAACCACTGATTCCCATTTGTAATGTTTGTGAAACCAGCTGGAAATGCTTATGCTGCTGAGAGAGAGAGAGAGAGAGAGAGCGAGAGAGAGAGAGAGGGGGGGGACTAGAAGGATAAGATTCAGGATCTGGGTTCGTCGGACTGAAGGGAAACTGGACTGCAGAGTTGCAAACGTGTTACACACTCACACTTTTCCGAGTCTGTGTGTGTGTGTGTGTGTGTGTTCAGGAGGAGGAGGTGATAACAGAAAAAGTGAGATCGGAAACGGCCATGTTTACTATAAGCTTCTGTTTTTCCTACAAGTCCCAGTCCCACAGCATTTCATTTCCACCGGCTCCCGCGCTGCAACAAAGGCTCACGCTGCAGGAGGCTGTTATTTGGCTCCATAAAACATCTCTTTAGAGAGCTGTTGCACACTCAAATATTTATTGGCCTGTATCAGACACAGAGTGAAATCTGGGTGAAAAGGGAGCCTTTCTTCAGCTGCCCAGTCCTAACTGTTGGGATGTATGAGTTTGTTAAAGGATTTTATTTGTGTCTTGCTGAGGTTTTACACTGTAACTCGTGCCTCGTTTAAAACACATGTTGGAGCATTTTATCATGGCTTCAGGCTCCTTTAGAGCTGATTACATCACCCTGAAGTGGTGAAGATGAGAGATGAAGTGTGTGTGGGCATCATGTGTGGCCTGACCTGCTGGCTCCAGCTTGGTTTTCATGACAAGAATAATAAGTGAACAAAAGACACTTCATTCTGTCTTTTGTTTTTATGTGCAAAGAAAAAAAGACAAGAAAACAAAGATTGAGGTTGAGAAAGCTGCTTGCTGCTGAATTCATGTGATTGTGAAGCAGGAAACACAGAACATAGTATCCAACTTCACATGTAGTTCAATTAAGCAAATCAATTTAATTTAAGTTTATTTTGACCCCATCAGTGAAGAATCAATTCAATTCAAAGAGAAATTACATGTTGTTGTAACTAAAAATGACAGACAGCAGCGTCTGCAAGGTAGCTAAAGAAAAAGACACAATATGCAAATTATGGTTCATAATCTGCTTTTTGCGGCTTATTTGTGCTGAGAAATCAAAGCTTTGCTTGGTGGTCAGTCTTTGGTCTTATTGGACTGTGAGAGTAAACCGGAGTAATTAGAAAAAACTCCTGCATGCACAGGGACAACAAGAACCAGGTGGTTCAGTTCTGAACAGCCATGTTGGTTTCAAACATGTTTCCTTTTCAGTTTTGCTTCATAAGAGTTTCTGGGAAAGTACATCAAAGCTCAAACCAATCTGTGAAACTTTATTGTATTTTATTGCTTTGCTAAACTCTTTAGCAAAGCTGAAACAACAAATGAGTCTATTACACATTGGAGTATATTTAGCCCAGTAATGGGTCAGTGTGGAAAGACATGACTTGATCCAAAGAAAATCTTTTCCAACCTGACTTTTGTAGTCAGATCATTTGCGCTGACGGCGTCTGGAAGCAAGCGTTGGGTCTGTTTTTATAGGTTACTTCAAATATAGCAGTTTAGGCGGGGTTGGCTACATTTAGTGGCTGGGCCCACATTCTGGGCCCCACCAAAGCTCTGCGCTTTTTGCCTTCTTCTCTGGAAATCTGCGAGGCTGGATGCTGGCTCTCCCCTGAAACTGTAAGTTTTTAAGCCTTTTCAGAGTCTAACTCAGGTTTTTCTGGGTCTGATGTCTGGGACTGCTTTAGTATCAGGAAACAAGTCGAGCTTTACATGTGAGATGAATATTAATGGCTGTTTTAGAGGAGCGTAATGAAACAATCAGAGGTCCAATTTGTTCTGTCATCAGAATTCATGTTTCTCTCTTTGTGTCTGATAATGAAAGGGACTTTTGTTTTCAAGTCCCACTTCCTCAGTGGGAATAGCAGATGCACAAAGTTTCGATTTTCTTTTTTTTTGGTTTGCTATCTGGGACATACCAGACCCTGGAGCATTTCCTTGGATTCTGTTTTCTTCATTTGTGTTTTCCCTGTTTATATATAAGTTGCTTATTTTGACGCCTTTAACGAGAAATTTAACTTCAAATCTTCACTGTCTGTCATCAAGGGTTTCTTTTAATGGTTTGATAGATTTTGATAAGCTTTAAAGACCAACATTTCAACACTAAAAAAAGATATTAATAAAAGACATCTTTAACTTTTTGACTCAGAATCTGTGCAGTTGAAACGTCCCTGGAAGGAAAAGCAGCTTTGAGTTCTGTGTTGCGTTTTGTCATATGGATATTTCTGCCAGACGGATGAACATTTGTGAGTCATTTCTGGGTTGAGTTCTGTGCATTTTATCTGCACTTGGTGCTCACGACTTGGCCTCTCCTCAGATCTGAGTCAGATCATCCTGCTTAATATGCAACACGCAATGAAAAGTAAAAATCAGTCATTGATATTTAGTGCAGGATGAATGGTGAGCGGCAGCGCCCAGACAGAAATTACGGCCTGTGTGAAGTGGGCTGAGTTTATTTCTGGGTCTGGCAGGGCAGCAGGGCAGAGCTCGATATTTCGGGCCGGGCCTGCCCGAGCATGATGACTGGCGGTTCTGTTTTCCACTGCGGTTGCCATCACATGCCCATCTGCTTCTGGAGTTTGGATCTTCGCTGCGGGTCCAGATCTTCCAGACGCTTCATCTGAGCATCTGACTGGAATTAAACCCGTTTATGGGCATCAGATTTTTACTGGGCTTCCACTGATTTATTTGGTCTGAGCATTTTTCAGAGTGGGAGGATTATCTAAGGACCATTTTTAAAATAAAAGTTTTGCAGGCATACACCACGCATCTGGAAGAGCCGTCCAAACAGCCAGACCCCAGCATTACTGAAAATATGTGATTTATGGTATCACAGCAGTTTTCAGTATAGATGAATTTACCTACTTTGGATCCAACTTTAACCATAAAAATTATGTCAAAAGTCCTTAAAATGCAACAGTTACAAAGCCTAAGTGTTTGATTGGTTTGTTTGGTTTTAGTGAGATGTGATTGATCATTTATTGAACATCTATGTCATTAATTATAATCGATTACCATCGAACTGTCCAGTTACTGCAGGTGGAAAAATCATATTTTTATTACAACCTGGCAGAAGTACAAGTACTTCGTTACTGTACTTAAGTACAATTTTCGTGTATCTGTACTTTACTTAAGTAGATTTAATAATGGATACTTTCTACTTTTACTCCACTACATTTTACAGTAAGTATCTGTACTTTCTACTTCACTACATTTCTACTAAACCGTCCCGTTACTCGTTACATCCAAGTCTCGTTTTTCTTTTTGTCCGTTACAATGTGAAGTTCAGGGTTTTAAGGTGGCGCCGTAAAATCCAAGCAATAACGTGACTTAGTGTCTGTTGTCACCCATCGCCTCCACCTTTACTCGCACGCGGAGCTCCAGACATGCGCAGTGGTTTCCTCTGAGCGGGAGAAGATGTCTGTCTGATCGTCAGTAATATAATAGCTGCATAAATCATAAGATATGGCGACATGTAAAACCAGCAGCGCTTCGCTTTCAAGGACGGTGGGACTGAGTCCAACCTTTAGCGTCACTTGGAAGGAAAGCTTAAAGAAAGGTAAGATCTGTGGACGTGATGCTAGCAAAGCTAGCTGTACTGAGACACATGTTGCTTCTGCGATGAAAAAAAGTTGTCACTCATGCGCTGAATTGTTGTGTGGAGGTGTTGACTGAGGTGTCGCTTATGGTACAACGGTGTGACTAAAGTCTGCATTGATATGACATTCAGGAACGATCCGATTCTTCTGGACGGATCTTTACTGATTAAATTTATTTCAGCTCGAAGTATTTAATATGTAGGTGTTCAGATCAATTTGAGAAGCAATTTTGAAAGTAAAACTTTTTTTTAAGTCACGTAGCGCGGGGTGCTGGTCTTGACTTGGTCTCAGGTTCGGTGGTCTTAACAACAACTCTGCTACTGGCTCCTGGTTCCATGTTCTCCTCCACCCACCTTCTTTCCACCCCCTTTCTGCTGGATTTCTTTCAAAATAAAAGCCACTAGGGGCAACAAAAGTGAAGTTCATGCTATGTTAGGACAGGAGACAAGATGTCTCCATCCCTGAAATTATGATGCATAGAATCAAATATCTAAGTTTAAACTATGTTACAGAGTAAACATAATAAAAACATGCTTTATCTGTGGCATTGTTCATTAAGATGGCACATTTCTAATGTATTAAAATTAAATACGATAGGTTCACTTAATGATATTGTATTAGGGATAAAGTAATGCATTCAGCAAGTACTTTTACTTTTAATACTTAAGTATTTTTAAAAGCCAGTACTTTTTTAGTGTATTTGTACTTTTACTTAAGTACATTTCTTGAGTACTTTCTACACCACTGCAACCTGGCACCATGCCTCCCTCCTTTCAGACAGTTAATAACAGGTTGAACATTGTCTTTCAGTAAAAGAAAATAAAAGGTCTGCAGGAAACCCATCAATTTAAATGAACTCTACCAGTTCTGCTAAAAAAAAAAAACAATTAAATCATCACAAAAATTGAACTCTGCACTGTGTACTGACTGCTGTATGTAGCACGGTGGTGGCAGCATCAACCTGTGTGTATTTGCCTGCCAGAGGGGCTGGTGGTACAGAGAGTTTGTAATTTAATGATAAAACTGACTGCCTTCCCTGGTTGTCAGCAGGATGCCAAATAAACTAACCTTCCTTCACAAACTTCCTCTCTGAGGAATCTGACAGCTCCGAGTCTGCAGACGTCTCCTCATAAGTGGTTTTGTTATTATGTCTGTGAAAAGAGTCACACCTTGTTAATATACAGACGCCACAAAGAAATGTATTGTCTTTGCTTACTGAGGCTGTTCATGAGATTATTACCCGGCAGTTCCCCAGTAGCACACTTCCACAGTAATAAACGGCGGCAGTAATCACTGTGGTGACACCCCGCCGCGCTGAGAACCAGCCTGACAGAGGAATGTGACTATCGCAGCTTCCTGGATGCCAGGAGTTGTTCTTGCAGGAAAACATGCTGCGGTGGCTTGTTGCCAGCAGCAGCTCAAACCCCCATCCAACAGCAACCAGGCCTTTTTTTAACCTGCAGCGCTTTTGTTTCTGGCTGTTGCCCTTCTTACGTCAACGTCAGGGTCTTCTACCCGATCTCATTCGTCTCGCTCTGCTTAGGAGGCTGTTGGCAGGTACAGAGGGTTGAAGTGATGGAGCGCCATCAGTCAGACGGAGGCGGCCGGCTGGAAAAGGAAGCAGGAGTCCTGACGGGGAAACACACTGGCTGATGGGAGGATGTTATTTAAGAGAAGGTTACCTGCTCAGACTGATGCTTTTATTATGAAAACTAAATAAAATAATATTATCATCTTGCTCATTCTTGATGCTTTAGCTGTATTTTATATATATATTGATCTAAAAACTTCCAGAGAAAATCTTGGCTGCCATATGGTTTAACTAATCAGTCAAACCTTCCAGCTGTTAGCCCAGTTGCTCCCTTCATGATTAATAAAATAAAAGCAGAACCTGATAAGTAATGTAAAAAAAAACCTGTTAGCTTACTGGTTGCTATGGTGATTCCTATATTTAGCTGTTGGGCATCACAGATAAGCGGGTTGTCCGAATGTAGGGTCTGCAGACCTCCATAGGAAATGTGCCACTTAAGAAGATACAAACCCTTTTATTTGTTTTATTTGCAAAATAAATAAAACTCCCTGCCAGCTGGTGTGAGGATGCTAGTCTGGGTGAAATTTGATTTCACTTGCATGTGACAAAGTGTCAAAACTCTTCAGTTTTTTGTAAATGTTATCGTTTTGTAAATGTCTAAAGAGCCAGAAGCACAGCGTTCACAGGGACCAAACACAATGACTTCTGTTTTCTGTTCTATTACCATCCTCCAAACATTCGATTAAACCCTTGCAGGAGTCAGGGGTTTATGTTTAAATGGCACATAAATCTGTGAGTCATCTGCATAAGAATGAAATGAGATGCCAGGTTTTTTAAAGATGGAGCCCAAAGATTAAGAAAAGGACCAGACAAAGAGTCGACCGTGGGGACCCAGCTCTGAAGTGAAGTTTTTTAGGAAGAAGTATCCCTGATGTGGCAGAAAAACTGAATTTCAGTAAACATGGAAAGTATCAAAATGCAAATTCAGTCAAATAAACACCAAAGTGACCCATTTGGCTTTAAATTATATTTCTAATAAAAAACAAATAGCTTAACTTTCATAAAATAACTAGGTTTATTTTAACAAAATCCTGCTTTACTAATCTAAGGGAAATATTTACACTTTATTGAACATTTTTAACTGTTAACAAAACACATAGCACATTATTTGTGAAAGGTAGATGATTTTTACAGATCTAACTACTGAATTCTCACCAAACCACTAAGAATTTTCAGTATTTCAGTTTGGCTGTGGGTTTTTCTATCCAGTAATCAAATAGCAGCAGTTTTAAATTAAACATCAGTTTAATAAGCGGTGCTGGAATCACTCTCAGGATCCCCGTCGGCATCAAAGCGGCTGTGCAGAACTCCAGATTTTAATTTATAGAAGTCACCGCTTCCTTCCTTGGTTATTTCTTCTGTAAATGACTGTGCCGCTACATGCAGATCATTATCTACTCATATGAGCCATTTTTCTGTCAGAGTCAGACACATTTCAGATGCTCTTTCTTAAAACTAGAGCTATGCTGTTGCACTTCTTTTTGACAAGTTAGACTCATTATTTCTTGGCTTTTATTTGATGAGCAGATGAAGTTAAAGACCTTTTTCAAATGTTCCCACTGCAGCTACAGCTATTATTAGAGCTAAAACCATTTAGATCTCTGACATATTTCAACATTTGCAGATATCAGTTACTATGTTACCAGATTTCCTTTTATTCCAATAATTTGCCAGCAGAAAGTTGCAGCTTAATGTTCTGTAAAAGCTTGTCCACTTGAGTGTTTTTGTACATCCCAGTGTGGGAGCATGAGCTCCCACCTGCTCTTAATGCCTCTGCTGAAGGTGTCCTGGCCCTGGGCTCTGCTACCTTAGTTATCTATGTTTTATTAGATTAGAGATGATGGTGGCATCACTTACCTCCTCTTGACGGATAAATGGACTGTATCTCATCTTATCAGGCCTCTCGGGGCTGCTGCAGTTTTTCAGCCGAGGCTGAGCGGGGACGGCAGGTCAGTGAGGTGTTTCACCGTGGAGGCAGTTCAACAACATGGAGCCATGAATTTACAAGGTTGTGATGTAAATAAAATCGCTTTTCACATGTTAGGACATGTAGGAAAGATTTACAGGATCAAAATCCTACATACAGACTCAAATCTATACATAAAAATTGTGTGTTTAGTCAAGTCGACCACTTTCTGTTGGAAGTCCTCTGGCATTTTCCGGGCAATTCTTTGACCACTTTTCTTGGTAGAATGGGGAGAGTTTACTTAAATTTGTTGATTTCCAGTCGTTGACTTGGTTGCTAGCAGTAGTTTTTAAATTGTCAGTGGAGTTGGGGTCAGTAGTTACAAATCTTTGTTTTTCTCTTTTATTCTTTCCATGAGTTTGAGCTCAGAGGAACCATGTCCAAGTTTCAACCATCCAGTGAAAAAACACAGAGATCTGCTGAATCTGGCTGAATTTCCGGGATCATGGAATCACAAAGAACTTCAGGGACTGATTATGGAATCAATACTGCAACACTTTAGTATTTAACTGATATTTAGTGACTTGTGAAATGCAGGACGTATCGTCATAGAAATCAGTCTACAAACCAAGAGGAAACAAATCCCATTCATAATATTTATGTTGAGATTAGAGTTTTCTGACTCTGCAACACGTTAACCGTAGTTTATTGTTCATTTACTAATCCCAAATTCAGTTTGGAATCTGTCATATTTTGATAGATTCAGGGACATTTCTAAAATCTTTTCACTCAGAAAATGTCTGTTTGGTTGGAAGCTGAAGTTTGTTGCTTTAACTGCATTCATGCTGCTGTTTTTGTCACAAACGCAACGATTAACGAAACTACGGAGGCCTCTAGGGGGAATGGGGAAAAAAAAACGTTCTTTTGCGTTACCTTGCAGTATGCTTACTGCAATATTTACTGGTCTATTTTGTATACAGTCACAAATTAAAATTTCAAACATATACGCATATAAAGAGCCTCAGTGAAAATGTGTTTATTATTAACTCTGTGGTGCAAAAAGTTGATTGAAACTCGATTTATTCACTGTTGGTGTAAAGTTGAGATGGAACAACACATGAAAACATCCCTTTAAACCATTCAGACCAATACAATCAATTAAAACTGTCAGATGACCTATTGCCCTGTGATAATAACTCCAAAAAGTCCAAATAGTTTAGATATATTTTTTTCTTTCTTTCCTACTTACGGAAAATTTCTGTTCATATCACAGATTTGTGGTTCATTTCTATCCAAAGAAAAAAGATATAAAACTTCAGGTATTTCACAATGAGATATTAAGGTACATGTAAAAACGTCATGAAATTCTTACATAGTAGCAGAAAGTACGATGGCTACCGTAAGAAAGGCTTTCAGTATTCAATTATGTCACGTCAGTAGATTAGCACATTTTTGCGAGGGAAAGAAAAAAATTTCCCCATGTTCCCTGGAGAGCTCCATATTAAACGGTTTTGTAGAGACCTGCGATTCAGAAAAATCAGTTTATCTCATGAACAAAGAAAAGGAGTTTATGTATCTAAAACATGAGAAATAAAATTAATTTATTGACCCGTTTCCAGATGTGATGCTAAGTTTGGAGGGCCATGTTTTATCTTGTTAATGCCAGTAGAAATAAACACAAACAAATGTTGTGCCTGTTATAAATCTGTGAATCGCTAACTTCCTGCTGTTGCTCTCTTCTCTCGGCAGGTGTATGTCATCAATGTCACCTACTCTGACAACACGTCTCACATCATCTACCGGAGATACAGCAAATTCTTCGACCTGCAGGTAAACCCAATGTTTGCTGTTCCATGGAGGTCGTGACCTCGGATTTCTTTGCTTCTCATCGGGTTGTTTGGATTCCTCGTCGCCTCGATGAATCAGAGTTAGCATCTGGTCAGGGCAGGCAGGATGTTGTATATTTTATTTCCTCAGCAGACTCCTCTACCCTTCCCATCTCATCCCTGGCTTGGCCTCAAAATGTCAGCGAACTGTCAGGCCTTTTTTCTTACAGCACAAGCAAAGGAAAAAGTGGGTTTAATGTAGCGTGCTTTACGGCCGGGCTGCTGTTAAATCCTGTCGCGCAGGCTGCTGATCGGTGGGGTCTTTATTTAGAATCTGGGCTTGTGTAACTGGTTTAAAAGCGCCGGGACTGTTTGTGTTGGAATGAAGTGCTGAAAGCCTCCGCTGTGTCTCTGACTGGCTGCAGGGACCCTGGACTCGCTGCAAGCCGATACGGTATGCGTGCTCCTCCTGAGGTCCGCGGGTCAGGAGTAAATATAAAAAGGCTGTAGTGAAAACGTTGCAGGGGGGAACGTCTCAATAGCAGCAGTGTGCTGCTTCTGCAGGAAATTATGTTTCAGTCAGTGAGAGGGAAAGTCCTCTCGGAAAGGTCTCTTTGACAAACCGGAGCCCCCTGCGCCCCGGCCCTCCCCGCCCCGCCCGCTGCAGCTGATTACTCCCAGTGTGGAGTCAAAGACGGAGGAGGAATAGCAAACAAGGAGAAGCCATTAGATTGACTGGATGTGTGTCTTCCTCCGGCGCTCAGGCTGCTGAGAGGCGCCTAATGAACCCTAATGCTTCACGGACGAGCGCAGAGAAGATCGGCCTCTCACTCATTTAGCTTCTCAGGACGGAGCGGGGCAAAGGTCACCCAGCTCGGTTTGGATTATCTGAGTCGCCAAACACAGACGGACTCCGGACTTCATGTTGGCTTTTTATTGACTTTTTGATTTATGTCAATATGAGATAAAAAACTTTTTTTTTTTAAACAGCAGCTTTTGACTTGTTGAGCAAATTTTGTTCCGAATGACTGAATTCAAGCACGAAAGTGGGAGAATTGCTCTGAGAACAGCAGCGTTAATATTTACTTCCTTAATGAAAATGTGGCAAATTCCTTAAAATAAATTCGACTTGATTGAAGCACCAATAATTTTCCACTTAAACTCTTAAGTTTAACTCATTTGATTGGAGAACATGTTTTCACTGGGGATGAAATCCAACATTAGGAAATAAATGTTTTGCACAAAACCATCACACTTTGTTGGAACCTCAAATGCATCAGAGTTCAAATGAAACCTGAACTCTGACCCCAAACCCCAGGGGAGTTTAAAGGAGCAGAGGGAGAAGCAGGAAGTTGAAACCATCTCTTCCATCACGACGGACAGGAGTCACATCCCGAACTCCAACATCTCTCTGCTCAGCGTTCTAATCTTACAGCCAGACAGATTTAAAGAGGAGCAGCAAAAGCAGATGAGCTGGATTAGCAGAGCTTGACAGCAACTGATGGTCATCCAGGAAATGTTACTGTGGAATATCATCTCTGCTGCCCAGATATGGAGCTGTTAGCAGGTCATGACACTCATGAGACGTCGTATAACAACAGTCTTCGGTCAGAGGCCTCTGTAGATCTGCAGCAAGATTGACTGCTACTGAATATCCTGCAGCATCACAATCCACAATAACTCTATGAAAAAACTGGATATTAGTCACAATGTTTAATTTCACCTTAGAATAAATAATGTATTAAAGAAAGGCCTTGTTTAAAGATGGGGAAAACCAGAGAGCATAAATTCTGTTTTCAGGTTTGCTACAGATCTTTTTCATATTTTTGATTGAACCTGCATTGAAATCTAAGACACTGAATTATTCTACATTGAAGTCTGAAGCTTATGAAATCTTTATTCTACTTTTAAAAAACTAAGAATTGTTACATTCAGTTAGCCTGAATGTTCAAATGATAATGTAGAGACTGGTCTCTGGTTCTGGCTCTCTTTCCATTTTTCCCACTCAGAGCTTCATCGTCTACAGGAAATGAGAATCAAAGGTTCTCAAAAAGCCTGAGCTGGACCCAATAAACCCACTGCTCCAAGTTTACTGGAACATGACTGTGGATGCAACCAGTGAGCCAGCCCATCATCATCATCATCATCATCATCATCATCATCATCATCATCATCATCATCTGACTCCTCCATCCTCCTCCATCTGACCTGAGTCACTCCCAGTCCTGGATTCCCAGTTTGACCAGTCCAGTTTATCTCCTCTGTATGAACTTTTATGAACTTGCTGGAGCTCCTAACACGCGTTTCTCCAGAAGCTGTGTAATTATTTCAGTTCAGATCAGCAGTTGTTCTCCCAGCCTTTTGAAATGAACTTAAAGGTCGCAGGCGGCCTGTTTACACCGACGCTGTGATCAAATCACTTTACAGAAAGGTCACTGAGTCACGAATGAACTGGTTCAGACAAATGTATGTCTGAACCTCAAGTGATGTCTGACTTTAAATATCCCATCTCTTCGTCCTGGAGTGAAAGAAAATACCTGTTGTTTAAGGTGGAGAATATTTTTTTTTTCAGTTCATTTATGTGTGTTAGTGAAGGAAGAAGTTTTTTCTTTTCTCAGACAATAAAACACCTACAGGCCAAACTCTGCCTCTGTTCCACTTTCCAGGACATTTAAGAGGAGTTAGAAATCGTAGTTGGACACTTTCATGTTTTACATGCGACTGAAAAAGAGACAGAGATCCAAAAAGATAAGTGTAAGTTATAAAGTAAGTTGTAAAGATAAGTTTGGACAGTTGAATAAGAATTGTACCCACTCTAATTAAAAATAGCAGCAGGAATTGGCAAACACCTGGAGGAACAGTCCAATGCTCCTTAGAACGGGTTTAAACAGCATAATGGAGGAGCATTGTTGTGACAACATGCTGAAGGCTGGAAGAACAGGACCTTCTTAAAGAGACAGAGGTCCAATTTCAAGATGAAATCAAATAGCGAAATCAAATTTCCTTTACGTAATGTTTGATGTAAACAGTGTTTTCATAAAAACCGAAGTTACTTGACTGTGCTAAGATGCTATATATCTCTGGAAAATACACAATCTCACCACCTGAAACGTCATTGTTTTGTGAGGAAAAGAGGTTATTTTCAATTCCGTGAACTGTGAAGCATGGTGGTGGCTGCATCATGATGAGGTGAATTTTATTTTACAAAATGTATAGGCTCATAAGGAAATAATATTATGTGGAAATGTTGAAATCAGCCTGAAAGTTAAAGCCTGGACACAAGTGGGACAATGATCCTAAACATGCCTTCACCTGAGTCGCTTTATTAGCGTTTGCATCAACACTTTCTAAATCTTTCATCCTGATCCTGACTGCTGCTGCTGATGATTATTGTATGTACTGAACTGATGCTAACGCCTGTCCATAGTCAGTTTGCTCTGCGATCCGGTTTCTGCAGCTGACAGATGTTTCTGTCCAGTTCAAGATCTTCTCTGCCTGAATCCGACAGAGAGGCGCGTTGGTGAAAAGCTCAGAAGTCGTCCAGCTCGCTCTGAAGCCTGCAGGGAGAAGCTTCTCAAGGCTTTTCTTTCTTATTCATGGTGTTTTTCCATTTTATCCGCTCTCCTTCTCTTGCGTGTGCAGAGGTTCTGTTTTCTCTTTGCTCTGTTGAATGATTGAAGGACAGATACTATCAACAGCCTGTGATGAAGAGAAATATGAAAGCATGAGAAGCAGTACATGCAGTTACTTGTAGCAGTTATGTTGCTAACAACTAAAACCCTAAAATGATCCCAACTCCGTTGATGCTGAACGTTTTCTTAGCAGTTTTCACCAGATGTTTATTTGAACTGATTGATTTACCGGAAGCTAGAATTAGACCATTTTTAACTGACTGGATTTAGACACCAGGTGTTAAAGGTTCCAGCCTTTTAGTAATCATTAGTAAACGCATTATAACTGCGTTATAATTACAGTTATAAAGATAAATAGATGCAGTTAAAATATTGAATATATTTGTAATATAAAGGAACGTTTAGTTTGAACCTGTCTGCTTACAACCAGGATGTCCACAAAAGTGTTGTCCTTTAAACACAATGTTTTCAAAAATCTTTTAGAAAACATTACACTTACAACATTTATAACAACCACGGAATGAAAACAAACTGTAGAAACTATGTAGTGTGCATGCCAGGCCTGTAGGAGGCGGTAGAACAGTGTGAGGCGTGTTTTCATAACGCTTTGCTTCCGGTGCAAGTAATGTGTTTTCACTGACATGATAAATGTTCCAAACAAACGGATTTAGCTTTAGCACGACCAAAAAACCTGAAGAAGAAACCTGAAGGCAGAGGCCCGCCACACGTCTCTAAATGTTTCTGGTTCGGATGGTTATGATTAGTTTACAGTTTCTAAAACGTTTCCCTCTGGAGCCTTTTGTCTGGTCAAAAGGTTGTTACCATGGATACAAGAGGCCAAAGCATTCTTACTGTGGAAATGTGAGGCCAAAACAATGTTGCCATAGAAACAAGGCGCCAAAACGTAACAAAACATTTGCGTTGTATTGTCCTGCCATGGTCATGTAAGCGGGATCTAAACCTGCGCTCACACAACAGAGGCGGCCCAAATCCGATTCTTTCACCGCAGACTGAACGGCCCAATTCAGATCTTTTTACCCCCAAAAAGACCCGATGACTGCTACTTCTATTTGTTCTACTAAATCGGATACGTATTCGATTGTCTGAATGATTTTATTGGAATTTTTCGTCATTGATCTGAGACATGTGTCACAATTGTGGGCCAGAAAAAGTCAGTCATGGCAAATCTGGACGTAAACAATGGCTGAAAATGACAATTATTAAATTCTGAAAGAAGTTTGTGTCAGTGAAGTCCATCATATCCCAACACCATCACTCCTGGTTCTGACTCCACATCCCAACAGACTTCTATACAGAAGCTGCAGTCAATGCTTTCCTTCAGGATCATCTGCAGCTGTCTGATAATGATTTACCTTTTAGTTTATAAATCACTGAATGGTTTATTATCTAACAACTTCGGTTTCCCAGCAGAATCTCCAACTAAAATACTGAAAGTTTCTGTAGGCGGAGACGTTAACTGCATATAAAGTTCAGAGGATGAACATGCTGAGTTCAGCTAAAGACTCTCTCCCACATTTATAGCTCTGCTTAAGCAGCACTAAGCCTGTTTCTGCTTTTTAAATATACAGAACCAAGAACAATTTCATGCAAAGCTCAAAAATCTTAATCCTTGTGTTTATTAATGTCTGCTTGATAAAATCTGTGTATTCTCAGAGATTTAAACCATCAGGCAATGGAAAAGCAAACTTCTCTCTTTCCCTGTTTTGCTGCTGATAAAGCAGAATTCAGACCTGAAACTCGTACTCAGCCTCTGCTTATCTGCAGTATTGGTGACGGGGGCAGTTTGAGCGCAGCCGGCGTCCCAGCGCCTCGCCTCTCGCTCTGCAGGTTAATAAACAATGATTGAGTAAACATCAGACTGGACAGAACACGTCCAGGCTCTAAATGCCACCCGGCTGGTTAGAGACTGAGATAGAGCCGTTCACAGATAACAGATGGATGAAGCTGCGGTGGACGTCTCCTCCTGTCCTCCTGTCTCCATCCGTCTTCTCTTTGTCTTCCTGTCCTCTCCTGCGCACTCGTTCGCATCAATGTCTCAGTTTCTCACTTCGTTTCCTCCTCCCTCGGCTCGCATCCTCTCACCTCCATCTGTCTCCGTTTCGCTTCAGAAACCCTCCACCTTTAACACCAAACCCCCCACCCGTCCAGCCGTCCACCCCCACCCGGGGTGTTTTCCCTGCTAATCCAAACCGACCTGCTCATTCAAGGATTCACTGATGTTCTCTTCCAGGTTTCTCTCACGCTGCTTTGCATGCTTTCCTTTTCTTAGTTTGCTAATCTGATTGGAGAATTGCATTTCTGTTGTTTATCCAGTCTGTCTTTTCATTACACTATGCTGCAGTCTAACCCCCTGGGTCCTCTTCATCACAGTTGAAGCTTTGCTCTACAGAGGCAGGGGGAACTTTGGGGACTGTAAACTGTTGAAGTGCAGAATTGGTTATAATTTAATGAAAATTTGACATTTCCAAACAGTTAGAGTCCATTCCTTCTGCTTTCATAGGAATTAGAGGGAAAAGTAGCAGATGCTAAAGACAATCATCTTCAGGCATCATCGCCTGAATTTGAGTGACTGAGTTCATTAAATCCACAACAGAAAAACAGAAAAACAGAAAATATGAATTAGGTGTTTTTCCATCTCCTGGTTTGGAGCGAATCAACCAGGCTGCCAAAGCATAATTTTGTCTGATGTGGATGTTACACATGGATGTAATAAACAGGCAGAGTGAAGCATTATGTTGCTGTTTTCTACATGCTGTTGGACCTTCATTAATTATTTAATGATGAGGACTTCCTATTTGAACATCTGATGATGAGCATCCTGGCTGTAATGTTGTTTATTTATGCTTTGACCACTGCATAAAAAACTCTAACATGTGCTAAAGGGTTCGTTAGTGCACCATCGGGTGTTGACCGGTCCTGACAGTGTCGCCCAGGCAGGACACACAGACAGCGGTGACAGATGTTGAGCGATGCTCTCGATGCCCTGACAGCCGTCACACGTCTGAGGTCTCCCAGACTGTGACAGGAAGCTGTTAGCTGACAACACCGCAAACAGCAGAGGTTTGAGTCGGTAAAAACAGCCGCGCCCCGGTTCCCTCGCTGCTGCACAACGCACCATCACCAGAAAGGCTAATTTTAGTTCCCGTTTCATTCTCTCTCTGCTTTCCTCCATCATTCTTCCACCTGGGTTGGAAATAACGTTCAGATTTTACAGTGAAATAGACGTGAAGAATGAAGTGTAACTGGCCTCCAAGCGGTTTCTGCTCTGCCGTTTCTGCCGGGCCTTGGCACAGGTGAGCGCCTGTTCGCTCTGCCTCTAATTGCACTCTAACTGCTTGTTGGCTGGCCTACTTTGGTAACTAAATGAAAGCAGTGTGAGGGTAAGCCAGCAATGTTCGTTTTTGGTTTCCCGCTCTGGAAGCCGAAAGCGTTGCCGGTTCGCTCTGTCAGATTTCTGCCAAGCTGCTAGAGTGGAAAAGTGCCTGAAAATGTCAGAGGAACATTTATCGTCTCTCTCTGGAAACAGAATAAATGCTGGACTTGAATCAAAGCTTGATAAGTGATGAAATGACTGGGCAACCATGGTATCTCATTGCATCATCTAATAGAATGAAATGCAATTTCTGCACAAAAGACAAGAAATGACAGAAGCATTGGTCCGGTTGGAGGCTCTCCCAAAGCGAATGCTTCAGTTTTGCTCTGATGTGTTTGTGTTGAAGTGTTGACTAACTATGACCTCTGCAGAGAGAGGATTGTTTCAGACGCTTCATATTCTGGTTTTTAAAATCTCAGGTTAATAATAGGCAGAACTGAAGAGGTGAAATCTCATTATCTGAGAATGATTTTGTGCAAAAAATGTAACAAACATGACTTCTATCCTAACCTGCTTAAAAGGAAAATGTAATTCGTTCCCTTTAAGTTACAACTCAACTACAGGAATTTTGCTGTCTTCAATATTATTCTTTATTATTTCTGGTTGGTTATTTGAACTCACTTCTTGGTAGAATTGGTTCAGTTCTTTTAAATTGGTTGTTTCCTACGGATCTTAACTTGTATTTGAAGTCCTGATGGAAACTCTGTCCAAGATTTATCCACTTTAATCCGTCGCAAACTTAAAGAACAACTTACTTTATCTGTAAGTTTGAGGTGAAGCAGAGGAATTTGGAGGTAGTCTTCTTGTTTCATCATCCCATTCACTTTTGAACATGAAAATATCGATTTTGAAGGCGGGAACATATTTCTAGGCTGGCGTCCTCTCAGGCCATGTGACGCAATCGAGGTTTAATCTCCACAGTCTGCGTGAACGGATGAGGTTAAACAGTCCCTGCAGGCTGTTTAACGATGCTGCCGCTTTTAGATCAGGGGTTTCCAAACTTTTTCTCAAGTGGGCAAAAAGTTCACAAGCCCAATAAAATATATTTTTTAAGAACTGAATTAACCAAAATGTTGTGATTCTTTTTATTTTTTACCTACTCAACAATAAACTAAGCAAGAACTATTTTTATCCTGTACTCAGATTTATTTGAAATAGGATCATAGATCCAAAACCTCAAACAGTTTTTGTATGTTTTCCTAGTTAAACTAAAGGCATCAAGTGTGTTTAATATTTTTTGCTCAATTGAAGAAAACTGAAAATGCCATTTTGTTTATTCTTAGCAATAAAACCTTAATCTGAGTCTTCATTTCACAGTAACTTCTGTATTTAGACAAGTTATAATATAGCAATAAAAAGCAGATTTGGGTTCACCAAGGTGCAGCTTAGAGTATAAGTTAATGAGTATATTGGTCCTAGTTGCCATGACAATCCAAGGAAACCAGAAAGCTTGGAAAATATGATCACTTTGTGTTGCATCAACATGTTTGTTCATAGATTTTTTCTTTAAAAGTTGTAGTTTTGTCTGAATTTATTTCATATATTCTTGAATTGTGGACGAGAGGGCCGCACAAAATCAGTCCAGGGATCTTAAATGGCCCTTGGGCTCCATTTTGAGCACCCAATTTCTTCCTTTTTTCTGTTTTTTGTTTTTTCTGAGAACAAAAAGGAAAATTGTTCAACCCTGCATTGCTTCTTAAAGGGGCCGTATTGTGTAAAATCAACTTTTTTGAGCTTTACGTCATGTTATAATGTTACTTCATAAACACATCTGGGCTTTGATTCTTTCATGTTTAAGAAATCTTTTTATCTCCATGGCAACCATTTAGCTGTCCACAATATCTGAGTGGATCTATCTCCACCTTTGAGATGCAGATCCTCCTCAGAGCTGCAGTTTCCAAGCGTCCGCCTCACAGAGACCCCATCACTCCCCCACTCAGCTCCTTCAGACTAGCCAGCAGCAATTAGCAAACACTTGGTGGAACTGCTTAGCTCATTTTAAGAACTACTGCTCAGAGCAGCGCTGGTAAAAAACGTTTTAAAGGGTTGATGGAGAAGTCATGTTGGGATGACCTGAAGGCAGAGTTTCAGAAAGAGCGGGAGTTTTTAAAGAGGCATAATGAAGTTAACCTGTCATTCACAGGTTGTCATTCACAATGACAGGGGTGTCAAACTCCAGTCCTCCAGGGCCGCTGTCCTGCAGTGTTTAGATGTGCCACAGGTAAAAAACAGTGGAATGAAATGGCTTAATTACCTCCTCCCTGTGTAGATCGGTTCTCCTGAGCCTTGCTAATGACCTAATTATTCTTTTCAGGTGTGGTGCAGCAGAGGCACATCTAAAAGTTGCAGGACAGCGGCCCTTGAGGACTGGAGTTTGACACCCCTGTCACGGGGTCCTCTCGTGAATGACAGGTTAAATTATGAAGTTAAATTTCTTTTAAGTCATATTTGATATATGCAGCATTTCTGTAACTACTGATGGTAACATAGTTTCTTGATTGTGCTGCAGAATCGCACAATGTGACTGAAAAACTCATGATACTGTCCCTTTAAAAAACAAACAAAAATTCTCATCAATTTCTCAGAAAAATACAGAGTCTTGCTCTGAGCCCACAGCAGAGCAACAAAAGAGCAACTGCAGACAGCCAGAAGTCACCCAACCCCTGCACCTGTTGTCGTTCTGAAAACGAGGGCGCCGTGACTCACAATCTGGGGCGCAGCACCGCAGCGTTGACAGATTCAGAAACTGAACTCTTATTCTCCTGACTCGTGTTTCAGCTGCAGGAAAGAATGCAGGATATCAGGAGATCATGTTCCTTCCTGAAATAACGTTCCATCCCTGCGCACAGACTTGTGCAGATCTGGTGCCAGGGTGCCACTGTACATCACTCCATCAACTGTGGGTGACTCTGGATGGAACAACTCTAAAAGCTATCTTCAGACATCTGTTTAGCAGAGCCTGAAGCCTGCTGGTGCTGAGGCATGCTCAGACTTCTCTCACATGCTCCATTTAGGAAAAGAAAAGCTCTGAGCTCTGTTTTATTCTTTCTCCTGGAAACAATCTGAAGGATCTAAGATTTAAAGTGAAAGGAAACAAGATGATTTCATCGTGAATAGAAGCCAGATTTGCTCCAGCAGCTAGATGTTTGCTGGAAGACGCAGCAGGAGCAGAGATTTGATCATTTCACGCCCCGAGTAGCGCCAGAAGCAGCGCGCAGTGTGCAGCGTGTTGGGTCTGTTTCTCACCACTCTGAGCTCAGAGATGGTGAGAAAATCACATGCTCGCCTCGTCAGGCCGGTCATGAGTTCCTCCACAGCTACACTTCAGCATGTGTGTTCATCTCCAACCAAAGGCCCGGGAGAAACCCTTTACAGTCACATGACCCACAGCAGGAAGTGACTTATCGGTCCTCATAAACAGACCGCCATGGCTTCCCCGAGTTCAGGCCAAGCGACTCTCACAGCTCCTTTTATAGATGTGCTATTCTTAGCAGAGCGACTTGTTCTTCTGAGTGTTCGTACTCCACGTTTCTGTCGTTAAACTGTGCAGAGGTACTTTTTTCTACTTCTGGGTAGAAAAATATTAACTTAAAATGTTCTTTAGCTTTATTTTTAGTGAAGGGCCAAAAGTTTTTGGTTTTCTGGGATGTTTCTGTAAGTCAGCTCTGATAAATCTGGATTCTGTGGGTGCTTTCAGGCTCTGTTACAGATCGCTGCTCCAATCCAAACAAATCAGATGGTTCAGGAGGCTGACCTCTGGACCGTCGCTCAGCGGTGACCAGTCTGCAGAATGCCTAAAAATCACACTGCAGTAAGAGTAGCAGACTGCCAAAGTCTTACCAAGTACACTTAGTACACATGCAAGGAGACCAAAGAATAACTTAAGAATAACTTTTCAGTGAGATAAAGGAGCTTGTTTTAAAATCAATAATTCTTTAATATTAATCAAAATATTGCAAGTTTTTGACAATTTTTTTCAATGTTAACATGAGAAAAATGTCTCCCTAGAAGGGTTAAAAAAATCTATTTCAAATTATATTCAGCATTTATGAAGGTAACATACTGACGGCTCACAAGTACTCAGCACACCCCTCTTCATAAAACATTACAGACAATTGTGCTATTCCAGTCTTTCAGCTGTAATGTCCTACATCAGGGGTGGCCAAGTCCAGTCCTCGAGAGCCACCATCCTGCAAGTTTCAGATGCATCCCTGCTTCAACACACCTGAATCAAATGACTGCCTCGTTATCAGGCCTCTGTAGAGCTGATCCCGGTCTGTTGGAGTAAGGATACTTCTAAAACTTGCAGGATGGTGGCTCTCGAGGACTGGACTTGGCCACCCCTGTCCTACATCAATTTAGCTAACATTGGTTGGTTAAAATGCTGAATGTTATTAGAATCGATTTTGACCTTTGACCTGCAGGTTTAATGGAGGAAGAGCATCACCTGACCTTTTGTTTCTGACTTTGTAACTGTAGCTTTATATGTTGTGTTTTCACCGTTAGATCAATGTGAATTATAAGTTTCTATAAAATATTTTTGCCACTTTTTTATGTTTGCATTTGATTGATTTAAGCCTGTGTTCCTTAGCTCCTGTTAGCTCCTGTTAGCTTCTGCTAGCTCCTGTTAGCTTCTGCTAGCTCCTGTTAGCTCCTGTTAGCTTCTGTTAGCTCATGTTAGCTTCTGTTAGCTTCTGTTAGCTTCTGTTAGCTCCTGTTAGCTTCTGCTAGCTCCTGTTAGCTCCTGTTAGCTTCTGTTAGCTCCTGTTAGCTCCTGTTAGCTTCTCTGCGTTTCCATGCAGCTGGTGGACAGTGTTGGTTAAACATGCCTTCCCCTGCCTGCTCTGTCCATTTAAACGTGTGCGGATGTTTCCTGTGGGGTTTAGACGTTACAGCGCAGACAGAAAATCAGTTCTATGAATCTGTCGTAAAATATTCAGACAGTGGAAGGAAGGAGGCTGTTTCTGTTTGTTGGCTCCTGTCTCATCATCTCCGTCTCTGTTTCAAGCACTTTCTGCAGAAGGAAATCAGATAGCGGCGTTTATCTGAAACTGTTGCATCAGCGACGTAAAGCATTGCACTGACTGCCAGTCCCTTGTGCCATAACTGTGCATGTTTTCGATTCACCATTTAACGGTGATGTCTGCATAGAGGAGATGTTGCAGAGCTTTTCCTGAGTCGAGAGCAGATTATGAGATTTCCTCAGGGTCTTCGGTCTAAAATCCTGAAAAATATGCAATAAATGTCTTGCTGTGAGCAAGTTTGTTTGGAAGAAATCAATGTGTAATAATAATTTGTTGTGCTGATGTTTTGAAGTGCTTTTTCTTCGGTCTGGTAAATATTTAAACTTTTATTATTGACTCTCATGAATGGATCTGCCGTGTTTAGAAGAGGGAATGGTTCCCTGCGATGTGAACTCCCTGATTGTGTCACAGCTTTGCAGAGAAGCTCCACCGTAAAGCGGACAGCCAAGTAAACATTACATCATCCTAACCTGTCCTCTGACAGGAGAGAGAAGAAAAACACTCCTATTTTTTTATTAATTTTTTTTTTACCTGACTCCTAACATTTCCACTGTTGGTCCAGAGCAGCGAAGCTCCATCCAATCACGTCTCTTCACAACTCTTCTTCACGCTCTCCCTGCGCTGGTTACCAAGGAGACAGTAAAGTCTGAGAAGTAGAGCAATGCTTTGGCATACACGTCGTTTTTATTATTAATTTTTGTTTCTTTTCTTTTCGTCTCAGCAGTACCATCTGGACTTAAAGTTGTGTTTGTGTTGTTAACAAATGGAAGTAGTAAGCGTGTGTGCCGAGCGGTTCCAGGCTGTCATCTGATCCACACTGTCCCACCTGTTCTCACCATTTTCTGTCTCACTGATCCAACAATTCCAGGCCGCTCAGCTTCTCCTGCCAGGAAACTGTCTTCACCAACAGGAAAGAGTCTTTTTTAAACAATCAGTCGACCTTGATCCAAGTGGGCCGTTTAAGGTTCCTGAAACCGGCATGTGAGAGGGGGAGAGTCAACCAGACTCTGATTTTGGTTCTTGCAGGAGTAAATGAATGAAAATGCTGATTTAGCTGCTGGCTCTCCGTTTGCATCGACATTCCTTTCTGTTGGGAGTGTAGGAAGCAGCAGAGCAGGGATGCAAACACAGCATCTTACAGTAAAGAAGCAGAAGCCTTCAGCTGCAGACCACTAACCTAGATTGGGACCCCAGTGGCGTCCTTGTGTCCCGTACTGTGTCACAAAGCGCGGCTCTGTGAAGGATGGATCCGAGTGGGAATGGATTTTGTTTCCAGATATTTCCAAACATCCCAGCGCCTCCAGGCTGTTTGCTCACATGTTAGCTCCCTGGAGTATTTTACAGCCCACAGCCATCAGATTCAGACACATTGTCATGTTCTCCTTTAGGACTTCCAGCCTCCCACACACACAGGAGGAACTCCGGTTTTAATCCTTCCCCTCTGCTCTCTCTGCTTTATTACAGCAGGTCTGCTGCGCCTTCCTCTCTTCCTTCCCAAACCTTTTCATTTAGTCTGTAGATTTTTGCTTATTAAATAACAAACTGAACCAGGTATTTCCAAAAAATGATACAAACCCTGAAACTCACATCAGATTATTTTGTACCTTACCTTAATTCAGATGTGCTGCTGAATATCACATTCTAATGCATTTGTGTTGCAACTCTGAGAAAATTATTTGATGTTTTAAATTTTGAGGTCAAACTATTCCAAATAGTTTAGCATGAAAATAGTAAAACTTTAAGCACAATCTAATTTCAGTTCTATTGTAATACATCCTACTGGTTTTCAGATGTTTGTTGGGTTCGTGAAATAATTCACTAGCATCATGCTAACATGTAGCATAGTCATTTTTAAACTGCGCAGCTACTAACTGTAGTTAGTCAAGGAGCATAAATATGCAGAATTTGTAGCATACAAGCTAACAAACACTTAAACACATAAGCATACTCTCACAAGTCTACATGCTAACTTTTTAACTTCCTGTCTACCAAGCTGTACTACAGTCCTAACATGGTAGTTCCAGGGCTAGTGCAGTGGTCCTGAGTTTTGATCTTGATCTGATAGTTTTAACCTTTAATATCTGTTTAAAAACTCTTCAGCAACATGACTGAATCAGACCTAAAAAATTTAGATCAACCCAATTATTCCCACTAGCTACTAAAAGCTGAAGTCTGTGAATCATTTGAAGTCTTAGAAAGCAGAAACTAAATTAATCTTGGACTTTGCATGTTTGATTTGCAATTTGAACGTCTAATAAGCTCTTTGCACGTCAACTTCCGTGTTTGGGGAAAAATGGCTTGGTCACTTCCGGTCTATTGAAAATGACATTTTACACTCGGTGCTTGCAGGGCTTACTCAAGGTAACAATTAATGATACATCGATCCAAAGCTCCAACAAGTAAGCTGGAGACAGGTTTTAAGATATACGACTCGTCATACATTCACAGATACGAAGGTGAGTTTTACTTTTTTAAACTTTGTGGCTAACATTAACTTTAGCTTATGCTAGCAGGCAATATTCTCGGACATTTTTTTTGCAAAAATGTGCTATTTAAATGGTAAGTAGGTAGGGCAGCTCTGGTGTCAGAGTTTGACTTCAGCTGACAGTTCAGGTTCAAAGTTGTTGCTTTTAGAAAAATATGGCCGTGTTATTTAAGGTCTCCGTGTTGTTTCGTTTTATTACTTTTGCATGTTTCTTGTGAAGAGCTCAAATAGGATAGTGTTTACAGCAGTGTGTACAGGCAGTTGCTCGTCTCTGGCTCTGACATGTTCACTCGTTCCCATATATTCGTTCTTTCGGGCTGAATACAGAAGTGATTCTTTGGAAATAATACATGGATGGCTCCTTTATTTACCATCCGTCTCCCCCTGGTAGTTTTAGGCTGAAGAAGCTGATCTGGAGTGAAGTGAAGGCTGTAAACTTTGCTGTGCGGTGTTAGCTTTAACTGGTAGCGACAAATATTTACAAGCCACCGTTTTCTTAATTCAGGATCGCTTGGAAATCCATGTAAACTTAAAAGCCCATTATATTTGGAAGACAACAATGTTCATAGTATTGCTTTATTTGCTTCTGAAATACGACTTTGTCTTTCCTTTGTCTTTTCCCCTGGTAACTCAAAGCGGAAGCTAGAAGGCCGCATTTCGCTGATGCGGATGTGACGTCAGCATCGTAGGTGCAAAGAGCCCATAGCGATTTTCACTTGCTTTTTAACATGTAGAAAGTTACTCATTGTTCTAATTGGAAATATGTAGTATAGCTGCATGTTTGTGATGTACTGTGACATTTCCAGGAAACAGGCACCTGTATCCCTTCCCCGTTACGATATCGGTTAAATGAACGGTAAAACTTTCTTGTTTGGATCAAGTTTCACCAAATTGGAGTTTCATGAACAATGAAGACATCATCTAGATGTACTTTCTATGAAAATCAAAAGTTCAAATTCAAAACTACTTTATTTCCCCCCCAAGATAAATTAAATGTTGTTGTAACTCATATCATCCAAGGATCTTCAAAGAGTCGTTGTGGATGTTGATGCTCTGGAGAGGAAGGATCTCCAGTAGCAGTCAGTCTGAAGAGGCCTCTGACTGAAGACACTGTTGCTTTAAATCTCTGTCTGGTTAGAAAGTTGGGCAGAGATGTTGGAGTTGTTGATGTGATCCTTCCCCGTTATGATCGATGGAAGAGATGATTTGAACTTTCTCCTTCTCTCAGCATTTTGGACCTGTTCTGCATACATTATAAGAAAAAAAAAGGCTTGTTACCATGGTTACGCTGCGCAAATATCATTTCAGCCACACAGATTTAAAACCAGAGGGGATAATTGTTCTGAAAAGCTACGCATCTACCGAAAGATTATCAAAAGTTGAGAAAAGACCATAAAAATGTAAAAAGCAGCTCTAAGTTTCTGATGAGCAGCTCAGGCAGTTCTACAGTAATGAAATAGAAGAATTGTTTTTAGCTTAGATGCGTCTCTGAAGTGTCTCTTTTATGATAGCTGTCCCTTCAGAGTGTTCTTAGGATAAAACATAAAATAGAAGTGGTTTTAACTAATTAGCACAAAGTATTTTTCTAAATTTTATTTGCACCTCGGTGATAATGGCAAGGATGTCATCGCTCCAAGCTACAACTGGAAAAGTTCTCTTTTAGTTTCTTTTTAATTCTCAAATAAAGCAAATAGGATGCAGGATATCAGCTATTGATCTTTGGAAGTGCTGCTGGGCATATTTTCAGGGCTTGAAAGGAGCCATGCCCTGTGTTTGTGCTAAGCTAATTGCCTCCTGGCTCCAACATGATATACGAGATTGCGGTCAATATCACAGAATCGATCCCGTTATCTCTCACTCAGAAAAAGGAAGCCAAGGAATCCTAAAATGTTGAATTTTAAATGCCATTAACACTGAGCGGCTTCCTCTCCTCTGTTTCCCAACAGATGCAGCTACTTGACAAGTTCCCAATCGAGGGAGGGCAAAAAGATCCGAAGAAGAGGATCATCCCGTTTCTCCCAGGTAATATCCTGCTCCTATCTGAACCGGCTCCCATATTAAAAATGCATGACTGGCACTCAGGGGACGTCACACTGAGCTGGTTACTGATGCCGGCACAGCGAGGGCTGCAGAGGAGACAATCTGTCCCTCCCAGCTGCCATGTGCATGTCTGTAGCATGTTCGGTCTTTACAGATGTGAATGAATTTTCAGATGACGGCGTAGTAGAGCCATTGTATTTAGAAAGTAAAACATAGTAAATTTGCTCCAAAACACAAATGTTACTCAGAAATTTTCTAAGAAAAACAAAACAATTTCCAATATTTGAAAAGTCAAAACATTTGTGAGAACTAACTCGGATTTTAGATGAATCTCAGAAATTTCCAAGACAAAATTTAGAAATTTTCTGAGTTTCTACATTTTTTTCTCCAAAAGTTGAAATTTCCAGGTTTTTCCAGAAGATTTCTGAGATTAATCTAAAAATGTGTTTTTTCTAGAATTTTTTAAAAACTTTTGGATCACAGGAATTTTCTAGAAAATTTCTGAGTTATTTGATGGAAATGCACTCCTTTTTTTCTGTCTTCCATGGCTTTACTACGCCGTTGTAATTTTCATCACATGTATGTTTGTGTTGATTTTAGCCTCGTCTCTACATACACACCTGTTTATCTAGCTGACATTCAGGCCTGTGTCTCCCCAGCGCTGCAGTATCAGCCCTGATTTATGGCAAATTCTGCTGAAGAATTTACAGCATAGGGTTCTTATTTCTATTTGCAGCAGATTATTTTAGTAAATGCTTAAATGTTTAAGCCCGGTGGCTGCCCCCGTACACTCAGCATCAGCAGGAATCACTCCCTGTCTCCCACCTGCCCTCCAGCTGTCCTCCTCGCAGCATCACTCTCACATTATCCCACTAACAATGATCGAACTTCCACCTCCATCTTCTCCGTAAAGTCACCGTTCTCGGATACAAACGACGCCTGTCCTCTCCGGACATGTAATTCGGGTCAAGCTCACTGTGCGACACTAAATGGGCTTTCTAATGGGAACGGATTGAAAGAGCCCATTAGGTTACGGCACTGAAGTGTCTCACTTTAACAACCTTTCTGTTGGACTAATAATCCAGGACGCAGAAGTGCCACTGCTGGCATTCAGGGATTCCTTGGTCTCAATTTAATGATAAAACATGAATAGAAATGTGACAAATAGTGACCAGTCTACAAAATGTGTTTGAAATGGTTATTAAATTAAAATTTTCAATTTGGACAGGATTAGTTCATAACTTTCCAGCTTCTTTCAATCTGCATCTCTACAGATGTAACTGGTCCACTGGCCAATAAAACAGAAGAAAGACGGAGAAAATCTGGAGCTTTTGTATTTTAAAGGAGGGGTGTTATGTAAAATCAACATTATCCACTCATCAAAAACATAACTTTAGTCTTGCTTGTGCTCCTCCAGACTAGTGGCAGCAGCATCTAGCGAATTTCCTCCTTAGCAGAAAATACTGATTGCAAATCTGCATCCATCTGCTTGTGACCTTAAGTTCTAGTAAACTTATGAATATCCCACATAAGGGTTTTCGAGTGGCCTAGTAAAAGTTTGGACATTCAGTTTGGACATGATCTTTGTACAGGGTGCAAAGCTGCAGGATCATTTGGGCCTGTTTGGTCTCTGTTTTCCTGTCAGCTTTACAGAGCCAGATTTAGAGGAAGTCCTCTGGGTTTTATTTGGGTTGTGCTGATGAAATGGAAGGTTTGCAGTTTTGTCTTATTGTGCTGAATGAAAGGAGCGGCTTCTATTCAACGTTTCTCCAGCCAAACATCCTCAGCTTTACACTGCAAACAGAACGTTGCTGCAATCTGGGCTGTTTTAGTTGTTAACAGGCAGAAATATGCATAACTTAAAAACTTATTAGACTTAAAAACCTGCTTTTCACTTCCAGACCACTTGGATAACCACTGCTACTTGTTTCCAAACCAAAAACTGATCTGATCTGAGTGTGATCATAGATCTTGTTATTGGTTTATTAAAGTGATACTTTAGTCCTAATCTTCCTTAGAAGAGATCCACGTACATTAAATACAAAGTTTTGTTTAAAAAAAACTTACTTTTTTAATTGTTGATCTGCAAAATACTGACATCTGCTGGTTCATCTGAAAACTACACCATCAAGTTTTTACTGCCTACGCCGAAAAACAAGCATATATTTCTTCTTCTTTGTTTACACAGTCCAGTTCTTTCCTCTTGTCTGTTTCCTTGTTGTTCTTTCCTTTGTTTCTTCCTAAATAACATCACACTTTTCCTCGTTTGTCCTTCACTTTTCCTCGTGTTTTGATTCTTTGTTTTTGTCCCTTTTCCTTTCCCCTCTCCAGGCAAAATCCTGTTCCGGAGGAGTCATGTGCGAGACGTGGCCATGAAGCGGCTGCGTTTCATCGATGACTACTGCAGGGTAAAGCGTTCTGGCTGTAAACCTCCCTGTTGCTGTTCTGAAACATTCCTGACCTGTGAGGAGTCCAAACACTCCTTCACATGTCATGAAAAAGTATTTCTACTCCTTAAATTTGTTCTCATTATTCACACAAAGCAGTGGAAGGAAGTGATGCATGTTTTCCAATATTTGTTGCCAATAACAATCTAAAAAATGCACAATGAACTTGTATTTAGTCCCCTTTAATCTGAAACCCCTAAATGAAAGTGCAAAGCTCTGAACATCTCCCAGAGCCAACGGAGAATCTGTAGGAAGAACTGAAATTTCTCCTTCTAATCTGACTGAGCCTGAGTGATTATGCAAAGAGCAATCGGAAAAAATGTCAGTATCTACAGCTGGTTGAAACAAATCATGAAAAGCATTTATCAGTTTCACAGTTATGAACTTCCAGTGGTGATCTGTCATATAACGGCTCAATAAAACAGACTGAGATTTACAGCTATAATGTGAAAAACTATGAAAGGTATGAATTAGGGTTTTGTGAACTGGCCCATCACAAAACTTTAAAAATTCAGATTTTGGCTGATGCCATTTTTGTTTGCTAAATATAGTGACTTTTACTCAGTCTGGATGCTCCAATTCTGATCTTTTTTCCTCCGTCTTGTTATGATCTTGTGATGATACTGTCAGTTTCTGTTGCTGAAAAACGTTAAAATGGATCCATAGATGGTGGCATCCATTATTACATCTGTTAATAGAGCGCTGCCGGGTATCGTCTACGTTCTTCTTCTACGTCTCTTTGGGGTCGTAAACTGTTTACACGGAAATCTGATTCTGGTCACATTTAATTAGTATGAACGACCACGCAAAAAAAAGAAGAAATCTTACTTTAGCAAAAAAAGTCTGAATTGAGTATCAATGTGTGAATGTTGCTTACGTCTCTAAGTTGCTATCAGTGAGGTGACGCTTGTTGTCCAGCTCTCTGTCGTAACAGAGCAAAGCAGACAGTGACTGATTTTCAGACAAGAAAATCTGTCTGAATCGGTTTTTGCATGTACATGTTGGCCGATCGTGATCTCCCAAAATTAGGGAAATCAGAGTGGATTTATCTCTGAGCACCTCCAGTATGAATACTTCATCAGGGTGCTGACCAGTCCGATCCTGGATCAGTTGGTTCTGAAGCAGCAGGACTGACCGGATCGTTCCTCCAGTCGAACCTTCAGTTTATCAAACTCCAGCTGTTTGCAGAGGAAGTTCTGACCCTTCAAGACTTCCTTCCCATAAAAATACACAACTTCAAAGAACTACCTGTCTGTAATTACACACTTCAAGACAGACTTGATTGTCACTTCCTGTTCACACTCTTATTAGATACGTTTTATTTCATGTGTGCAGGATTACGATCTTTTCCTGCTTCGCACCCTCCTCTCCTCCCTTCCTTCCTCTTGGCACAACTCCACACTATCAGGGGGAAATGGCTGCAGTACAGCGGCTTTGTTTCCACACACAATTAGGAGGTTGTATTGTTGGCCTGCATTAGCGAAGGTTAGCCAGAGTATCAGCTCAGTAATTGGGAGCAAAGAAATAAAAGCAGATCCACTCGTAGACGGACTCTTTCTTACCCAAATAACCTGCAGCAGAGTAATTTATCCTGCAGCAGGCTTTCCCTTTCATGCAGCGCTGCAAAGCGTGCCACACTGTTTACTTCCTGTGTCCTGTTCATGAGGCACAAACAACAGAGAGGAAGAGTAATTACTCAGTGTTTTCAAAGGCTTTTGCTCTGGAGAATACGGGATGCTGGGTTCCAGGCAGCTGTGGATGCTCAGCGTGATGCAGCCTCTTCAATCACCACCAAAACACTTCTATAGTATTAGAGGAGATGAACGAAATATGAAGGTAGTTCAGATGACGATTTCAGCTATTTAAATTAAAGGCCCGTTCTGTTTCATCTTCACGGTTTGGCTCCTCGTTTGGCGGCTGCGTAGCTTCAGCTCTGCTAGCAGCCGGTCGGCTGATTAAATATAGATGGATAACAGACACACGATCCTCTTTGACTGGGGTTGAGCTCTGTCTTTGAAGACACTCTGAGGCAGCAGTTCACTGATCTATATCACAAATCTATGCTGGTCAAAAGTCGGCAGGTTCAGTCAAATAAATCCTGCGTTACAGGGGTTTGCAGCTGAGTTTACTTCTTCAGCTGGTTTTCCCGTTTTACTTGCTGGAATTTCAGTCTAAAGTGTGAAAAAAAATCCTTCATGCAAATATTTTTACACCTTTTGGATTATCAACTGATGCAGATTTTTTCACTTCTATTTTTAATAGAACCTCCTGTACCGTTTTAGTCTCGGTGAAATGGATTTTAGGATGCTGGTAGTAAAGCTGAATGGTGTCCCATCCAGGAAACATCCACATCCCCAGAGTCAACTCAGGGATGTGTGCTCTGCCATTTTTTGCAAATTGTGCACATAAATAACTGCAAGAATGTAATAAAAAAAACAGGCACAAATGAGCACAAAAGAAACCCTTTGAGCGACCTGTTCCCCCTTTTGCCTGTGGGGGCGCTGCACCAAGAATCACTGAAGGAAACGACTCAAAAACCTCTGAAAAAGACACTGAGTGCAACTTCATTCTTCACAAAATGCAACAAAAATGGAGAGGTGTTAGGTTTTAGTGGTTGTAGGATTTCTCTTTTATGTTTGGTAAAAGACCACCAGACATTTCTCCCTCTAGTGCTACACGTGCGCTTTGGTTTTGGTTGTATTTACCCAGAATGCAATCCACTATAGTCTGCTTCCTGCTTCTGGTGGGAACCAGAATTTACTTTAGCCTAACCAAGGCTTAGGTTTGTAGCCGGACCAGTGTTCGCTTTTTTGGTCCGCTTCAGTCTGATTGTGCATTCACGCTTCCCCAACCGAACCGGACATTCTAGGTAAACAAACTAGAATTTGATTAAAGTGGACCAAACAGGGCTGGTGGGAATGCACACTATCCCAACCTAACTGAATAAACTGCCCATAATGTTGTTTTTGGGTTATGAGACAAAAGCAGGTTAATGCTGGATCTT
>NW_006800056.1:779591-869636 GCF_000485575.1 Poecilia formosa | reverse complement strand
TCATGTTTCTCTCTGCTAGCCATCATGTTTCTCTCTGCTGGCCTTCATGTTTCTCTCTGCTAGCCTTCATGTTTCCCTCTGCTAGCCTTCATGTTTCTCTCTGCTAGCCTTCATGTTTCCCTCTGCTAGCCTTCATGTTTCTCTCTGCTAGCCTTCATGTTGCCTCTGTCTTTCCATTTTCAGGCTCTGGTGAGACTTCCTCCTCACATCTCTCAGAGCGAGGAGGTGCTGCATTTCTTCGAGACGAAAGCTGAGGACATCAACCCCCCAGTTGAGTGAGTGTTGCACACACACATACACACACAGCCAAACATAATGATGATGTGTTTCTCATAAACTCACCATGTTACCCTGAATGGTCATGTAACAAAGATCTCCTCTGGACTGCTGTGAGCTCATTACCTCTCTGTCTATTCCTGCTTTCATATCTATTCCCAGATCAGCTCCTTCTCACGGAGTTTGTGCGTTAAAGCTTTACTCCAGATTATAAAGAGAGGGAAGTTGATGGATGCAAGAATGGGAGGAGGAGACTGGCTTGTTTTGCAGCAGGGGATGGCCCCGTTGGGTAGTTGTTAATTAGAGAACACGCTCTCCCCTCCGATCCCGAAACGCCGGCATCGCACCCTTCATTTGTAATGTGTTTCTGTCTGTGCTGAGATGGATGCACCCGAGGCGATCCAACCCAGAGCTCTACCTAGACTCCTCTCGTATTTTAATTACTTTCCTCTGTGTTTCTCCTCCTCTGCCTCTCCATGTGACCCCTCTCTGTCAGTGCTTCTCCTGCACTAGATCATCTCTCCACTCCTCTGCTTCTAATTGTCTGAATCCAACTCGACCTCATAAATTTGAGTATGTCTAATTGGTGAGACGGTTCAAGGTTATAAACACCTTCGCTGAAACAAATACCATCTTCCAGCATTTACGCAGCGTTTCGTCTCACCTGTACTGTCTCTCTCCATGCCTCTATTTGATGTTTGTTTTTCTTCTTTTTTCAGTAAATACATACTGTACCTTCTTTTATTTCATCTGTATTAACATCAGTGAATAGTTTAGCATTAATGAAGCTTCAAAAGAGGAACATCATCACTGCCTATGGGTGACATATTTAACTCTTTTGTTACATCCAATAAGCAGAAATAAATGCTTCTGTTGGATTTTATTACACAAGTCATATTTGAAAATTAGAATTTTGTAGAAAAGTTCATTTATTTTAGCAACTCAATTCCCTAAGTGAAACACATGCATTAATTGAACTGGCACTTCTGTTTTTAGCCTTTTTTCTGGTGTTTAAGATGATGTTCTGCTTACAGTAATGACAACATTAGAATATTACGGCTGACCAATAATAAAACCTTTTTAACACACAAATGAGGCTTTAATGAAATATTAATTTAATACCTGCTGAAAGATTGTTATCTTCAAAAGATAGTTTTGTACGGTGGCCGACAGGTGCAAATGCGCAGGAACAGAGAAAACATGCAAAAAAAAAAGAGACGCAAACAAAAAGCAAATGAAGCAAACAAAAAAGTAATCAAACAGTCGATAACTAAAACTTAAGGTAACACTTTATTTGAAGGGGTGTGCATAAGACTGACATGACACTGTTATAAACATGACATAACACCTGCCATGAACATGAAGTCTTTATGAATGTTTATGACTGTTGTCATGTAGTGTCATTTGGTAAATAATGACACTTTTAATGCAAAGTTGCTCTAAAAGTTGCATTGAAAGTCCATTAAAAATGCCAACAATGCATTAAATTATCATAATTTACAAAATCAGAAGGTACCAGAAAGTTGGCACCTTCTGGTACTTTCTGCCTGCTGCTGCTGTTTGCTTTTTATCCCCTACTTTTCACCGGTTTTATTGAAACACGCTCACCACATGCAGCTATGCTCAGCTACAACGGAAATAGTTACAAAGAGAAACTCTGGACACCTTCTGAAAACCTTAAACCACTGATTGAAACCACTTTAAAAGATTAAAAGAAAATCTGCCTTCCTGAAAGCAACTACAATAAAACATTAGCTGACTCAAGACTGTATTACATTTTTTCCATCCATTAGTTTATCCATGCGCTGCCAGCTGCTAATCTACAACTGGAACATGAGGCAAAATCTGAAGCAACGGCTCACTGACCTCCATGTTTCAGCTCTTCAGGAGCTACAGAAACATTTTTAATCCCTGTGCAGATTTTTCATCTCCAGCTGTGAATCCAATCCCTAATTCAAACACTCACAAACTTACACTTTTAGTAGTAATTCTCATCCTGACTTTTCTTTACACAGACAGAAAAATGTGTGACAAATTTAATAAAGAGGGAAGCAGAAGAAAATGGATTAAAAGTTCTGGACCAAGAAGAGTTGAATGTAGCTGTTTGCAGCAGGTTGTTCTGTTTGAAACAGTCAGGCCTGACGGAGAGCTGCCCTTTGGACCAGTTCTGACAAAAATCGATTCAGAACCTCCTCTGGTTTCTCTCATCTTTCCTCAATATAAGAAAAAACACTCAGTGTGGCTGAAGAACTCACTCTGCTCAGTTAATGGTGTGTTAGACGTCATAACCCAAAGCTGTGAGGAGTAAAGTGGATGTGGCTCTTTGGTTCTTTCACCTCAGTGCATCTTCTAAATGAAAATGTATCCGAGGATGGAGGGATGAAAAGATGGAGGGATGAAAAGATGGAGAGATGAAAAGACGGAGGGACGGGGGCGTTTGGGATGAGATCATCAGATGATTTAAAGTCCTGAGTGTGTGTCTGACAGTGTGTGTTTGTTGCGGTGAAAAGAGATGTGGAGATGGATGGACAGTTTAGCTTTATTATTAATCCATCATGGTGTGTGTGTGTGTGTGTGTGTGTTTAGGTGTGTGTGCGTGCGTGCGTGTTTGTAATATTTTATCACCGTGTTGATTAAATCTCAAGACTTTTTGGTCATCAAACTTAAACATCGTCTCACGTTTCAGTGGAAAGACAAAATCAAATGAACCAGAAAATACAACAGCTGGGGAAAATAAAATCTTAATGTTTAAAAAACTGCTGCCTGGTTCACATGGCATCAGATTTTCATGCTGATTCTTGTCCTGATTTTCCCCTTCTGGCAATCATACAGATGCTGTGATCATCAGGATGGCTCTTAAGATAATCATGGGAGATATTCTTTCCCTGGTTGGTGTGCTCAGGGTGATCTAGTCCACTCAAAAAGACGTTGGGTCTAAAATACAGAATGTTCAACATGCTGGATCGTCTTGGATCTTATCGCACAATGTGCTGTCAAATGATCCAAACTAACTGAAAAACCTATTTCCCTCCTTGCCTGTGGGGGCGCTGCACCAAAAATTACTGCAGGAAACAAAACCTCAGAAGAAGAAACTGAGCACAACTTCCTTATTCACAATATGTAAACAAAAATGGAGCAGCATCAGATTTTCGCGGTTGTAAGGTTTCTCTTTTTTCTGTGTCAGAAGACAAATAGATATTTCTCCTGCAAGTATTAGCCTCTTGCGTTTGTTCTGGTTTTATTTACCCAGAATGCCCTGTGCTGTAGTCCACTACCTGCTTTTGGAGTGGTCTTCGGTCCGCTTGCCGTTTACATATGCATTCAAACTGCACCTGTTCACTGTTTTGACCTGCATCATAGAACTTATCTCTGGCTGAAAGTGGAGCTAAAGATTGGTTCCCAGGCAGAACCAGTTCTTCTGTGGCCCAGTCCATGGGTTTCTGGAGGAAACAGAACCGATGCCAGACAAGCACCGAGTCGTGTTTGGTCTGCCCTACACCTTCCATCCTCCCATCTTTCTTCAGAAAGAGGCAACAGGCTCTCTCAGCCTTAATGGATGAGCTCTTAGGAGCTCACTGGAGACCCGATGAGCGGTGAACAGCACCGTCTTCAGTCGGTTTAAACACTTAAAGCATGTCAGAGTGAGGAGGAGCGGTCAGCTGAGCGTGCAGCCTCTGAGACATCCTGTTTTTTATATTATTATTTTTTGTGAGCGAGCTTTCATTGATTTGTTTTTCTTTCAGCCACATTTGGAAACGCTCAAACCCAAGGCAGGTTTCTATTTTAACAAGCAGAATTGATTCTGCTTGTTGACTGTTTTGGGGTTGTTTCACCTCTCCCGGCCCAGCCTCCGCTCTGGATGCACTCATTCACCCAGATGCAGCGTCTGACTCACTGCTGCTCCCTGTGATGCACACTTACTCACCATGGTCGCTGTGGGAGGGGCGGGGGGAGATGGACGGAGCAGGCGGTGAGGTGCGCTTTATCACTTCCTGTTAAATGAGGAAGGAAGGAAGAGGGACGGAGTCCTCTAGGGACACGAGGAGGTCAAGAACAGCGGGTGAGGGGTCAGGATGACTTCCTGATTTCTCTTAAGCTGGAGAGTCAGAAATGTTTATGGAATTGAATCTGCTGATGAAACTTTGCTCTAATTTTCTGCCTGGATGTGTTTGAGAATCTTTTATTTATTTTTATCCACTTTTTCAGTGATCAAAATGAAAAGGGAAAAAGCCTTGTTCTTTTCGTTATTGTGCTTTGTTGACCCCTGTCTGCTGAAGGCGGTACTGCACCTGTTGGGGAACATTAGGACTTGTGTTGGTGACGTCACTCTGATGCAATCAGCTGTTTGCTCTTTAAATCCAAGGATCCTTTCAGAAAACACCCAGATCCAAATCCTGCTCATCTTATTGCTTTTAATGTGTAAGTAAACAAAAATATGATGCAGAAATTATTGCCATTTTTTTTTGGCATTTCAAAGAATGATGTTTGGGAAATTGGGAAATTGAAGATCCTCTTATTATGACTAAAATGAAACATTTTTGCTTCATTTTTTGTGCAACAGCAGCAGTGATTTCTTTATGAATGCAAAACATTTAGAAAGTCTCAACAAATGTTGAAATCTTGTGTCATGAAGCTGTAAATGGAAAGACGAGGATAGAAAAGGATCTTTAGCTTTTATTGTTTTTCATATTTATCCCGTCTTTACTTTATTCAACCCTATTATGCATGTAGTGGGGTTTTCAAGTGGTGTTGAGTTAAAGCCAGAGGAGATTTTTGATTGTTTGAAGTTAGCCATTGTGGCTCTTTAAAAATGACACCTCTCTCCTCTGTGTCTGTTTGTTTGGATTTGGATGAAAATAATAATAAAATGTAAATTTTTGGTTGCTTTTTTGTGAGAATCAGGGGTTCCCAGACGTCTGTGTTATTGCTTTCAGGCTAATCCACTGTACAACATCTGTCCACACGGTGGCGTTCTTCACAGTCCAGACAGATGAAGCTGCTTTTCCAGTTCTGCTGCCGGTCCGTTCCTCTCTGCTCCTGATCAAACGCCTCCTATCCTCACATCTTACTCGGATAAATTTCCACTGCATTGAAATTCTATTCTGCTGTATCCATTTCTTCCTGGACTCCTCCGCCCCCCATTCCACCTCTTTTTTTTTAGTATCTTCTTCTGTTCTTTACATCATTATCATTTATCAAATGTTGTTTTATTTGTGTCTGTTCATAAAAACATCACCCTAGAAGGGATGATCTGTCCTCTCCACACCATGATGTCGACAGATTCCTTATTAATATGTGCATCCTGCATCTTGGCTGTAGAGATGCTATCCGTCACCGCGCCCCCTCACAGCCCGCTGCATGAGCAACAATAGAGTCTGACCTTGGTTTGAGCCTGCAGGAGATCGGAGGAGGCTGCATGATGATCAGATTATTGCAGAGATAAGTCATGAACTCGTGTGATTGGCCAGCTTTCCAGTTCCTTGGAGGCGACGTTTTAAGCAGAAGGTTTACCCCCGGTGATGCGGGGGAGGGCAGGCGAGTGTTTGGGGGTTAATCAGGAATAAGTAGGTGGTAATGTGTTTATGTTTCTGATGTGAGAGAAGCTGTGGGTCATTTTGTGATGCAGACAGAAGAAAAGCTTCTTCTAACCTGAATGCTCACTGCAGACTGGTAACAGATGCAAAATGATTTTTAATTGGGAAATGTGTTGTTGGGTCAAAGCTATCAGTAGTGCCTACACACACACACACACACACACACACACACACACACACACACACACACACACACACACACATGCAAGCTGAAATAGTATTAATTTATTTACATTAACATCGATTCCAGCATGCAGCTGTAAAGTTGAGTGGAAGGAAAAGAGGTGCATAAGCAACAGTTTGGGGGAGATTCACAAGGCGTGGACTACAGCTGTCACATTAACTGTGTGAAGTTCTTCCTGAGGAGAAAAATGACCGGACCGGTAAGGTGAGGCTGCTGGGGAGATTAGGCCGAGACATGACCACACGTAGGGCTGACGCTGGATCTGAGCGGAAACAGAAGGCAAGAGAGACAAAGGGAGGTTAAGGCGATAAACAGGAAGTATTTGTTTTTCACAAGGCTGTTAATGAGGCGGTATTCAATCACAGTAGGTTATGCTGATAAACATTGATCAGCTGTTTTCATCAGCATAAAATCCATTACCTTCCCAGACTAATTTCACAAGCCATATAAAGTGTATAAATCACACAGGTAAATGAGGACTAATGAAACGGTAATGATAGTTGATTTAAAAGGCAGCTGACTGATCCTGTTACTCTGTGGTTTGAGTGGGAAAAGAAGATTATTTGAAAATCCTGATGTTTAAAGTCTGTAGGTGCAACAGTAGATTAAATGAAAGCAGCAGGGTTTGCTACAGACGCTCCCCCTGAAGAAGCCCATGGTGACAGTAGAGAGGAACACCGGCTTTTTAACAGACTCTTCTAGCAGCAAACATTCATGAAAAAACACCAAATCGTAATTTTTCAGTCAAACATGTCAGCTTACAGAGGACCCTCTCCACCTGTGAGGTTTTTCTGTGGAATGTGACTCATTTATTCATGGAAATTCACCTACAGGCTAATAGTTTTTATGGAGCATGTCTAAAATAAGCAAATGAAAATGCAGCTTTGGAAGCTGAACTACCTCTGCACAGTGCAGAGCATGTCAAACATGCTAATCAATAGCATGTTTGACATGCTATTGATTAGCGTTTGCAAAGCAGCCAATCCAGAAGCACCTTTCATTTTCCTTTCTCTTGATTGGCTGAACCTCTTAGAGCAGACATAAGGAAGACTGTAGTTTCTGTGGTAGAGATAAGATGTTTTTATTGTGAATATTAATGAATATTAAGCTACATTTGGTATTTGAACAGTTTTAGAAGAGGCACCAACTTTTAACTATTCACAGATTGTTGTTTGAAGAACCATGAAGGTTCGTAAAAAGGCAATAATCCACCACACATAGAAGTATGTAACTAAATACTTTCTGAACGAATCCAAGTACATTTAACTTCACACCAACATTCCCAGGTGTTTCTACTTTTTTACCTAAATTTTTTCCACTAAAAGCTTCTTATGGCCAAACACAGTGGATTTTAAAGCAACTGAGGGAGGAACATAGAAACTTCACCAAAATCTCATGTGTTCTGTAAAATAAACTCCAAGTCATTGAGTTTTATTCAATACTTAGAAATAAATGCACTATTTCATTCTGAAATATTTTAACTACTGACCTTGGTGACCTTGGATTGAGGATTGAGGGTTCAAAGGTCATTTAAAGACCATTGATGGAACAATAGCGGGAAGTTGGACGAGTTTTAAAAGAAAATCAAACTGGAACTGAGAAATATCTTAATACTCAGGAAACCTATCTGTCTTTTTTACCTATTAGCATAAATACATTCAGTATGCATGTATGGTTTGTTATTTGACTGCTGCTGTATATTTTTTCCTTTGTGCTGCTGAATTGTATTAAACTACAGTCGAGCTGCAGGTCTCTGTGGAGATCTGAGTACAAAACGTATGTTGTTTTTTTTCCATCTGCCAATCTCCACTCTCTGGGGATACTCTGTCAAATTTCAGTGACGTCTGGTCCTGCTGTTTTGGCCAGTATTAAAAAAACATATAAACTTATAATAATAATAATAATAATTATCATAGATAACCAAAACGGATGAAATCACCCGGCCCTTTTAGCTTATCTTTAACCTCATCAGTTTCTATTATTCCTCAACAAACACTCTGTTCCCAGAATGAAGTATTTACTGTCTGCCAAGGTGTCTTTGAGGCTGAATCATAATGCTCTTCTTCTCGTCGGTCCTTTCTGCGCTGCACCTCATGCTTCCTCCTTCTCAAACCTGTAGAAGATGCTGGAAAGCGCTGGCAGTCGGAGCTGGTTTCTCAGCCCCCTGGGAGGAGTTTGATTTCAGCCTCAGGGATGTGGGTCACTGGCTAAACTCTGGACAATCTGTTTCTCCTCCTGCTTTTCATCCTCCCTCCTCTGATTTACTTCTCCTTCCCCTACAGATGCTTTTAGCCTCTATCATATAAATGAAGGACAACAACGCCACGTACATCTACGGCAGCGTGTCCCTATGTAGAGTAGGATGACAAAGAGGTTTTTGTAAATTTGTTTGGCTGATTTGCTGCAGGAGGGACTGGTGCACTACACAAAGAGACGTAATAATGAGGAAAGACAACAGTATGGAAATATTGACGCTATCAGAGAAACGGACAGCGACTCTCAGAATCCCACCAAATTCGTTACCAAGTTGAGAACAAAGTCAACACTTTGGTGTTGCTGTTTTAGGTCTTGCTTAACCTAAAGCAGGAAAAGTTGAGGCTGATTTAATGTGAAAATGAAAATGAGAGGACTGTGTCTTTTTGTAATGCAATCATATAAACAGTGCATACTGTACTCAAGTTTAAGACTCTGAGTTCTGAAGAAAGGGTTGTACTGGATGAACAGAAAGTTTTGTTAACATTCCCTGGATCTCTGATATAGTCCTTAAACCTCAAACAATCTGAATTTGTGATGAATTGTGGCAAGTTGGGTGAAAAGAGCAACCGTCCTGGCAGACGTTCTGCCTACTCTGACAGACTCTTTGCAAAGCATATTTTCCACCCAGATCCAAAAGCAGCAGATTCCAGCTTATTGTTCTCTACTTTAAGTCTTCACCCACCAGAAGTATATCAATCCTGTTGTTTTACTGTCCAGCCTGACTTGAGATGGATTGGATGTGTAAGGTGAAGTTGTGCCATGTCCCCCTTCAGTGACAGTGAAGCATATTCTGGTTGCCAGCACACAGAGTTCTTGGTATAAAGAGGTCGAGATAAAGGCTTCATTCATCTGTTGAAGCCAGTCACAGAGAGACGGATGCATCACATCACAAGGGATCGAGAGCGCCGTGACACCATGAATCTGTGTCTGCAGCGGCCTACACCAGACACAGAGCTGACTGATTTCCTAACCTACCTGTATCTGTGACAGTGTGTGTGTTTATTAGTCAGAGTCGAGTCACGGAGACACTCGAGAAGAGGGATTCATTAACCTCCCACAGTGAGAGGTCATTAGCTTCCCCACCAACTGCACCGCAGGGAACAGTTTCTGTCCGGTTACCCTCTGCTGCAGACATCTCTCAGCTCAATTTACTCATCTTCATACCTGACAAGATTAGGGCCCTAATTATTCAGATGAGCCGTGAAAAGAGCTGCTTCAATTAGAGAGATCCACTTTGGTAGATAGGAGGGAAAAGGCCAGACTTGCTTGCTGACTTTTAGCTGACCGCAGAGTGCTTCCATCGATTTATGGTACGCATCCTTTTATTTTACCACTTATCCAGGGCTGACTTTCTGGGTACCACCAGTCTCTTCTAAAAGGGACACTGAAGTGTTTTAACCTTTAGCCACTGTCCATGGCTTCCTTACTGGCTGCTCAGCCAACTCAGCCGCTCCATCTGATACATCAAATTACTCAGTTTAATGTCGGTCATTCAGAGTTTAGTTTAAATCAGACAGTTTGTCATCTCAGTTTGTCCAGTTGTAAGTGAGTTCAATGCAAACCGTGTCCTCTCCTGGCTCCTGACCATGTCAGGATATTATCTAATGTAGCACTAGCTTCAACTCTGAGAATGTGAGGGGAGGAAATGGAACCGCTGTCATCAGTCTTCATCCCCTTCAGAATAAGAGTATGAATATAAATATCTACCTGCTTGAAAAATTCTTAACAGTCGATGAACAAATCTTTCACACAGATAACAAACTTTATTCAGCTGAAAATTTACAAAACAACAAGAAATTGACTCCACATTTGCAGACGTTTACCCCCCAACAACATCCGACATTATTGCTGTTATGGCAGATAACCTGTATTATATTGGGCCACTGTGCTGCCGACGTTGCTTTTCGGCTTTAGTTAAGCAAAAATACTTATTTTTAACTAAATAATCACATAATCATGACATCTGCATGTCCTGATTATGAAGGTCACATGACCAAACAAACACCACATGGCCACACCAGAAACACATACACACCCCGTAACAAGATGGAAATAAACATTGTTTATGTCAGCCCATTTATAGACACCAATATGTTAAAATGAATAACTTTGGCCGGTAAATTGTGAATCCCTGCTAAAAGTCTGGTTTGTCTGTTTGAAGGTGAAAAACTTTGCTGCTGCTGCAGCATCGTTCTGCTGCTGTTTACTGAGCTCTCCCAGATACTGCAGCAGAGGTGACATTGGCAGGTTTAACAGAAACAACAGGCTCAATCTACTGAGCAGTGCTTGACAGATTGTCATTCCTCTATTTCTATTTCTATAAATACTGTCTTGTGTCCTCATCCAAACCCTCAATTTTTCCATCTTCTTCTCTCCCACCGCCTGCGTTGCTCTTGACAGTCGCGGTAGACGAGCCTCACGTACATCGGCTCTGCGTCAGCCTCTGATCTATAGCTCAGACTTGTGCCATAATCCCATTACAGGCCATTAAGCAAAGCATCTTAAACTGATCCCCCCTCCTTCGAATGTGGGGAGAGGTTGGTCGTCTTCCCCTCTAACAGGACGCAGGGGGAGCAGAGGGAGGAAGGGGATCGAGATGTTGCTGCTTTAGAGTCACATGACTTATTTGTGTCTGTTGCGGAGAGTACAGGCAGCTGGCCAAAGTCATCCCTCCCTCCTCGACTCCCTTTTTCTCCTTCAAACACATGCATTGCACAGCACACTGCAGCCGAGCCGCAGCGTCAGGATGCATGCGTGTTGACTGAATGTTTTGTTTGGGCAGTAGCATCCGCTGTCACTAACCATGTCCCTCCTGTGTTGCTTCTCCCTCAGGGACTATGGATCCAAGCGCAAGTCGGGTAAGTCACCTGCTTTTCTTCAACCAAACCTGATGTTTTTCTCTGCTTTGCTGCGACGGTGTTTTGCTCCTGGAGGAGCATGGTGCTGCATGACGTGTGAGCTGTCAGTCCGTGTCAGTCTATGGTTTATTTACAGTCCCACTGCAGGACGCTGACTGGCTGTCGGTTCTGGTGGGGGCTGGGTCCATAACGCTGACAGTCCCTTCTGGTCCAAGATTTTACAGCATGGGGTTATTGAGAGCCAAAAGTGTTAAAGACAACATAATAAAGACATAAATATTGTTTGCATGTGTCATAGCTAAATTGCTTTATCCATGATTAATAAAATGTGTTAAAAATTTTATGAATACATAATTAGTTTGGAAATCCTTCAAACTGCATTTCAAATTTCTACATTGTATACAATTGTTTTTTTTAAAGTTTAATTACTTTATGTAATAAAATATACATATTTAATACTGTTTAAATATATGTTCAGTTACATATTATTAATGTATTTATTTTAATAAGCTTTGACACATTTAAGTAATTATTTTTTATTGAATTGAGACACTTTTGGGCCTCCATACAGGGTGTGGTTTAGGGACGTGTTTGGTTCGGTTCTGCTGTGAGGAAGCATTACTCTTGGGTTTGGATCTTGGGAGAAACAGTTTGTTCTCTTTCTGCTGGAGTTCAGCTCACAGCCTTTTATTTGATAATTCAGCGTTTTAGCAGCTCTGTGGTTGAATTTACAAACGGCTGACCCAGATCTGCATTTTCACCAAAGTCTTTCAGCTTTGGGACAACTCACTGTGATTTGCAGCATTATCGCTGTCATGTTTGCTTTAAGCCACAAAAGCCAAAACAAGGAAAACAGCCGTGTTGTTTGACTGAATGACCATTCATCCAGTCCCCTCTGAAGGATCTTTTGCACATTAGGCCTCTTAACAATGTCATGGCTCTTAAAGAGTATTAGCCAGAAAGCAGCTGCTTCACAAAAGCTTCTGGACGTCTGGTGGACGATTACAGTCAATGTGTTTTGGATGTCTGCTTTTAAAAGAGCAGATTATAAAATTATTGATTAGCTAACTCAGGAAATAATTTGTGCTTAATAAATGACTCAATTGTCCTCATGTTGTTTGCTTTAAAGAACTTTGATATTTTAGGTTCCATCGGGGTTTTATGATGTGATTGGTTGAAAGCTGCAACCTGTTGATTTAGATCTTATCCTCTTATGAAATGACTGTAGTCAGAAATGTTTGATTAACCAAACTAAAGACGAAAACATGGCCTTCTTGAATAAGAGGAGGGAGGAAGAGCCATCTACCAGCCTCTTTATTAGGCACAGCTCACTGACACTGGCTGGGACCCACTTCAGGCTTCAGGGTTGTCTGATTTTTCGCAGCAAACAGAAGATTCAGAAACATTGCTCTGACCTACATGACCATCAAGGGCTTGACATGGTCAGCAACAATATCCAGTTTGGCTGTGATGTTGATGCTGGGAGTCCCAAATTGTGCCATGAAAGTATTCCCATACCCTGCAAGGATCAGATGACTAAGTCTGTTCAGTACAGACGAGTTGAAGCTATCTAGGTATGTTTAGCACTGCTAACTACAAAGTGAGTTATGCTAACCATAAAGGCCTAATCATAAACATTAGTTATGCTAATGCTAAATGCTACACCAATACAGTGTTTACTAGAAGCTAATGCTAAAGCACTAGCCTCAATTCAAATAATCTGTTCTTGAAAGACTATTAGTGCATTAGTGGAAATGTGCCCACCACTGTTTATGTCACAAATACAGCTGTTCTTTATTTGATGTAAAAGAGAAATTATGTTGCTAAGAACAACAAAACAACTATAGCGAAAGCTAGCCAAAAGAAACTTACGAAAAAGTTAGCAAAAGCACAAATGTGATATTAGCACATTAGCTAAAGTTAGTTATTAATATTATTAATTGTAATAATACAGCTTCATGTTATGTCCTTTGACTGAACTTCAGTAGAAATTTTTGGTTTATTTTATACGGAGAAATTCAGTTCAGATTTTAATACTGACCCGATTCGAATGCTGATTTAAAATGATGGTCTCTAGATGTCAGCTGTGTGTTTTCCCCACCGGGTCAGGCCCGGGTCCTGTCTTCCTCTGCAGAGTGCAGACGGAGCCCGTCCTCCCCCATGTGGGAGTCAGATCTGCAGGACTGGAGGAGGCTGCTGCCTGCGCTGCAGAGGCCACAGGGGTTGATGCTGTCAGACAGGCCCGACGTTGTTTACGTGGCATGGCGGATAAAGTTTCAGGCTGACGTCGGAACGGCCAGCCGTGTCGAAGGAGCAGGAAGGAGGGCCTTGTTCCTCGGTGTGTGTTGGTGCTTTATAAGTGTAGGAGAAACGGCTGGGGGGCAGATGTGTTTACAGACCTGTTAAACTGTCACCGCTCGTTTGGATCGTGGAGTCGGGTGGCATCAGGATCCTCTTTGTCAAACCTTCAACATGCACACCTCCCATTAGGAACCCATAAAGCCTTTATTATTTAACATAGCATTGAGCTCTTAACTGGAGTAAATGCTATTCGGTCACAGTAGTGATTTACAAAGCAGTGAAGTTGGGACTTTAGCGCCACGTTGCTGGTGTGTTTACGTAGTGGAGACTCAGGCGTGTTCCAGTGAAATATGGAGGAGGCGAGGAAATGCGAGGGTGCTCATTGTGGAGCAGACACGGTTTGGGCTGGGGTAGAAACTCGGCCTGTGGCAGAAATCCACACCACATTCCCATCCTGGACCTGGAACCATCCATCATGGCTAACAACTTTATTCATCCAACACTTTTCAACCCAACATTCTGGATAAAACGGATCAAACTGTTAGCAACAGGCTCAGAGAAGAATAGTTAAAAAACAGGTTATAAATTAATGAAATCTGAATTCTTTAAATTAAAATGAAGGTTATGGAGTTGGGAGTACTTACATTTTTTAAATTCTAAATATAAATGTTACAGGAAAAAGGAGACGCTTGTGAGAAACTGCAAACTGGATACTTTGTGGCTTTATTTAAACAATTTCTAACAATTAAAAAAAAGACAGATTTGTGGAATTCAAAGATTTATCAACTGATTATATGTCTGCAGCTCCTCCAGAGTTACTGCAGGCTAAAGGTTTCCTCTGCCCACCTGGGGACGTATTTGGATTCCCCGGTAACTGTTGCCAGGGGCAGGGATGCTTTGGTTTCCCTCTTGGATGTGTTACCTTCATGGCCTGACCTCATGGTTTTGCAGCTACTGCAGCTCCTCCTCCTCCTCCTCCCTCCTCCTCCTCCTCCTCCTCTTCCTCCTCCTCCTCCTCCTCCTCCTCCTCCTCTTCCTCCTCCTCCTCCTCCTCATTTGCACACAAATGTCATTTGTCTTCTGACTTTCATTGCAGATAAATTGCTTCACTTCTTGTTTCTCTTCTTGATAAACTTTGTGTCAATACTCAGCTTCTGTTAGCGCTTTGACATTGTCCGTATCCTTCTTGTGCGATTATCTTCTGTTTGTTTGCTTTTGACAAATCGATAACTGTTTGCTGTACATCTCAATCTGTGTGCATTATGTCATGCACCGGCCTGACTGAGTGTCCATGAGCAGTGGCAGCAGGATTGGAGCTGATGGATTTCTGTCAAAGTCACAACGCTCTTCTGTTTCTGCTTCTCTCTGAAGCTGCACAGTTCAGGATTAACTGCAAGGATTGTTGACAGTTTTGCATAAAACACATGAAAAAGTGACATTATATGAACTTGCTTCCAGATATTATTTTTGAAAGCATTTTCAAAGGTTGAACAAATCCTTGAAAAAATGAATCTATTTGTGAAACAATTAAACCTTAAAAATTCTCAAGGTGAAAAACTGAGAAGAAAATGATTAAAAATATGGATGTTTTAAATATGATTAAGATAACTGCCATGTTTCTAGAAATCAAATTAAAAACTGTCAAGACATTCAGCAGAAAGAAAAATCAAAGGAAGTTAAACTGATGATTTGGGCCAGCAAAGATAATTCATATTTTCAAAACAAACCTGATTAACTTTTATACCTCAAAGTGACAGAAAACAACACATCGCCCGTTTCTCCTCTACTAATCTGTTCTACTCAGTCGAAAAACTCCGTCCTACTGTGTTTGCAGCATTTAAAGTATCTGATGTGTTAAATAAATGTGCTAATAATAAATTTTTCCTGTGTTAAAACTAATTTTTCTGTCTATATAGAGATGAACATTTATGCATGTTTTATCATCATTAAGCTTCAATAAAACAGTCAGAATAACAACTTATCAACAGTTTCATAAGATATTAAAGTTTGAAGAAGGTTTCCCGCTGGAATCCTATTTCTGTTTATTTTCCAGGACAAAATGGGAAAAAACCCATCAAAGTTTAAAAAATTAAATCCTATAAAATAATAATAAAAAGATTTTTCTGATATAAAAATAAACAAAAGTGAACATAATGTTGGTACACAATTTTAACTCTGGATCATTTTTAGTGGCCTTTGTTTAGTGAATGTCATTTAGAGAAATATTGACTCATTTTGACAAAACTCTTTTTCAGCTCAACAACCATCAAAGCAAACTATAATATTTGGAAGATCATATTATGATGACATGTGGAATATGAGGTTTTTTGGGCTAAACCCTAAAAGTCTGGCTGACAGCAGTTCAAATGCCAAACCTGCTGTTTGTGTTAATTAAATGCTTTAATATGTTTTAATGTCAAACATTCTTTATTCTAATGCATTTATTAGATTTTAATTGATTAAATGTTACTGACAAACTGTAGAATCTTGTTGTTGGAGCTCCACTGGGATAAGTTACAGATTTAGGTTCTACTTAAACAGAGACTTGATGTTAAAGTTTGTATTTATCGTCTGTATTTGGGTAAATTTCCACACAGTAGCAGAACATTTGGGTCAGAGCTGCTTCTTCTTGTTAGTGTCTTCATCACAAACCTGTGAAGAATTAAACCTCCTGTGTTTGTGGATGAGGCAGGTTGACAGCGGTAAAATAAATCCTAGTGTGTTGACAGAACGGCTGCAGATCCAGATTTGACCCTTGCTGACCTGGAACCAGCGTGTTTCTGTCGCTCTGGGTGATGATGAGTTTGGCTTTCGTTGTCTCACATCAACGCAGGAGCTGTTGGCCCAGCAGATTCTGCTGCAACTTCATTTAGGATTCACTTAATTTTTTTAAATATATTATATTTCATTTACCTGCGTGCAATGAAAGATAATCTGCTGCTCAAAGCTGCAAAAATTTCAGTTTGATTTAAAGTAAACAGAAACATTCATACTGTTAATAAATTTAAATTTAAGTCAGAAAAAAAATGCATATAATAACAAACATGTGAAATAAATATATTCTGTACAAATTAAATCCTGCAATAATCCTCATCTGGATGAAGATTATATATTTTATTCTTGTTTTAACTTTTTAAATGTTGTTAAATATGGGTGTAGGATTTTTAACACCCTTCTTCATTTATTATTTACTTTTACAGCCAGAAAAACACATTTGTCTGTTATTTTTCATAACCTTGTGCAGCTTGTTATTGTATTTTTTTTACTATTATTTTTCTTGCTTTTCAGACAGGAAGTCTTGCTTATTTGCATCATGTGATTGCCATGAAAATATCACTGCAGAGTTTAAAACATGCATGTGAGAAATCAACAATAATGGTCAAAATGACGTCTTTGCCAAAATTTTGGACAAATGAAACTCTAAGATATGGATGGGACTCGATAGGTTATAAGATATAATGATTTAACCCATAAATAACATGATAAAAATGTTGTCATTTCAAAGAAATAATTTCATATTTCTTATAAATCGTACAGTGGACCACAAACACTTGAAGCCTCCTCTAAAACCAAATATACCTAAATATGAATTCATACACGCTGCAGAAGCCATCCTGGCTCTTTGGCAGCAGCTAACATCCATCCAGGCTGTAGTGTGTCGAGACACGCTGCACTTAAATGTTTCTGCTTCCCAAACTACATCTAATATATTTTAGATAAGTTTCATAAAAATACCTGTACACGTAATCAATTACCAATTGGCACTTGACTTTGAAATGCCTCGCTGCTGAAATGTGCTATACAAATAAAATTTGATTGATTGATCAGTATTAACACTGAATATGGATATCAGCCCATATCGGTACCTCTCTGATCCGAATCGGTAATATAAATCAAAGTGGCCGATATTAACAATCAAATAGATTAATCCACAAATACATGTATAGAAATTAAGGGGATTTTTTTGAACATCAGGTCTTGCCTGTGGTGCTGTTGATGTATTTCCATGCTGAACAATGCATGTGCATTGGGATCCAGACTGAAGCTCACATTGTTCCACCAAAACAGGATTTTTATCTGCAACTTCATGATTTTAATTTACTTATTTTAACCTCTAACGTTGGTATTGCAGTTTCCTGAGCTGCACTTTTTGGACTCTTTTAGATACAAGAACTTTAACCTTCGTACAGATACTCCAATAAAATCTCATCCAGCTTGTATTTCTTCTCCTTACTTTAGTGCTTAATTTCTATCAACATTCAGGAAAAGATGACCATCAGGCAGACGCTCAGAACAACCTGATTTCTGCCTGATCTGTACCAAACTCATTCCTCCACCTCCTCTGTGTGGCTCCTGGTGAAGGAAATTTAATTTCCTGGCTGGCGGCTCCTGTTGTTTGGCGACACTGGGTGGCTGGTCATACCGGAGCTCCTCTGGCATTCCAGGAGTGATGAGAGAAATGTAGAAAGAGATGCTGGAAAGGTCATGTTGGAACAGTGTGAAAATGGGAGCTGAGGGTTATTGTGGTTAGACGCCCTTCATCCATTCGTCCATCACGCCCTGATGAGTTGGGCCAGACTCTGGATCCAACTCTGATTTATCTCTGCTCACTGTTGCTTCTGTCTTGCTGTGACGCTAAATAATTTCTTTCCCTCTTTCTCTCCTCTTCTGCTCCTCCTTCTCTTTGTCTGCAGTGTGGATGTACGGCTTTACAGACAGCCCGAGGAAAGAGGCCTCAGGTAGCCTTGTGTGTGTGTCTTTGTCAACATGTTCAATATGCATGTGCTATGAGAGCTGCGCCACGTTTGTTTGTTCTTCTTCACACCTTGGCTCTCTCTGGACATCTGCTTTGCATGTCCCATCTGCTCAGAATCAGGCTCTCTGTCTTCCTGCATGCTGTTCTTCCATCCAGGAGAAACCTGCCTGGTGAGACAGCTGGATGTAGAGCCAGAGCCAGAACGAGGACTGCAGCAGGGATGCATGTAGCATACCAAGAGCTTTCAGTCCGTCGCTTTGTATTTGGTCGCTTCCCTTGACCTCATGCACGTCTATATGATTCTGTACAGGAAGTGAAAAGAAAAGCATTTCTCTTTCCTTGTGTTAGAGGGAGTTGTCAGCCACAGTCGGCTGCAAATATCTAAAATCAGCAAATACTTCAGACCCCCTCAAAACACTTAGATCTGCCTATTTCATCACTCCAAACAACAAATATAACTTAGTATTAGTAATGGGACTCTGTTATAATGTTTAATCAAGTTAATTGTAGGGACTTTAATTAGTTGGAATTAATCACATTTTAATCAGAAATGTTATACTGACAAAATAAGCAACATTTTCAATTCAAAAACCCCTTTTGCTGCTTAATTATTGAAAAAATAGACATATAAGTTCTACAATAAATATGTTTATTGTTTTCAATCTGTTATTTAGTTTATTCAGTCATCAGATTTGTGCAAAGTGTTATTCTGTCCATTTGACTTTCCAGTGTTTCAGAAACCTCTGATCATTCATGGAGCTTCTGTGTAAATGTGGCCTGTGGACGCCGACATTAGCATTAGCTGCTACATGGTTAGCATTGAGATGCTATTTTAGCTTCGCTGATAGGGTCAGAGCCGTGTGTGTCAGCTTTACAGGCATGATAGAAATGAACATGTAAAGATTTCTGCCTGGAACATTTCAGAAGAAAAAAAAAACACTGTAGGAAAGAAACTGCAAGTATCCGTGGATACTGAACCATGACTATTCAGGGATCCACTACTGTTCTGTGTTCTTGCCATCTGTGATCGTCTCCTACTGTTTTGTTGTTCTAATCTGCAAATTATCACAATACATTAGCGTGGTTCTATTTTGTACAACAGTTCCTCGTAGAGACGTGGCTGAAGTCTCTTTTTGCAAATTCAATGACGCTAAATAAACACTTTAGCTTCTCTTCAGAAATGGTTCATTTTGAAGTAAAGCTTAATATAAATATAAAAAGCATTACTTGAGATACTGGCTTTGCTGTAATTATGTTTACATGAGCTGCAGTTAGAATATTTCTTTCCTGTTTTCCATGTTACAAAGCATGTTCATTGTGCCACCCTCCCCTTTTATATGTTGAAACCGTGAAAATATGTATTACTTGGACTAGTCCCCTGCCCTGGTAGTGAGTCCTCCTGTCTGTCCATGCTCGCCCTGCTCTGCTCCGACTCTCTGCAGATGAAGATATTTACTGCAGCCAGGCTGTGTGTGTCCTCATCTGCACACGAGTTAACAGAGGTTTGGCAAACTCCAAGTAGTTCATGCTTAATGTTGCTTATTCCAGATATGTCCTGATCATTAAAGCCTGCTGGCATGCATTATTCAGAGTGAAGCTTGTAGTGGAATATTGTTGGGAATCTAAGCTACCCAACAACAACAAACTTTCATTTCAAGGCTCTAATTAAAGTAATTATTTACAGCTTGGCAGAAACCTTTGCATGCGCCTGTAAATTTACCAAAACGCGGAATGTTAGAAGATTTTATGGTTCATGTAAGTTCTAAAAAAGGCATTTTTTTATTATTACTGTAACATAAAGCATGTAAACAGTTGGATATGTGCTTCGTTTTATCCTCAGGCTTTAACTTAATTTCCACCAGCTTCGCCGCCTGATCTTTACTTCATCATTTATGTTAAAATTTTTAAAGAAAACAGAGAAACTCTCAGCCTCACCCAGTGGGGAAGTAAAGTTATGGGCTGTTCTTATTCCCTGCCAGCTCACTTGACATTTAGAGATGCTTAATTATATTTTAAAGCACTGTGCATGGAGCTTTTATGTGATTCATCCACTTTCCCAGGCCTACTTTGCTCCAATCTGGTCTTTTATTCAAACACTGAACAATAAAGAATTATTGCTTACTGCTCTATAATATTTTCTGAACACTTTCGAAAAGAAAGAAATCATTTCCAGACAAAAAGCAAATGTTAAAAATCCCTTGGAAATGATTGTTTATCACCATGAACTCCCTGAAAGTCATTTCCTGCTGACTGGTCGGATTTGTTTGAGCTTGAGTTGAGATGAAAAAAACTGAAACAAAAAATATTTCAGAAAAAACTAAGACTATAGTGTCAGCTATGCATTTATCTACCTGGTAATAAAATTGCAAAAAACAAGCAAACTAAATAAAGTAATCGGTTATTAAAGTTCCATAAATTTCCTCTGGAATTTTTTTTTAAATTCAGCCTTCAAATTAAGAAAAGTTCTGCAGAAGGAAAAAGTTAAATTAAGAAAATTATTTATTTTTAATATGTAATAAAATCACCAAAGCTAAAATTGTTAATAGCACTAAAAATTCATTTAAATAAATATAAATGAAGCATTTTTTTATACTTCACATTTTTAAATTCTGTGCCCAGGAACATCTGATTAGTAATTCATGAGTTTCTGGTTCCCCGGGGGATGAATATGACATGACGCGGGTCCATTTCCTGCCATTAGGTGGATGAGCTGGATGGTAAAAACGCTCTCTGCAGCAAAGTGTGGCGTCTTGGAGTCACAGATTCTCCTAAATCTGTTCATCTGCCCGTTTGGCATGTCAGGAACAAAGGGAAAAGCCGTTTCTGTCCTGGATCTCAACTGGAGCTGTGTGCATTGATGACATTCAGGTTTTTCTTGACTTGCGCTCCAAGTGCGTCTGGCAGGAATAAAAAGATAGATATGTGGAAAAGCCCCTCATACTCACTGTTAAGAACAGTGGAGGTTCTGTGATGCTGTGGGCTTGTTTTTTATTCCAAAGATCCTGAAAACCTTGTTGGAGGGAACTAAACTGAAATGAAGTCATGATTTCAGCAGGATAACGATCCAAAATATATCTTAACACAGAAACAGAAAGATCAACCTTCTTCCAAGGCCTGACTCCAACAGAAACCCTGAGCAGAGCAGCAGGGAGGGTAAAACGAAACCCCTCCCAGCTGAAGAACAGAAGAACGGTCACATGTTACCACTGTTTATGCTCAAACTCTATGAAATGTGGTAGAAAATATTAAGAGCAGTCTCCTTCATCAGTCTTCTGCTTTAGTTTTGGTTCACCAAGTTTGAAAACCTTTCCTGACTCCTCAGTCATGTGTAGCATAGTCTGGAATGCCATGAGCTGATGATAACTGAGTTAATGAATGAAATATGACTGTAACGAACCAGACAAGTGATCTGCAAATCCAACTGAGCACAGAGTTCTATACAGGGTTTTATTAGAAATCTGCAGCTGGTAAGAGTCTGGAAATCTCCACTGAAAATACATAGACTCAAACGAGAAGGAACTCGAGATTGATGAGCGATCCTTAATCCGAGAGGAGCTCCACCAAGGGCTTGTTAGTGTGCAGATCCAAACGAATGAGATCAATTTAGCAACTGAAAAACTCCTCTTGTGTCTTCCTGCACACTGAAGTGCTGAAAACACTCAGGAGGAACATCAGGAAGCGGCGGACAAGGCAGGTGACGTCACAAGACGCTGCTGAGAGTCGGAGTCCCAGATTGATCAGATTCAAAACACAAATTTGAGTTTACGGTTGGAGACAAACTCCATAAGGGTGACGGTCAATAGCCTGTACTGGGTTTCAAATATTCATTTTAAATTAATATTTTCCATCCCTTAAACTTTATAGCCTTAAAGTTTTTGAGCAACGTTGGCAGTTTGAGTTTGAACAAATAAAATAACAGTAGAAAACAACTTAAACGCTGCGGCATTAGAGAGAAGGAAATTGGAAAACAAAGTGTCCAAGCTCCATCTAAACACTCTCCCTTTTGGTTTCACACAAACATGGACCCAGCCTCCTTTTCCTCCCCGGGTCTCTGTGCCTTTCCCTGGTCCACTCATATGTTTCTATTTAAGGCCAGCAGTGCTGACTGCTATGATTGGTGTGTTCACCTCCCCCCGTCCCCCTCAGACTGCCTGTCCAACGGCTGGCTCCCAGAGGCGGTGGAGGGGAGGCTTTTCCTCTCAACCACTGTTGATTTTCCACAGGGAAACTTCACCGTTCTTCCACTCATTCGCTCCCCACTCTTCTTCCGCTCCTCTGTTTTTTATCCTTTTCCTTTTGGATTTGCCGGTTTGCTTCACTTATGGATCTTCTGTAGGTGGAAGATGAAGATTCTGCAAACATTTCTCTTTCCGTCCCTGTTTTGGGTCTGACTCCTTCCGATGCTGCTCAGTTGTTGTCTCTGGAACAGCTGTATGGCCAGACGTTTGGGACGATGCAGCCGATTTAGGAGGTTGTTTTCCGATTGGACTGGGCGGCGTAGCGGCGGGGAGTTGGGGTCGGCTGATGGCCACACACCGGGTGCCCGGCAGGGGCGGCGGTGCGGGTTTAGGGTGCAGCGGGCATTCGCGGGGCGCCACGGCCGGCAGGTGGCTGACAGCCTGTTTCTTCCCCTCAGGGATTGACAGCTCAGAGCCCATGGTGCTGGAGCAGTACGTGGCCGTGGCCAACTACGAGAGGCAGGAGAACTCTGAGATCAACCTCAAGGCTGGCGAGACGGTGGATGTGATCGAGAAGAGTGAAAGTGGTGAGTCCATCTGTGTTTTCCTTAAATCTCAAAACCTCTAACCATCAGAACTCTGCCTATCAACTGTTTTCATGGTTATAAATTAGTTTTAAAGATGAACGCTGTCTGAGACTTGATGTTTCTTCCTGTTAAACATAGAAGCATAAACGCTCATATGAAGTTATGCACACTCAGCACCTTCCCAGCCTCTGCTTTTCCTCTCTGCTTTGTTTGGAGGAACCTCATATTCAGCCTCTCTTCTGCTTCTCTCTCTCTCAACCTCCTGGCTGCGGGGGCTCGGCTCCACCAGGGGGCGCTGTTGGCTGGCTCAGGTCTATAAGTATGGAGGAAAGACGTGTGAAAGGGGGAAGGCTTTTAAAGTTAATGAGAAGTGCATGTCATATTAGCAATTAGCCCGATTATCATCAATGCTTAATGTGAACTGCGGTTTCTTTGCTTTACTTAGAGAATCTGCATCTACATCTCCTGTGACGTTACCAAAGAACTGGCAACATTAACCTGATCCAGTTTGCTTTATGAAAGCTGAAATATAGCAAATCAAGTTTACTGTAAAAGTATCAGCCTTCCTGTTATCTGTTAAAGTTGGCTCTGGGTCAGTTCGCCTTTTCGTTAGCTGGATGAAACTTCCTCATAGGACGAGCAAGTTCACATTTATCCACAGTATTCTTTTAAATTCCTTGTTGCCAATTTTGAACTTCCTGTAATTTTGTTTGCATTGTTGCTCATTACAGCTAGCTTTGGGTCTTTTTCCTTTAATAACAGCTTCCACTCTGAAACCTTGTGCTTTGTGTAAGCGCTAACGGGACAGGTTTTGGTGTAATGCATTAACTGACCACTAAAAGATCCAATTTTTGAGACTTGTTACTCAAACTGGTCCAGCTGAACTGAAAATATTCTGATTCTGATCTGCAGATGATTTTTCGATGCATGAAGGACTTTTGATCAGATTCTTAAGGATGTAACTGAAATGACTCTTGCCTGTTACGATGTCACCAGAGGTACATGACTGTTGAAACTTGTTCTAGGAAGATCTTAACTTGATTAAATAACAGTTGAAAGCAAAATAGTAAAATACCTAAAAAATTGGCCCTGCCATGTATTTCTCTTCAAAAGTATTTGAAGTGAGTATTACAGGAAGGTTTGTCTGTCAACTTTAAGATCTGTTACAGGAAATGATCTGCTGCAGTGTGACCTCAGGATAAACATGTTTATGACTGTTTGAAGAATCAAATGTTAACTCTAAAGCACTTTAGGAGTATGAGGTGCATCACGAGGAATTTTCCTCCGTGATTCCACTTCCTCATTTCCAGACCTGACCGCATCTGTTCACCAGTCCCGTCTGAAAGCTGTCCACGTTTATCAGAGCTCTTAGAGCAACCAGAGCAACTCCTGGTTGCCTGGAAGTCTTTTCCAAAAACTGAATTTGTGTGTGTGTTGTCGTCATCTTCTGGGCCAAAGAAGTGGAGCAACGGCATGATGACATCACTAGGAGGCTGTGCCAAGACAAACACTTCTGAAATCTTGTAAAATATCCCACGACCACCTTCCTGCATGCAGGACTTTGCTGCAGCCTTTGGGACTGTGCAGGTTGATTTTCTGACATCTTGACACTCTGGCTCTTAATTACGTTGTATTTTCTCTTAACATCCTTGCCACAAAGAGTCAGAGAAATACCATTCTGCCTTTTAATCCTCTCCAGGACATTCTGCAGGTCGGATCTATTTTTTCCTTGACACATCTTGAAAGCAGATGTTGCATTGCTTCCATATGTTATTATTTATTCCGGTTGTTGTTCTCTCATGCAGATTTGATTTAATATAAAAATAGGTTAACTTAATGGATTGTTGGTGTTTTTTCTGCCTGTATGAGACATTATTGGTTCTGCCAATTGGGATCAAGCTCCTGTTGGGAAAATAAAGTGAAAAAGTAAAGAGTAGTTCACTTCCACCTTGTAGAGGGAGACATAATAGGCACTAAAGATCATTATGAATGAATGGAGAAGACTCATGTTTGCTGGAATCGCTCTTTAGTGAATGTTTTCCAAATAACTCCTAGTTTTTTCCAAAGGTTTCCACCTCTTAGTGTCTGGACAGACAACTGGAGAAAATCTATCTGCATATGTGACCAGTTAAATATGATTAAAGGAAGGCAGTGACGTTCCAGAGATGATAATCAGCGGGCAGTTTGGTTCATCCGGACTTCATTATGATGAAAGTTTTTAACATCTAAAGTTGTTTGTTTTAGTTACTACCATTGAAACAGTTTAAATCTAGAAGTCCGCTTGTTTTATGAAACGGGTTAGTGAGTTTCATAGTCCATAAAGTGCATATTTATATTTTCAGCTGGGTCAGTTTTATACCCTGTTACTTTCCAAAATAATTCACTGCAGCTTAATAATGTTTGTTAAATGTTAGGTTTTATATTTTGGGTTAACGTAGAGCTATGATGAATGATTCCAGGCAGGCTTTATTGGATGCATCTGTTGTGAAAATGTTCACTTCAGTCACTGCAAACCTGACTCAGTCTTGGAGAAAAAGATCTCTGCTAAAGACGTTCTCCCTGTCAGTGTTGTTAACCACAATGATTTGTGAGTTTACAGTTCTGTTTGTTTATGTCATTCTGCAGCAAATGTAAGAAACCAACCCACTACTCAGGCCATGTGACAGAGCACAAAGTTTATGCAGGGGAAATACCGCGTCTTGTCCAACTTCATTATCCAAAACAAATGGATTATCCAGAAGTGACTCAATGCGAAAGTTTAACTCGCTGTCCAGCCAGAGGAGCAATTTCTCTGGAATATCTTGAAGCTTATTGCTCCGAAGTTCCACATCCACTTTGTCACACTTCCAAACAGATCTGAGCGGTTTTATGTGGAGTTGTACCTCACACACACTGCACTGTGCTGCTGTGTTTCCAGATAAAACCAATCTTCTGTTTATGGAAAATGACAGCATTTCTGTTTCAGTCATAAACCGCCTGCATGGAAGACAGACATCCCTCAGTAACATGGCTGTGATTGTTGAGCTGGTAAAGTGCTGTTGCAGGCAGAGTTGGAGCCAAACGGTTTGGCATCGTTTCCCCACCACATCTTTCCCACAGCCCAGGGGATCTGGTGAGACTGGGAGCACTTATTTTCACCAGCTCTGTGGAGCCTTGACCTCAGTGTGGCAGATCCTCAAGTATGTTCATGAGGAAGCCATGAATACAGATTTTATGGTTTGTTAGAAACTGTGAACGAGACAGCCTTTACCTAATCTTTGCGTTATGTGCTACCTCGTAACATCCTCTTCCAACCTGAAATTGTCCATAAAGACTTTTATGTGCTATAGTTTCAGGTTAGGCTGCCCCCACCCTGGAAGAAAATGAAGAAAACCCAGAGAGTGAACGTTCAGCAAGGATTTAGACCTTGAACTAAAGATGTGGACTGAGTGTAGTTGTGTTTTTCCGTGATGGCAGCAGTCCTGCATGGTTGGCCTGTTTGTTGACAGGACTGGCCACTAAGGTGGCTAGTATAGTGGGACATCTTTAAAAGAGTGAGGCTAGTTGTGACCATGAGCTGTGGTGTAATGTCCCCACCACGTTACTGCCTGTCTGCTTTTCATTTGAATGGAATAGGAAACTACAATGCCTCCTGTCAGTGGACTCAAGGACAGCTGCCCTGCATGTTTCAGTTATTTCCCTGGTTCAAGACATCTGAATCAAATGATGGGTCATCAGCAGAACCTTTGCAGAACTTTCTGACATGCCGTGGAGGTAATCAGACCAAAAGGGAAACCAGAACCCGGTCCATTTAAAGCAGGCCAAATGTGTCAGCTGTGAGTACACACTAAGGCTCATTGTCAGACGTAATGTGTAATTTGTTCAGAGGTTTGCAAGATGTTATTTGGTGGACATCAGGATGATAGCCTGTTATTAGGTTTGGAAAATAAGGGTTCTGTTTAGAAACTGGTGCTGTGTGTTCTCCAAGCTAATAAAAACCAGAGAAGCTGCTTTGTTCTGATCACTTTCGGACTTCAGATGGGTCCAACACACGGAGACTTCCTGGATTAGAAATGCACTTTCTCTGAGTGCTGGGAGCACTGCTTAGGTTGGTGGAACCGGATCCTGGCATTTCCCATTATGACAAGGTGTTTGTTTCAGTAGTTTCATTTACCATCAATAAGACAATTTTATTTATAGCCTAGAGCAGAGGCTGTACTTCATGAGCAGCAAAACCAGGTAAAGAAAAGAAGGGAAAACATGGTATCTATGTCCAAAACAATAAACAACTCCAAGGAGTGTTTTCCTGGAAAGAACAGAGACCCAAACTAAAACCCCTACATTTGGCGACTGGGCCTCAAAACTGATGAAAAAGTGTTTAAATAAAACCGTAAAGGAGCCTCACAGCAGCAGAAACTCCCACACAGCCTCTCCACTCGGAGCCTAAATTCAGCCGTTTAGCGTGACGCTCAGCCATCTCTGGTTAGTGAACCTTCCACCTCCAGCTATCAGCTTTCACTTGTTAGGGCGGCTCAGTGACAGACGTTTTATAAAAACTTAAATCAGGCAGCGAAGCTTCAAACAGGGAAACAACACTTTCATCAGGGAGTCCCAGCTTGGCTCTGAACCAACAAACAGCCTCTGACTTCCTAGGGAGCAACAGAAAACGGTTTGCTGCTGCTCACACGTCCCATTTCATCCTCAAGACAAACTCTGAAGTTGTTGAAACTTTCACTTCCTGGAGCGGTCGAGTTTTTCTGCTTTCATTGAGAACAAAGGTGGTCTAATTTCTCCAGGAATGTGGACAGTTTAGAGAAATATTTCAACAAACTCATCATGCTTATATTGAAGCAGAAGATGTGTTTTAGGGCAGCTGGCAGGACTGGGATTCTTACTCAGAGTTTTGCTTGGAGCCAACCTTCTCCACCCTATTAACAACACTCATACAAGTTTATACATCTAACGGTGGAAATATCCTGCAGATCTAAAATAAAAAAAGGTATTTTCTAATGTTGTGAGCTCCTGCTAGTGGTGCTAGCTCCTGCTAATGTTGTTAGCTCCTGCTAGTGGTGCTAGCTCCTGCTAATGTTGTTAGCTCCTGCTAGTGGTGCTAGCTCTGGTTAATACACCACAAGCCGCCCCCGTTTGTTTGTTTGTTTCCACAGATATCTCATGTTTAACGACACATGAAAACGTTGATGTTTATGTTTGTAGGTTTCAGATCGCTATAATTCACCCATGTCAAAAATATAATGAACATTTAGAACTTTTTAAGTAATTTTGAGCTTTTACATATCACAAACAATGACTTTAGGTTAATAGGAAACAGCACAACATATTTAGGCCAACATGTTCAAATAGTCATGGATCCCTCTGGATCTACAGTGGCTACTTGAAGAACCTTGGATTATATGAGTCACAACATTTATTTTCCATCAGGGCTTATTAAATTATTTTTGAACTGAATTAAATCTGCTTCAAAAAATGTTTTCACTCTAACTCTAAATGCTAACAGACGACTTTTGTGATGGAGACAGAAATGTGGATTTCTGGTTGGGATAAATGTTGACTGTCTGCTTCTGATCTGGAAATATAAAAGTCAAAGTCAGTTTAGGTGAGAGAAGCCTTTCTACACAATAATAAAACAACACTGTGGCTAATTTCACAGCTGGGTTTTGAGCAGCAGTGTTTGCCTCTATCTTCAGTTTATCCTTTGGCTCTTTTCCCTCCAGTTCGCTCTGTAAAGAAAAAAGATGAGCAGGCAGTTTAATGTGCTGCGCTGGAGCGTTACATGGCGTTCCAGCATTCGCTGCTCTCCAGGGGATCTGGTCCTTATTAGAAGCCAAGAGGAAGTAAACACAGTGACAGTCACCTTACAAATGGCCCCATCCCTTCGAACATGGTGGCCGGTCTGACTGGAAAATACTGGAGGACTGAAAGGAGACGGTGCTGAGTAGTTTTTGGATTGGGAATCAGGATGGAAAACTACCTCTATCTTCAGTTTATCAGTTTTTTGAAGCTCCAGCCAAACATCTGCCCCCCCTACCACTGCTTTAATCTCCTTCCCTCTCCAGCTCACCTGTGTTGGTTTTTCTGTCCTCACCCAGTCGACAGAACCTGCCTCCGCCGACCCTCTCCCATGAGAACCGGGCCTGGCGGGCGGCGATAAGCCCTCTCCGCTCAGTTACTGCAGCACCGTGACCTCCACTTTCCCTCTGTGACTGGAAGCTGGCAATTATCGCCTGCCGAGACACAGTGTGGAGAGAAACTTCCAATTAGAGCTTTGTACAGCGAGAAACGCCAATTACAGTCCCCCCGCTGCCTCGTTCCTGAATGTCTGTGCTGTATGTGGGTGACAGTAGGTGTTGCTTCATAACTTCTTATGTATTTTGCTCATTAGTTGTTGAGCGGCTTACAAATTCCTCGGAACCATTCATGTCAGACAAACTAAATAGTTAGGGAAAAGAGCATGCCTACCCTTCCTATCTAGTTGAAGTGAAAAAATGCTTCCAGTTTAGCACCTTGAAACACCTGGACAATAAAAAAAGACCTAACAAGAAACAAGCACTCGTGTTCTGGTTCTGCTGAATGGCACCAATTACAGCTCCGGCTGAAGCCACAAAGCTTTTCTTTGGGATTCCTGAGCCCGTGGACGTGAGAGGACCCCACCAACCATAACAAGGTGTGATCTCCTCAGCCTGTTTAAACAGCCTCCGCCCGGCGGCTCTGCAGCGGGACGTTCATTACCTGAACACCTTTTCTTTGTCTTGTTCATTTTTACAGCTGCGGCGGTGGCGGCTGGGCCCACCAGGTGTCGGCCCGAAAGGCTCGCTTTTTTCACAGCACCTCCAGATAGATTGGCATGTTGAATTTTCAGTGCTGTGGAAAAGTATTTCCCCTGTTACAACCTTCCTTTGTAAGACTTCCATGTTTCAGATCAGAGTCATTTTAAAGAGGGTATTATATAAAATTGGCTTTTTGAGCTTTATATGATGTTTTAATGTTACTCCCTCATCATAAATATTCCTCATGTGTTGCCTGAATTTTTCATGCTTGTTTGAGAAATCCCTGAATCTCCCCTAGCAACCGTTCAGGGATGCCTAAACACTTCCTCTCACAAAGCGCTGTTCCCTCTAGACTAGCAGCAGCAATTAGCAAACACCTGGTGGAACTGCTGAGCTCATAGTCCAAACTACTTCTCAGCCTGACGCTCCTAAGAAGATGGAAAAGCATCATGAAGGAGCATTGTTGAGATTAGGTGCTGAATGTTGAAAAGAGCAGGAGCTTCTTAAAGGGACAGAGACCAATTTCAAGGTCAAATTTCTTTTAAGTATTTTTGGTACACACAGCATTTTTGTAACAACTAAAGGTAACATAGTTACTTGATTATGGTATAAAATGGTTCTGTGTGCCTGGAGAATACACACTATAGACAGATAGAGCTGTGTGCTGTCTTCATGTGTGTGGACTAGTCTTCACACATGAGGACTAGTCCATTTTTCCCAGACCCGGTTGGCCTCCCGGTCTTATTTTCTTACGCTTTATTTCTAAAGCATAAGAAAAGGCAAACAGGAAGGTGATCAAAATTAAACTTTCAAAGCAGAACTCACAGATTTTCACAATAAGAGTTCACTTTTGTACCTTCTTTGTTAATTACAAAAGTTAGGTCAGACTTGAATGTAACTTCCTTGCTGTCCATCTCATTATTTTGTTCAATATTTTATACCAAAGATTAATCTTGATGTTATAAATGAAGTCGTGCAGCATGTGATTGTTTTCCATATGGATTATGATCTTGCTAATATTGCATGTCAGCAGTCCTTTGCAATCGTAGTTTTGCATAGATTAGCATTGTGATGTTTGTGACTTCATATATTCTGTAGCCTAAAGGACCGTCAGGTAGATAAGAAACAGGCATTATTTTTGCATTTTTACCCCTGAACAGTTTCTGAGACAAAAAGCCCAACTCAGTCCCGCTGCATGTGTGGGTCTCTGCATATGCTGAGCCAAGTTTTGCTTTGCTTTAATTGCCTCTGAGTAATTTTCCTCCATCTGGCTGCCAATCTTTGGTCCAGATCTCCTCCTACGGGACAGATTTTCTGTGAAAACTGTAATCTGTCAACAAGGCGCTCACACATGAGGACTAGTCCATTTTTCCCAGACCCGGGCCAGCCGGTTCGTCGGTCTGCCGGTCTGATGGTCCCCCAGTCCACCGACCCATCGGTCCCCTGGTCCACCAGTCCACTGGTCCACCGGTCTACTGGTCCACCATTCGCCACGCTGCCAATCTGTGGCTGCGTTTCTGTCTTTCTTCTCACAGCTGCATGCTTGTGTTGTTCTCCCAACATACATCTGCCAACCATTCTGCCTTTGAGCAATCGGCGGCGGTGCTTCTGGTCCTCATTTATCTGCCTTTATCGAATCCACTTTCTCCAGAGCTGGATTTACAGGCGGCCTGGGTCCTGCCTGTATGTGTGTGTGTGTGTGTGTGTGTGTGTGTGTGTGCGTAATACAGAGGCTGTCTGGCAGCTTCTCTTTGTTTATTTGTATTTGTTAGCAGACAGGTTCATTTGCATTCAGTTTCTATTTTTAGTTTTTAAGGAACACAAGAACAGTATCTATCACATTAACTTTGTTTAAAACATCTGCAGTTTTACTGTAGCTGAGCAGCTTGTTGCGGTTTTATCTTTTCAACAGTTTGACGTGACTTAGCGTGTTTATCTCTGCAGTAGCCTGCGTTGGCCAGCTGAGATGAAGCAGCTGTGATGCTCAGACTTGCCAGGGTTGATGTTGTGCAGGGGCTTCGGTTCTCCGTCTGTGGGAGGAATAGATCGTTCTGCTTCTGACGCAGAGGAGGACGTGAAGAGCTCCAGCTCCTCCTTTTGTTTCTGCAGAACCTGCATATCTCTCTCACAGGTGGCTTCGATTCTTCATATTTTTCTGAAGCTCCATTGAATCGGGCTATAAAAGCCCTAATTTGTTTCATATGAACCAAGCAGCTTTCTCTGCCAGGCAGAGCTTTTATTGCCTGGAGTGTTTGGAAAAAAACTGTTTCATGGATGGAACCAGTAAGAGCCTGATTATGAAATCAAATTAAATAAATAAAAACATGTTAAAATAATTAACTGTACTACAACATTAATAAATGTTTCACAAAATGTTTTAGTAATTTATTTGTTAGACATTTTTTAAAATATGTTAATAAATCATTAAAATGGAGATGCAGATAACACATTGATTTTGATTAATTACACGGATTTGAATGCAATAAACACAAAGTAAAAAAACAAACAAACATTTGTATCATTCAGTTTGTAACTATGGTAACACAACAACCAAACTATGAAGATTATTATTTGCACTTTTACAAAGTAAAATTATTAGTTCCTTTATATTCAAAAGTTAAGCAATTTAAAATTGTTTAATTATCATGAAGCTGTGAAATAATATTCAATAGCATCTTATTCTCTATAAACAAATATTACAATTCTTCATCACTGGTTTGTGTTAAAACTCCATCACATCTGGAGACCCTGAATGTCTGGGAGCCACAAGCAGTTAATTAATTCACCTGTGTGTGTAAAAACATCACTCAACATATTAACACGGAAAACTCATATGAATTGTTAAGCACAGTGGTGGAGGGTGATGATCTGGGCTTGTTTGCAGCTCTTGCAAGTCTTTCAACCATGAACTCTAACAGAGGACCAACAACTGGAGGCCCAAACTGGGTCATTAACAGAACTGTCATTCCTAATGAAGCAGCCAGAAAAGTGAAGGTGTCACAGAGGCCTCATCTTCAGATCTGTAGAATTTAAAATGTAAAAAAGTTTCTGTAAATGAACAACATGTTCATTAAGATGTCATAAAGTAAAAACCTTAATATTCTGACCAAAGTCAGACACATAGTTCTGTCTCCTATGTGCCTTTCTTCTTCTGCTCTCATTATCATGGTAGTTACTATCATAGGTATCATGGATAGTTAGTTGGGCTTCAATAGGATGTCTGTTAAGGAACCACTCAGTGGTAATCCCCAACCCAGGGACTTTGTTGTAACATTTAATGAGGATTATCTAACTGTCAAAGCGTTGGAGGTAATTTCCTGTAAATTGATCCTGAAACCAGAAGAATCTGGAGCGTCTCTGCAGAAAGCTGCGGCGGCTGTGGGAAGCTGGATGAGCCTCTGCAGCTACCGTGCAGCAGCTCGGTTCGTCTGAAGGCCCTCGGATTGAATTAAGCTCTGTTCGCTATGGACAGGAAGTCCAGGAACGATGGGATTTCAGTGGGATTTTAGGCGTGTGAAGGTCAGCTGTCACAGTCTGGGTGGTTTAGGCATCAAACTTCTCCACAAATACTTTTCCCAAGTCAAACTTTTATTAAGTGTTCCTCTATGGCTGATATAATTTGCTTTAACTCAGTTTCAGTTCATTTATACGACATAATTCACAACAAAGTGAACATAAAACACTTTACAGCCCTTTTAACTTTCATCACAACCCTTTACTGACGCATTTTAGGATCAGAAGACAACTTTCAAGAACAATCTGATCGTAAAGGGTTAGTTCAGCCTTAATAACAGATGCATGGACTATTTTTCCTGCATTGTTTCAAAACAAGACATTTCTAATTTTGGCAATGTTGTGCAGGTTGAAGGAGGACGTCCTAGAAACCTGATTAATGTGGGACTTAGAGGACAAATGTTTTGTGTTTCAAAAACTCAGCTCATGATTGAACTTTTCTGACTGATGGATCCCAAACAGCAAATTACAAATTGATATTTATGAAACAAAAACTTCTTCTTTTAGTCAGCATTAGTTTTCATTCCCCATCATTCAGTCGGTGATAAAGTCATACTTTCCAAATCTTTCATAAATCCTGTCTGTTTTGCCTGATGTGTTTTTGGGTGATAATAAAACGGAGCATGAGTTGCTGATTCACTCTCAGCCAACACTCCTGTGACCAACTGTTGGATTCTCTGTTTGACATCCATGGCTTTCATGTTGTCACTTTTGCTGTGCTAACACATTCATTCACTGTTTCTCAAAGAAAGTCAGAGCAGATGGTTGTCAGATAAAACCATCGTGAGAGAAATCCAGGATCCATGCAGTAAACATACGGCTCACGATGAGGAGTTACCAAAAGCCGTGGATTCAGTGGAGCTCCAGGATATTTCCTCAAGTCGCTGTAATCTCTGCACAGACAGAAGCGCTGTGGTGTGCATATAATTCAGCTCCTGCCTCAGACAGAATCAGCCATCATGTCAGACTGCATGGCAGAAATTGGGAGAATGCATCACACGCTGGGCTGCAGCCAGACGCTGCAGAAGCAACTAATGGAGCCTCATGTCGTCCTCCAGGACTGATGGCTGCGGCTTCCAGCTCCACCCAGAGGATCTGATGACAGCCCTTCATGTAAACATGTTTCTGGTTCAATCATGAGCTGACTGATCTAAATGAAGATCTTTTTTGGTTCTTTTGCTTTTTAATGATGTCAGGGAATTAAGGAACTGGTTAAAATTTAGGGTTAATTGTGCAAATTGTAAGTCATTTGCATATGTTTTGCATATTCAACTTTAAATCAAATGAATACTTTAGATTACAAAAAATAGTATATAAATGATTACATTAGGTATATATTATATTACAATGTTGTTTTATCATGAAACAGAAACTAATCACTGAGCGCCTCGAACAGCTGAATTATTTCATGTTCCTGCTGGAATTATGCATAACAAGTTGTGACAGCTGATGTTATAAACTAAATATTTGCTCATTGGATGGACTACACAACTAATTCAACATCACATCTAAAACTATGAATTTCTTTGAGTTTGTGACATTTTTTGCAGTTGTAGGGTAAAATCTTTCTGCTTTATGTGGATGAACATTTGATCCTTTTCTTCATCAGCAGCTGCTCATCTAATGGAGCTTATTTTGCTGTTTGGCAGCAGGTTGTGTCACGGCTTCACTTCGTCATTGTTGCTGGTGCATCAGCTCAATGACATCAGAGAGAACAGTTTGTTTCCAAACGCTTTGGCAAAATGGCAACATCATGACATGACCCCGCCGTCCCGCTCCAGGGTGAGCCCCCTGGGTGTGGCGTCAGGATCTGCATGGGTCAGAGGAGACCATGACCATGACTGATGCTAGGATGGAGCATGGAAAAAGTCTGGATGGATGAAAATGAGGTGTAACTGGGTGTCAGTCTGGCAGCTGCCAACCTGGTTATGATTTTATTCCTGATTAAAATCACTGCAGAGCCTCTAAAACTGACATTAAAAAGTCTCAGCTACCATGTTTTGTGAATACTGCAGGGTGTATTCAGTCTGAGTGTTTTTAAATCTCTGCTGACTTGTGTCTCACTTCAGCTTCGTGTTCTCTGCAGTGTTTTTCAGAATCTGGTTTCGTAATGAAAAGATGTTTCCAAGTGGGTGAAACCTCCATCTGTCATGAGTTCTCTAAAGCTCTTTGTCACACTGGAGTTTGGAAAGCCAAAATGTTTCATGCAGTTTTTACCTTCAGCAAACTTCTGGGCTTGAAGTAATGAGCTGCAGTGCCTTGAAAAGTATGCACACCTCTTCAACTATTTCACCTTTTTTACATGGCAACACAGGAATGTCAAAAGTAAACATGATCAATCACTGTTTACAATAAAAATCTTAAAAAATGGCAAGAATCTGTTCTTAACCCCTTTCACTTTGGTAACCTCCAGTAAAAAACAGTCAGAAGTCACCAAGTTGGTAAATAAGAGTAACATGAAACCAGAAAGATGGCACCACCCTGAACGTTTCTGCTGAAGTTCAGCAGGAACAAGACGGTTGGTCAGAGTTGGACCAAATCAGGACAGACCTGGCAGAAACCTGCAGAAGATGTGGAGCTGGGGTGGAGGTTCACCTTCCAGCAGGACAATGATCCTAATACAGCACATTCAGAATGGCTTAGTCAAAGTCAAGACCTAAATCCAGCTGAGGATCTGGTGCAAGACTTGAAAATTTATGTTTATAGAGGCTCTCCATTCAGACTAAATGGGCTTAAGCCTTTTTACCCAAAAGACTGCACAAAACTTTCATCTTGTTTGTGTGAAAGGAGCCGTACCCCAAAAGACTTGTAACTGTAATTGATGGGACATTTCAAGTTGAAGCGGGACAGAATGGGAAACACATCGAGGGTTCTGGACAGTTTTCCCAGCCACTGTACTGCAGAAAGCGCTTTAGAAATGAAGAGTAATTATTGTTTGGTGTAAATCAAAATGATGTTGTAAAAATGGGATGTTGGTGTGTGTGCCTCAGGTTGGTGGTTCGTCAGCACGTCGGAGCAGCAGGGCTGGGTCCCAGCCACATACCTGGACTCCCAGAATGGAACCAGAGACGATTCGGATCTGGCCACCTCCAGGACCGGAGAAGGTTTGTTCACAGAAACATTATTACAGTCATAAAACACAAAAACACATAAAAGTCAGTGTGGCTGACTCGCTGTGGGAGAAATGTCTGCAGGGCAGAAGCAGAGATTTCTCAATCGTGATGTTTTTGCTGTGTTTGTTTTCCACATATAAATCTCAGCCTGAAAACAGTCTTTAAAAGTTAATCTTAAACACACCTCCAGTCACACATTCGGAGCCTTTGAGGCCACAGTCGCAGTATTATGGTGAAACTGTACCAGACAGCTGCCAAAGTGGGCTGCAGTACTTTGGCACCACAGAAAATTCCTTCCTGTTCCCCCAGGATCCTGCAGCTCTCTGCAGGAACCTCGTTGTGTTGTGACCCTTTTCTCCCAAATGTTTAGTCTGAATGCTGGGATGAAGTATTTCTCCACTGTGTCACAACACCCCCCAGTTGGGACTTTCAGAGAGAGGGAACTTTACTGAGATATATAACATGCAAACACACAAATATGCAAACATGTCTGCTGCTGAAATCTTAATAAAGCTTTTCTGTATTTGAACAGTTTATTTCTCAATGAAACCTGGATGGTGCAATAGTTTAATAAGGCATTTGCTGCCTTTGGGTTATCTAACACACCTTTTCTCTGTCACTACGTGCTTCTGAAGATTGTGCAAAACCTCCCTTACATTAGCTCCTCTCTTCTTCTCTTTGAATCCCAACTCATTATTCACTAGAGTAAAATTTGAATTTGGAGTAGTTGGACACTTAAATTAACTTTGTCTTTGAGGAAGCTTTAGCCAGGTAAATGTGATACCTGTTTGTCTTCGGCTGTGTTTTCTTAGAGAATGGTTGTGCTGCTGTCAGAGTCTAACAGCTGCTGGGAGGAAGGATCTCCTATAACGCTCCTTTGTGCATTTAGGATGCAGCCGTCTGTCAGTGTAGAAAGGTTTTAACTTCAGAAAACCCTGTTTCAGTTTTATGAATTATATCCAGCGGGCCCTCGGCTCCAGAGGCCCTGGATAAACTTCACCAGGGAGGCTTAGGAGTGTTACCCCCCTGTAGTTGGAGCACACTCTGCTGCCCCCCTTTTGTATGTCTATCCAGGGAAACTGGTCTTTTTTGAGCTTTGTATTTACATTTATTTATAGCTGTACTTTGGATCCAAGTTCCAGTAATAATCTGATTGACAGAAAAGATGAAAATGGAAGTTGAAAGTTGATGCAAAGCCTCATCAAAGCTGCTGCTATCAGATCCTAGAATGACGTTGAGCTGAATCGATACTCTGCTCCGTCTTATCCCGGCAGTGCCTCCATTCGTACTGCTCCTCTGTTTGCACACATCGTCACTTCTCATTTCTGATCTTCCTCCCTCACATTACCGTTGCCCCTTACATCTTATTATCTCCATGCGGTCCATAACCTAATTCTGCTGACGGCCCGGCTCACTGGAGAGAAACCGACAAGCACAGCTCCACTAAAATTACCTCGAAATAACATTTCCTCTCTGTGCCTGAGCTGATATTTCAATTAGGAGGTCAACAGGAGCAAGGTGGAGCTCAGCAGGATGCTGCTGAGTCAGAGAGGGACCAGAAGAGAGAGGAGATGACAAGAACCAGAGACAGACAAAAGGAGAAGAGGGACAGTGAGAAAGAGGAACATTTGGGAGATAAGAGAGGGCGGAAGACGAGACGCTGAGAGACAAAGAAGGAATTAGATTTCCACAGCACAAAGACAGATAAAAGACGAGTTTTCACCGCCTGTTCTTCTTTTCACTGATGTTTGCTCTCCATATGCCCTCAGATTAATCACTTTATAACTTCTGATGGATCATACAGGCTCTGAACTAAAGGATTGTGAGAAAGTTCAGGAGTTCATGGCTCAGTTAGTTAGAAGTACCACTTAATTAATTGTCATTAATTAATGACATTTCAACTCAATGTGTCTGAGTTGAAATGTGGATGGATCAGTAAATCTGGAGCATCAGATTTTAGCTCTGCTACTTATTTCCCCTTCAAGCTGCTGCACTGCTGCAGAAGACAAACACCCGATGTAACTTCGTCTCTTAGTTCATCATCCAGCCTCCTCTCAGGAACAAAAGGCTTATTTGAAGTCTGAGAAACAGATTGGACTGGTTTGAATATGCCTCATCCAGGTGAGGTCCAGGGTTTCATTGAGGCTCTACCAAGTCACCTCTCTTGGTAAATTGACCTCAGAGAGTCAGACTGGAAGCAGTCCAGTACATTTCTATACTGGACTTGTGAAATGTTCAAAACAAAGTAATTAACATCCACTAGTTGCTAATGAGCTTTTTTTTTGTCTAGTGCTTTAGGGCTTTTGCTAACTTTGAAAACATTTAGTGCTCTTTGCTTCCCTTAAATAAAATTTTCCAGATAAATTATAAAGCAGAAATTTATGTTGCTGTTTTGTAAACCTTTGTCCTCTTTGTTGAACTTTTGGTTATGGACTTTTAAGAACTCTTCAAGTAGTTAAACATTTGTGTTCATGCTCTTATTTTGAAGGTTATGAAGGCTGTTTACGCAGCAGATCCGTTTCCTGTCATGTTCTCTGACTTGATGTAGCACTAAAGCATTAGTGAAATTAATGTTTATGATTAGTGCTGTAGCATTAGCTGCACTCACCACTGGAAACCCAAAATGACTTCTGGAGACCACTGAATAACTAATGGTTTGTTAAAGTTCCTCCTAGATGAAGAAAGACATTTCCGCCCAGTAATCCTTCACTTTTATGCTTAAATCTGTTTTTTCAGTTCCTAACAAAACTTTCTTTCTTCACTTTGCCAAACCAAGCTTCTTACACTAACCAATTATTTACTTTGTTCCTTTTATTTTCTCGTCTTTTGGTTGCTGCTGCTGCTCATCATCAGTTACTAAGAGAAGAAAGGCTCACCTGAAGAGGCTGGACCGCCGCTGGACCCTCGGTGGTATAGTTAACCGCCAGCAGAGCAGAGGTGAACAGACAGACACAATCCTTACATGAAAACCTGCATCAAACAACAGCAAACAGCTTCTGCGTCACAAGGAGGCGACAGAGTCCTGCATGTCTCCTGCGTATTCACCTGGAGATCAGTATTGGTCTTATGAATCATATCTACAAATCATCAGGATAATATGGCTCAATCACATCAGGATTTTATTGAATTTGCATTAATGTGTAAAAGTGTTTCCTAAAGAAAACAATGAAATGTGCTGCACCTTTTGTAAATCTCCTACTTACTTCACTGCATAAACATTGTTTAAAATGTTTAAACGTTTAATTGAATTAAACTATTAAATTTAATTAAATTACTAAATTGAATAATTTAATTTAGCTGAGTTTGTGTTTTGGTACCTTTGAAAGCTTTTACATTATGGCATCTAAAGTTTTCTATATTTTTAGGTTGTGCACATTGTGAAGCAGGTGAAGTTATGGAGTTTTAAAATATTCAGAAACTTTTGAATTTCAACAAATGTCACACACTTCCTCCAGTTTAAACATTATGATCTGTGAAGTTTTTAAATCTTTGAAGTCTTAAAGTTTCTACAAAAACCTCCTGGAGTCCAGATTGTGTGCACCCAAACCTAAGAATTCGCCTCCTGGCAGAACATCGAGCCAGGCGTGTTTTCACTCCTGATAGTTTGGTAAACTCCGTTCGATTGGCGACCAAAACTGCAACATTGGTCATATTTTCATCTGATGCAGTTTGTTTTCACACTGCACTGTCAAACCAACCAAACCCTTTGTGCAACCTGTTCACCTCCTCGCCTGTGGTGGCGCTGCACCAAGAGCCACTGAAGGAAATGATACAAAAACCTCAGAACAACTTAATACTTCAAGAAATGCAGATAAAAATGGAGTGGTTTCAGATTTTAGTGGTTGTAAGATTTTCCTTTTGTCTTTTGCAAATGTGCCAAACATTTGGTCTATGGTTTTCTTCCACATGAGAAGACCATAGACCATTTTCTCTGTTGTTTTCACACAACAGAGAAAATGTTTTTCCTCAAAGTTTCAAAGTTCACTTCAGCCGAGCTGAATTCAAAAAGGATCAGAGTTTGCTGTTTTGATCCGCCTCAGAGTTTGATTATGCAATCACACGTCAAACGAACCGGCAAATGAACTAGAGTTTGATTAAATCAGACTAAACAGGGCTGGTATGAATGCAGCGTTTGAATGGTTCAGTCAAAGTCCAGATAACGATCCAATTGAGGACGTATGGGGAGACTTGAACACTGATGTTTAGAGACACTACCCATCCAATCAGACTAAACTTGAGCTGATTTCTCTGTCACAACCATCTCAGGTACAGTTTGTAATCAGCATCAGAGAGTAAAAAGTCAAACCAAAAGCAAAAACAGAGCTGCAGGAAAATAGAAAGCTCTCACTGGCCAAGGGAAATTTGCTCCAGTAAAACTGGCTCAGAGCTCCCAGTGGAACCAGTTCTGGCAACGATGGAGCCAGACATGCACCAAACCTGCAGTGAAAGGGGCTTCGGCAAAGTGTTGACTCAGCAGGGCAGAATATGAAGGCATACAGATAGTTTTCAGATTTTTATTTGTAAACATGGTAATTTTATATTGTGACAAAATGCAGGAATATTTAGACAGTTTGAATCCTGTTGTCAGGCAGTCTGCATGATCAGAGTCTTTTTCTGAGACGTTGTGATAACATTATCCTTTTCAACAAACCGTTCAGTGCAGACCGCTTCTTACTCATCTGGTTTTGAAGTGTTTGCAACACGTTGGTTGCAGTTTCCACACAGTAAGAAAGCAGGCCTGCAGTGCTGCTGCAGCTCCTCCTGTGGCCCCCGTCCTTCCTCAGAGTTTAGGGTTAAAGTAAACAACCTCATTTGCATCCTCATCTCTCAGCCAACAACAACTCGCCCTGGGATCGTGCCAGCAGCTGCGTATTGGGTGGCCAGAGCTCAGCACAGTCACAGAAATCTCAAATCTTTCTCCATCACACATGAAAAGCTTCTCAGCTCAAAGTAAAGCTTTGCCCCCTGAATCCTGATGTCTTTAAAAGCAGCAGATTAAACTAGGCTCTCTGTGGTTTACTTGGAAATCAGAAAATCACATGTGAGAATCAGGTGTTATTTTTAGCATTATCCACAAACCTGCTGATTTTGTAGAGATGTATAATTCATTAATAAATATCAGAAAAGCTTAAATTTAGTCTGTTTCTGTGTGGAAGATTGCTAAGCTGCTGTCAGACTTAATAGCAATGATCAATCATTTTCCATCAGTAATTGTCATGACTTTCTGAAGGTCTCATGAAACCTAATTTTAGATCTGCAGAACATCTAATCATTCCCTGCGTCGTTCTGATCTGATCCACCTCAGCAGTTCTTCAGGCTGCTGTGCAGGACTCTTACCTCACCAGATGTGTCTCCCAGAACTCCGAGGCTTGGCCCAGGAATGAGCTTATGGAAAAGTGCTAAAGTGGGCCACAGCCCAATCAGGAGACTGGTTTTAATCACACCAACCTCAGCCTCCGTAGAGCCTCTGAAATGAGTCACCAGGCTAGCTGTCGCCACCAGAGAATGAGGCCATTAAACCTGGAGACCTAAACTCGACTGGGTACCAGTTCAGCTTCACTATTCAAACTCATCTTGCTGGACTTTCAGTTAATTGAACCTGCTGAATGGTTGAAGCATTTTATGGTGTAAAATACTTTTAATCTCTGCTTCACTGGAGGCATTGGGTCTGCAAAAACAGTTAGCTCCTTTATGTTTAGGAAAAGCATAAATAAGTGGATCAGAAGGAGGAATGATTTGTTTTGGACATCCATAGACCTGGACCAGAGAGGAGTGAAAAAATGATTTGATTTGGTAGGATCCGGCATGCTTAGAGCAGTCTCTAGCAGTGAAGCGATAGTAGTTCATGGACTGAATTTGTAAGGCGTTTTCTCATCATACCCGTCTCTCAAAGTGCTGCACACTAGAGCCAGATTCATCCAGCCGAACGTTGGGTGCCATGATGGGCATTGGAAGTGAGGAATGGGACAGTGTACTGCAATCGTTTTCCAAGTTGTTTTTGTGAACATAGCCATGGCTTCTTCTTGTTCAAGTCAAGCTAATGTGTCTGTGGACGCAGGACACAGTTATGACTCACAGACAACAGTGTGTCCATAATTTGGAAAAAAACTAGCATAGAAACCGACCCATACCTTCCTCCTCCTGCCGACTTGATCATTTCAACAACTTTGCCTGAATTCACATGATTTATAGCTACAAAACAATTTATACCTCTAGGTATAAATAAATTAACCTAATCTAATAACACTGTCATAAAGAGCGTTTCCCCTTACACCAGAGCAGACTTAAAGGTGTGCAAAAGTTTAGACTTTCACCATGATTCTGACACATCAGACTCAGGTTTTTGCAACATTTTGCAAAAAGTAAGCCTTCCCACAGTCACCACAGGTCTGCATCTGGACCAAATCACATCCAAATCTGTCAGTTACATGATGGAGTGAATTGAAGACAGTGATCTGAATATTGCAGATAATTTACCTTTATAAAAGCCGCCCTGGGTGGTTGCCCATGTCGCCCATATCAAAAACCACCACTCATCAAAACAGTTGTCCAAAAGTAAAAGAGTAAGAGCAAACATCCTTGTGGCTGCACAGCATCCGAAACCAGAAGAAATTATTGTCTAAACATGCAGCACCTCGGCCAAAAGAAACATGAACACAAGTTTATAAATTGAACCCATGGAGGGATTTCCTTCCCTTACAGGATCTTTGATGGGTAGCAGAGTGTGAGAGAGGAGTAATGGTCAAATAGGGACCAGTCAAGACAGATTTTACCTCAAATATCTTTTCTTCTGTGAGAGAAGTCACAAATTGAAGAGGAATAACCATTTCTCCAGAGATGAAGGCTTCACCAAGGTCCAAAGAACTTAGATCAGCTGCAAGAAATGACAGTTTACCCAGAGGAAGGAGCTTTTAATAAGGGTCCCGTTTACCATTTCTCACCCAAAAAGAAACCTCTTGCTCTTGTTTTGACTCTTCACCCTTCTTCTTCAATAGAGGAGAAATATTTGACGATCCAGCCGTACACCAGCCAAGGCGCGGATGAAGTGAGCTTTGAGAAAGGGGTCACCGTGGAGGTAATCCAGAAGAACCTGGAGGGCTGGTGGTACATCAGGTTAGTCAACCAGAATTATGCCGTTGACCTTACAACAATCCCTCATACCAAGCATGCATGTAGCAACAGTGGAGAGGAAAAACTCCACTTCAACAGGAAGGAACCTCCAGCAGAACCAGAACTGGGCTCAGTATGAGCGACTGTCTGCCACGACTGACTAGGGATTGGAGAAAATGCAGCATACGCACAAAAAAAAACAGAGTACTTTCTGTGTGAAGGAAAAGTAAAAGGTTAATAGCAGAAGAAGATGATGGTTGGCAGCATTATTGCAGCTTATGCTCCATTCGAGGGACGAACCACAGCCAATCAGAACCCCAGATAACATGATCAAAAAACATGAGCAAGAAGCTGAGAGAACATACAGTTAGAGTAGGAGAACGTAGCAATTAAAAAATATAGGATGTGTTGCTGTTTTATTTTTGTACATTTTATAGCAACTCTATGGAGTTTTAATACCTGTGAAAAGCATTGTGTTTGGTTTAATCTGGGAAGGATACATGTAGAGATCAGACAGAGAGAAAATGATCAAGACAAGACAGTAAAAGATTCTTCTTTGTCTGTTTCACCAAAAGATATTTAGGAAAGGAGGGGTGGGCCCCAGCCTCCTACTTGAAGAAACTAAAAGACGACTTCTCGCCTCGTAAGAAGACCCTGACGGGTCCAGTGGAGATCATCGGAAACATCATGGAGATCAGCAACCTGTTGCAGAAGAAGTCGGTCAGCGAGAAGGACATCCAGACAGACGGAGAGGGAAGCAACACGCCGGAGCGCCACATCACCAAGAGCGAGATCAGCCTGCCCATGCCCTATAACTCAGAAATCAACGCCGAGACGGGCAGGAGGCTGAGCGCCGGCCGGGACACCAACAGCCCCTGCCTGGGGATAGCTGCCTGTTCTGCCCTGAGCGAGAAGGTCAGAGGGGAGCCCGGCTCTCCAGCTGTGGCACGAGTGGCTCCACACAGAGTGGAAATTGGTGAGGATGTGTCCTGAACTTTGAAGCTTATTTGACTTTTTACTCCAGAGACAAAAGCAGAGAATCACCTGCTGTAAAATGATGAAGTAGTTTTGTGAATGAGAAGGTAAAAAATGTCTTTGTTTGTGTGTAGGCTTTGAAGCTGTAGGGAAGTCCGACTGGTGGTGTGTGATGATGGTTATGAAATAAATTATATTTGCTACGCTAACCTGCTTGGTATGATGGAGTATTAGGGAAAACATTTAAAAAGTGATGGGAATAAGGCCATGAAATCCCGAGAATCATAATATTACAAATTTATTCTGATACCATGACTGTACTGTTGTATTTATTCTTCTAATATTATGACTTTATTCTAGTAAGTTCATTTTTTTCTCAGTATGGCCCTAATGCTCCATCGCAGCTTGTAGATCTATCATGAGGATTTTCAGACTTTTTGTGGGTTTTGTTTTCTCTCACAAACAAAAATTGTGTGAAGTTTCTGTTTACCAGATTTTATTGCTGCTCTGTTACTCTGACCAGACTGAGGAGATTTATTGTGTTTTTCAGGGTCTCCAAATCTGAGGCAGAAACCTCCACCAAGAAGAGAAGCCAACTTGGTGAGACGAATCACAAACTCCCTGCTAACTAAAAAAAACATTGAGTCGTACTTTTCCCCTTAACTGTAAAACATATTGATTTTATATGTGTTGCATAATTTATAATGAATGGTTGCATGAATCCATCTTCTTTCCTTTCAGGGTCTCCAGTTACCAAAGCCACCAGAGCCCCCTGCTGTGGAAGCAGAGTATTACACCATCGCAGATTTCCAGTCCTCCATCTCTGATGGCATCAGTTTCCGTGGAGGACAAAAGGCTGATGTAAGAGGACAGATGCAGAGTGTTGCTGCAGAGATGAGAGAGGGCTGATCGCATATGTATGTCAGCGGAGTGCGACCTTGAGACGCGTTTTAATGAGATCATGTGGAGAGTTTCCTCTGCAGGGATTTTGGCAGAAAGATAATGACACTGTTGGAGATCCCTTAGGAGGCTTCATGAGGGACTCATGATTATAAACAAGACATTAAACATCATGGGAGCCATTTGTGGAAGAAATTTATTAGCATTTAACAGCATATTAGTGTCGTACACTAACCGTTTTTTATTATTCTACCAATCAGTATTTTGATTAATACATTTTCTAAATGCTTTTTACTCCAAAATGTCCTCTCTTAAAAAAACAAGGCCCCTATATTTGAATTTAGAAATGAAATGCTTGAGTTTTTAGAATGTTAAATATTATAAGACTAAATAAACTAAAACAGACTTTGTAAAGAATCAGTGTCTTCTATTGCAATATAGTGAATCCCAACCAGTTTGCAGTTTGATATTCACAGGGTTTTCTGTGGAACAAAACTCCAAATTATTTGTGAAAAGTGTGCCACAGATGTTTTCCTAGAGCATAACTAAAATATTGTAAAGAAAATGCAGCTTAGGAAGCTGAAGTAGCAGACACAGTGTTACTTCACATACTACTGGAAAGAAGCCAATGCAGGAGAACCTTTATTTTATTTTTGGGGCTGATTGGTTGAGTCCCCAAGAGTGGGGAGAAGGAAGAGCTGGATGTTAGTGTCTGCTGTCGCTTCAAGATTGTGTCCACTGTGCATATGAATGCATAATAAAGCTAGATTTATAGTTGACACATTAAACTTGGGCCAGGGGGTGCACACATTCCCTACACGTTGATCTCATGAACTGTCGCACCGACTGGTTGAATACCTCCAAATTTTTGTAACTTGCATAAGGCGTCAATGTTTACAAACCTGAAAACTCTATTTAGTTTAATTCAAGGCAAAATTAAGTGCATGTGACTTTGACTGCACTAATGTGGGCTTGTTTGTTTGTTGTGTAGGTGATAGAGAAGAACCCAGGAGGTTGGTGGTACGTGCAGATTGGGGAGATGGAAGGCTGGGCCCCCTGCTCCTACATCGACAAGCGCAAGAAGCCCAACCTCAGCAGACGGAGCAGCACTCTCACCCGCCCCAAAGTCCCTCCACCGGCTCCCCCGATCAAAAAGCAAGACTCAGAGGAGGCTCCCCAGCCTCTGAACCCTTCCTCCAAAGCCACGGAGCAGCCCAGCAGGCCAGTGTATGAGGAACCGGAGTACGATATTCCCGCAATCGGATACGAGGGCGAATCTGACAGTGAGTTTCTGAAGAACGATCGCTCCCAAGAGGTGAAGACCAGCAATGTTGTCTCTGAAAAGTACCACAGCTCCCCTCCATCAAGTAAAGCTCCACCTCCAGTCTGCAAAGCTTCCCCAGTTTTCGCTCATCGAAGAACCTCGTTCAGATCTGTGGAAGAGGTCAGTAAGGAGGAGTGTATCTATGAGAATGATGGCTTCAGACTGAGCAGCGGCCTTGAAGGAACCAGAGGTAAAGGTTCCAGTGAACCCAGCTCTCCAAGGAGCTACCATTCCTCAACAGTCCCAAGGAAACCTTCTGGATCTTCCCCTCTAGCTGGTCTAACCAGGAAAACGATGACGCCAGAGATGAGCAGAAGAAGCCAGACACTTGGCAGACATGTAGACATGAGGTCTCAGGACAGCAGCCCTCACTCTTCATCAGACGAACTAGTCAGAGGTCCAAAGAAAAGTTCTGCCCTTAAGCGGGATATCGAACCAGGAATCGGTCAGAGCCCTTCCACCAGACCCAAGCCGTCTGTCAGACCTAAACCCCTCCTGACCAAATCAGAACCCCAGAGCCCTGAGAGAATGGACATCAGCTCTCTGAGACGGCAGCTGAGGCCTGCCAGTCAGTATCGACATACCCTCAAACCGACTCGTGGGGATGACTCGGAGACAGCTTCTGTTATCTCCTCAGAGGGCTCCATGTGTTCGCGCAGCACGTCCGATCTGTCTTCTGTGTACTCTAAGGGGAGCCGAGGGGACTCAGACGTGGAAGGCCCTATTTTGTACCGCTCTGTCGATGTCTACAAGAAAGTCCAGGACTCTGAAATCAGCTTTCCAGCAGGAGTGGAAGTTGAGGTTTTAGAGAAGCAGGAGAGCGGTTGGTGGTACGTCCGTTGGGGCTCAGAGGAGGGCTGGGCTCCCTCTTATTACCTTGAACCTGTCAAGAAGGTGGGTGAGCCAAGTGTTTTGGAGTCAAATGGACAACGAAATAGTGGGAAAAAGTCTAACAGCCTGGAAAAGAATGAGAAGCATGTTTTAGCCCTGAATAACATCAACATTCAGGGCCTGACCCAGCAGCACCAAGGATTGAGAGGAAATTCTCCTCCGATTCCCTCCAAGCCCCCCGGAGGCTTCTCCAAACCCTCCGGACTGGTTAACGGAGGTGTACGTATGAGAAACGGTGTGCGACAGGTGGCAGTCAGGCCCCAGTCTGTTTTTGTGACCACATCACAGACCTCTAAGGATTCCTACTACATGACTGGTTCCTTACGGAGAAACGAGTCCCTCGGCAGGAGTGACCACTACAGCTCTGGTTCTGCCACTCTCGGAGTTCGCAGAAATGCCTCCTTCAGTACTGTACGACCCCACGTTGTCGTCGAAAGCCAGACGAGGCCAGTTGAACGCTCCGGTCTGGGATGCTCAGGAACCGCCTTCAGCACCTCCAATGTCCCTGATGCCTTGAGCAGAGTGAGCCAGCGCAACGGGATCCCGGTGTCCACAGTGCGTCCCAAGCCCATCGAGAAGAACCAGCTCATCCACAACAACCTCGGCAGGGATGTGTACGTGTCCATCGCAGACTACCGTGGCGACGAGGAGACTATGGGCTTCACTGAAGGAACATGTCTAGAGGTTCTGGAGAGAAACCCCAACGGATGGTGGTATTGCCAGGTGCAGGACAGCCTGCTTCCCCGCAAGGGCTGGGTCCCGTCTAATTACCTGGAGCGGAAAAAGTGAAACCCAGTCCCCCTATATGATGTCTCCTTAGAGCTGTGGGCCGTGAGTCCCCAAGAATGTTACCCCCAACCTCCCTTAAGCAATATGTCCTTGATAATGTAGACTTATGAAAAGATGGAGGAAATAGGAAGGAACACTTTTCAGAGAATGAGAGAAGGAAGCAGAACACCTCTGAAGCAGGAAGGCAGAGGAAAACATTGACATATTAAGGGAGAGGTTTCGATTCTGCAGAAGCCAAGCAGGATACTGGCTTTGCTGATGATGGCCAATAAGTGCCTTTTGTGTTTGATCACCTGATGGCAGAACTTTGAATCAACCAAATCTTTCTTCAAGAGTGCCATAGTCCTGCGAACACCACCAAGAGTTTTACTATTTACAACATCCTGATTCCAGTTCCTGATCAAACCGATTGAAGAGCAGAGATCGAAGATGACGACTATGAAATCTCTCTTTTTTTTTATGTCTGTTTCATTGTCACGTTTTGATGCAAGTCTTCCTCTGAGAATTATTTCTGCCGTCTTGGAACATCTGTTTAAAGCTCAAACTTACTCTGAACAAACTGGTTGGCCTAAACTGGTGCTTACATTCCTCAAACATGTGATGATGATATTCAAACGTTTATTTAGTGACGTGGAAAAACTTGGAAGTTGGATATTTAGTTTTTTTAACGTATGTCTTTTAGACCTAAATTCCAGACAAAACAATTAGCTTACAAAGATTTTAAATCTTTTCCTGTATGTGTTTTGTTTCATGTATGTAATATAAAGCTGCTGTCACTACAACATGTGAAATGAATCCCAGGGACACGCTCAAAATGTGATCACACCAAATAGAAACAGCTTTTCATTGGCAGAACATTTTCTACTTTACCTGTTTTTATGATACAAAATGAACAGATTTTTAATTAAAAATATTTAAAACTTTTTCTGTTCCTGAAGAACTTGACATGTTTTCACAAGATTAAAGAACAATGGAAACAATATGTAAAAAAATGTTAGTAATGCTGTCCAATAGATTTTTAAAACTAATTTTAATGTTTTGAATCATTTTTATTCAATAAGTATCCTAATATCCTGAAAATAAAACTATGGACACAAGTACCAATAATTCCCCATGATACATCACATTCAGAGTTATAGCTGAACTTTCAGATTCATAATCAACGGATGTTCAAGACAGCTGAAATACATTTTCTGACACACTTAGGCTTTATGTGTATTTTATTTTATTATGTTTCTGCTGGACAGTATCATAATCTCTAACAGAGTACATAAACTGCTCAGAGTCTATTTTAACGAAACCATAAAGTTTTTTTCTTTGCTCTGTGATTGCACAATGGCAATAACGAGGAACGAAGTGGTTCTGTTTTGGAAATTAGTGCACTTTAAAACTTTTTAGTGGTGCATTAATGTAAAGATGCAGTAAATACTCAGCATATTATTTATTCAATTTTTTGTCATTTTTATTTAAATTTGCAGCTCAAACTCTTGATGTGAAAACTCTTGATGGGTTGGTACAATTGGCGAAACAGAGACCTCGTGTGGAGGTTGAGAGGTACTACAAGATTTTCTACCTCAGTGCAAGAATGAAAATGCGCTGCTGGTCAGTGAGTATCTCAGAAATTTAACTTTCTCTTTCAATCATAGTGCAGCTAAATTTACTGAATTGATTTGTTACTATTTAATTTTGTATCAGACAATAATTTATTTTTGCATTTCTTTATGCTGTGGGCTGCAACTTTAGCAAAGCACGAGCACTTCCTTCATCTTTATTGGTCTTTACATAATGCCTGATTTAAAAGCATATTTATTATGAGGTTTTTATGATTTAACAATCAGCATATTCACCCTTTCTAAGGATCTGTTCATCAAATAATTATCTGGGTCTCTGCCTCAATCAGAGTTCAAGTATCTTAGAGATTGTTCATGAATGATGGAGAGGAGAAGTGATGGAGAGGAGGAGTGATGGAGAGGAAAGTGAGAGCTCTGCTCCAGGCTGCTGAACTGAGCTGAGCTGAACTGAGCTGAGCTGAGCTGAGCTGAGCTGGGAGGTGAAGATCTTGATTTTGTTCTCCTTCCACCTTCCATCCTTCATTAGTTATGGACCATAACTGAAAAGAACAAGACACAAGCATTTCCTCCAGTAGGGGATTTTCAGGGTACGGCACCTTAAACATAATACTAAGACAAGTTAAGAACTGAATTTTTTACATTGTGTCCCATTACAACCACAAACCTCAGCTTCTTTATTGATTTTTCTTTTTTTTTTGATTGTAGACCAACACAGTTTGGAGAATAAAGTGGAAGGAGGGCAGGAACATCATGTGTAGAGGCTCCGGCTCCTCGATGCTGGATTGTATAGAGATGGTCGACTCCTCAGGCTTATTGCTATTTGTCGATCTCCTCTACGTCCAGTTCTTCCTCCCCAGCTACTAAAGACAAAGGTCTTCTAATGCTAAAAGTTAGAAAACCAAATTTTACTTACAATAAGTTTTAAAATCAGTCGGGTTGGAAGGACAGCATCTTTGCTCAGCATTTTTCATGTCTTGTCACAGATTTAGGTCTGGACTTTGACTAGGCCATTTTAACACATAGACATGCTTTGATCTGAATGATCCCACTGTGGCTCTAACATTAGGGTGGTTGTATTGCTGGAACCTCCACCCCAGTGTGAAATCTTACAATCTATCCAGCTACATGACAATCGGGATGATGTACTTTAATCTTCTGCCACACAAAGTTTGGTAGTTTTGTTTGCAGGTCAGTAAGTTGGACGTCGTCTGACTTTATCCAAGCAACTTCTTCCATTTTCACCCATTTCCGTTAAGGTTTGTGGCTGTAGTGAGACAGAATGCAGATGAAATGTTGCTGTTACCTCTGTGATCCAAACCCAGCTGACTTAAAGGAAAACAAGCGTTGATGTTTCATGACTGCAGCCAGAGTGAGGATGTTGATTGGTCCCTTTATGACGACGGCATTATGTAAATGTGTTGAATCACTTCAGCTCATGTTATGACTGCGTACTGCTTCGTTTGATTGCTCTGAACCTTTGTTCAAGGGAATCTTTCTGTACCAAATCTACATTTGCCTGTGCAGCATTTAACTATGCTTTAAATTTCTTTTTTTTTCTGTGTTTTATTTGTCAAAAGTTGAAATGTACCCGTGAGGATATGTGCAATAGACAGAAACGGCGCCGCAGATGTAAAAGAAAAAAAAGAAAAAAAGAAAAAGTCTGCTGGGGATGGACGTCCCGGATCAAACCGAGGCCCTGAAACACATCGGACCAAAGCGGGAGGATCTCCACGGAAACCCGCTCCGGAGTCACATCACATCCATCTGGCAGCGGAGAGCCATGGGCCCCGTCTTCAGGGGCCCTCCGCTGCCCCGCTTTGAGCTGTCACGTTCGTGCCTGACTGGAGTTTTGAGATTTTTGTGTGTTGTTGTTTTTCCTCGCCCTCGGGAGCGCGTCCTCCCTCTCAACCCACAGGAACGTCTCTGCTGACATTCCCCCCCTCTCTCGCTGTCAGACCCAGTCAGACCTCCTCGCCGCCGTTTGCCACAGTAAAGGTGACATTTGGGAGCGTAGGTGATGGCGTGCTCGCTGACGTCAGCCGGAGAGTCTCGGCAGTAAACAAGAGACCTGGAGACGAATCCTTCTCCAGGCCATTTCCACTCCATCCATCATCTTCCAGGATGTTCACCAAACAGAAAAATCTGTTATTTTTCTCAGCGCAGAGCCCCCAGCAGGCCGCACTGACGTGCTACAGGTCAGCGCACACGGCTCTCCGTCTCGTTAGGGGCTAGAAAGCCTTCAGTTTGAATACTTTAAGTCAAATTTAAGGAATAAATCTGCTGCTGAAAGTTAAATGAAAAGCTTGAAACCATTCAGAGCTCTGGAGGGAATGTTGAGGATGTCTAACCTTTCAGCTTTAGAGCTTTACAGTTTAAAACACCTGGAAAAAAACGACTAACTCAGATATGATTTCTGTTTTCATCTGGAAAGAAAATAAACTTTGGAAATTTGGAAAAGAGAACATTTGGCAAAATGTTTAGCAGGTTCATGTCCGACAGCTTAGCTTAACTATGTACATTAATTTAAATCTGTTTAAAGATTAAATCTGGTAAAAGTTTAAACTTGCTGGGAATAAAATGATCATTTTAGATGAATTCCTGCTAATTTGCAGTGAAAAGCTCCAGTTTCACTATAAAAGTTAAAAAATGTTAAAATAATGTATTCTTTCTGGGATTAACCAGGATTATGTAGAATATGGCCACTGAAAAAGGGGAATTCTTACTTTTTTCTCAGAAGATTAAAGTCAAAACTCTGATTTGGGGATTACGTCACACCCAGCTGAACAATGTTTCAGTTGCATTTTGTTTCAGTTGCATTTTGTTTCAGTTGCATTTTGTTGCCACAGTGTTATTTGGAAATTAACATTTCTGATTTCCAATTTGGAAAAATCAACTTAAACATCCCTGAAGACTTGAATAGTTACACTTTGATATTTTCTCATTTTCCTTTGAACAGTGGATTTGGGGATCACCTCACACTCAGCTCAACTGGGTTTTAGTTGAAAGTTGGGGAAACTTTTTATTCTGTTTAGTTGCTCCTCTGCTGGTTTGCTTCCCAGTAAATCATCCAGTCTTTCCAATGTTGTTCTGGAAAATGTTCCTCAGTGTCTGGATACATAAACTGCACATAAATAAACAGTTTATTAGATGAGTTTTTTTCACAGGAACTATTTACATGTTCCAGCGGAGTTACAGCTTCCATCTGAAACAGTGTTGACGCTTCGGGATTATTCCCAGATCCGACTGGATCCTGGATGTCCTGAGTACAAAATGCACCGTGGTTGTCAGGAAGATCCACGGATAATAAATAAGTTAGACGAAAATATCAACACAGGTCAGCATCATGTTGCGTTGGTTTTATGAACCACATTCTGAATATTTGGGAAAATTTAATGTTTGCTTCTTTCCTTCTTTTTTTTTTTAGCAAATTGCTACATTTCCATTTTTTACTTTCTAAAACTTTAAAAATCCCATTTTGTGCAGCTCTCCTGTGATTCCCTCTTTGACATTCTTTCAGTCCGAAGTGGAATTAATGGAGAATTGGGAATAATTTGAAGCTGCTCGTCTAACTCTCAGCATCACTCCAGAACAGATTTTTTATCCGAGCGTCTCTCAGCCGCAGCGAAAGGTTTGTGGACCTGGTGAGGATCTGTTGGTTTCCATCCACCTGCAGCTCTGCTTTCCAGATCCCTCTGGACGTCCCAACCGTCCGCTATTATTCATTTAAAAGCAGCTTGATGAAACGTCACACTTCCTCCACACAGCTAAGTTTCCTCTTCCTCTTGAAATGTCCTGGTTGTCTCAGAGAATGTTGATAGGATGTGTGTTTCAGAGCAGGTGTGTTCAGGTGAAGGAGGATGCAGGGAGACGGGAGGTGAAAGCGTGTTGGTCAGCGTTTGAATCGGATTTAATTTCAGATTCCGCATCTCCCTGAAGTGTTTGAGGAAGTTTTTGGGAAACAATGGGTGTGAGCCGGTCTCTGTCTTTGCTTTGCTCCTTTCTTGTTTTGTTCAGAGGAAAACTGAAGGTGTTGAAGTGGATGTGGAAAGTTTCTTTGCATGTAATGAAACCAAGTTTGTGGAAGGGGGGTGTTGGTGGTGAGAGGAGCAGGTTTGGCTGGAGAGGTTTAGGAAGTGAAGGCTGAGGACGATTCTGCAGGTTTTTAATTTACTTTCTGGTTTAGTTTAAGAGGTCGAGAAGGAAGAGGAAGAGGCTGTGTTGAGGAATGAATCTCGCTGCTGTGGCTGTTTTCATCTGAGTCCTTGTTTTAATTAGGACAGCGGTTCATCTTAAGTAAAGTTGAGTGTGCGCATATCCCAGAGGTCCTGATCATTCAGAGAACAGAATTCATCTCCTCCCTGCTGTGCAACGCAGAGTGCCAAAAAATCCCACCAGAAGGTTCCTGCAGATCGCAAATCCTGCTCTGTAAATCCCGACAGAGAACCAGTTTACCAGCCATGCTAACAAACAACTGCAGGCCTTCAGTTGGACCAAATGAGGTGCTACTCTTCCATGTTTCCTCTGTTTCTTTCTCTGCGTTGGGTTAAAGCCTTGCCGACTCCTTGTTTACAGAAGACGTGCCATGAGGACTGAAAGTCCGGATGTTTCCCGATCTGAGACCTTCCCTTTTGAAAACAGGGCCGTTTCTTATCTCCAGCTTCATTTTGACGAGTCTCGATGTCTTTCTCTTGTTTTGTACATCTTCTACATGTTTACAATGTATCTGCCCAAAAGATAAACAATATTAAATGTATTATCTTTGCTGTTTTCACTCGTCTCCTGCTCATTTGCACCATTTACCATTCATTAGATCCAGGTGTGTTTGAGGAATGATGCATCCAAACGCTGTAGTACAGTGCAGACCCGACATAAGGACTCAGTGCAAAGATGAGACAGGAATTGAGATAAATGAGCAGCAAAGGTCCAGAGAAAACCTGTTAAACTACTGATTAAGACTCTAAAAATGAGCTTTAGTCTAAAGTTACTCCAGCTAATTTTCTTAACCCAAGAGAGAAGTTGATGTGAAGAAGATGGACTGAACAAATTGAATTCCAGCAGCAAAAGAAAATGTTTAACAGTCCACAGTGTTTGATAGCAAATTCAAATGATTCATCCAAGCAGAACCTACAGTTTCTTAGCCACGTGGCTAACTAGACAAAATGATTAGAAATGAGCAATTCCAGGTGTTTTCATGCTATGATGATGCACAAGATTTCCTCAAAGATTTCCTAAAAGGGTAAGCAATATTAACATTTTATATATAAAGTCATTTTAGACAATTGGCAATTAAAAAAAATTCTGTTAAAATTAATATCCCACTAAAGAAAATGTATTAAATCCAAAAACAACAAAAAAGTTAAATATCTTAGTTACTAATATGAAAAAAAAATTCATATTGTTTTGAAGATTCATGCTGATTTTGTGGCTTTACCATTTTTCTTTTACTGCGCTAAAAGTAAAAATGACTGAGCTGTAAAGGTTTTCGGCCCCTGATCCAAACTAACCACAGGGTGAAATGCCTGGACATTGCCACGTGGGGGAGCTCTTTCTCCAGCCTGTAAATGGTTTCCAGGTGAATAAAGCTGCGAGCTTCAGGGTCGATATCTGCTCTGACATTTGGAATGAAATTCTTTTGTAAGCGGCTCTTTTAAAGCTCATATTGTTGGATGTTAACGTTGAGAGATGATCTGCGGCAGAGATGTGAATACTCAGATGAACAATGGTAAGTGCGCTCAGTCTTTCTTTTCTTGTTATAACTCTTCTTCATAATCCTCAGTCAGTTCCTTTGTGTGGAGACGATCTGAATCAGGTACATGAAGGAGGCAGAAAACTTCAGAACGCCTTCAGCTGAGCATTCATGACCTCTGACCCCAGACCTCTGGGCTGGGGTCAGAGGTCAAAGTAGCGGAACAAGTCAAAGTCGGGCCGGGGGGCGGGGCTACTGACCGGACCCTTTATCCTCAAATAATAAGGCTCATGATAATTTAAATCAAATTCAACTCAGAGCCTGGAGCAGCTAGCAGCTGCTGAAGCTAGGTTTATTGTTGACAGTTTTTGGCTTTTCTTTCCATCCTTCTCACTTTGCCGCTCCACTCATGTTAACTTAGTCCGTAAAAATGCTGTAGCTGCTTCTCCATCCGTTTCCAAGTGAATGACGTTGGTGGATGGCTGGTAACAAGTTTTACCCAGAATACACTTGGAGACAATGTTGGCGATCCTCTTGTAATTTTGCGTGTCATAAAGTTAAATGTTGGGGTAAATATAAAGCCAGTCATGTAGCACAACATTTTATTAAATGAGCACAATGAAAATGTTCACTAAAACATGTTACTTGCGCTAACTCTAACGTACTAGTCATAAATGTTAGCTGTGCTAAAGAGCCGTTATCAAATTTAGCAGAAAGTAATGTTAGAGCTTTCTTCACTTCTAATATCTGCTGTTGAAAGACTAGAAACCCCAAGCACCAATTTAATGTACCTTATTCTATGAAGCCCTATTTTGGTCTTTGTTTCTTGTTTGAAACTTCAAAATAAAGGCATGAAGTCCACTAAGTGTTTTCAAAGTTAGCAAACATGAACAAATTTATTATTTCATTCACTTCCCCTCTACCATCGCCAAACCACAAGCACAGAATGAAAGAGAAACTGATGCATGTTACTTTCTATTGATAGTATTTTAATAATGAATCAAAAACGTTTGGCTCAAACACATCTGGAAAGTTTATTAACCACAATCATCCAACTCACATTGCTGCTTTAAATGAAGAAACAAAAAGATTTCTGTGCCACCAAACGGAGCGCATATACATCGTTTTTCCAGCTTCCTGCAGGAACGCCAGCAGCGTTCCACTCAGAAGTTCGTTTGGTCCCAATGTTCAGTCTGGGTGAACAAAAGGAGGGTTTCATCTCAGGTGTGACGGCGAGATTTAAAGAAAGTGTAGATGTGCAGCCGTGTGAGGAAGCCGAGCTTCAACATCAAATAAACATCAAATAGATGCAGGAAAAAAAGCACACACACATGAACCAAAGCAGTCCCCACGTCAGTGATGGACAAATAAATATTACATTACAGGTTCATAACATTCAAGGAGCGTCTTGAGTTCTGTGCATGAAGGATAAGAAAAACAGCATCACACTGAAAGTATAAAATCATTTACAAGTCAATGTCTGACAGACAGACTGCAGGTTGGGGATTTATTCCAAAAAGTAACAAACAGAGGGCAGCTTTTTGATTTGGTCTGCACAGAGTAAGGAGAGAGCAACGCTGGCCTAAACACTTACAAGATTACAATCAGTAGCCTCATAAAGTGACGTTTCCATTACTATACACTGATATAATAAGTGCTATAAACACAGAGGTGGGGAGTGAGGGTCCCTAATGTGGCTAAATAAACACCATAAATTACAGCAAACACCTGAAATCGGGTTTTGATTGTACTGCAAACGTCTCTCCACAGCATCTGGTACAAACAAACACATTTCTGATCTCATGGTTTCAATAAAGAAGAAAACAAGGAGAAATCTTAGGAGCAAACGTAAAAGTAAAAACACAAAGAGGTGGTTCTTTTTCCTCAGTTTAAGTGAATACATTTCTTTAAACTTATAAATTAACATTCAAATGTTGGGTTAACACTTAAAGCAGTAGCGAATTCAAACCAGACCGTCGGAGGAGGGCGAGTGAAACGTCCCGGCGGCAGCAGCAAAACTCAGAGCCTTTAATTCATTATCTACAAACGGAAACGCGTGAACAGAGCTACGTTCAGAGCATCGCCTTTCCTCTCACTTCCTCCATCTTACATGCTAGAACTTCTAATCTTCTGGTCCCAGATGACCTTTGACCTCTACCACATTACAGTCATCTGGAGGAGAAAAGGTGAACTGAAATTTAAAAGCTGTGTGTGATGAACACAGATGATCCAACAGCTGGCAGAACCACTTTGACGTTAACTTCTGCACATCTCGGTTTCACTACAGCACTGCATCAGGTTGAGGTCTGGACTTTGACTAGGTCATTGTAACACCTGGATTCTTCTGTTTTTCACCCGTTCTGTCACAGTTTGGATGGAGTGTCAGCCTCAGTTTGAGTCCAGAACACTTTTAAATGCAGAGGAGTTCATGACGTCTCTGCGTTGGTCTCATCCGTCCAGAGGACGGTGGTCCAGACGTCTTTCCTTCAGCTGCTCCAGCCATGACATACCGAGGGTTTTTTAATTGCCCTGTTATGAAGCTTGAGCTGCTGATTGCGGCCTGGAGACTCTGAGATGGCGCCCTTCCATGTTTTGTAATTTCTTTGACCTTTGGACCGTCGCGGGGTGGACACCGGGACGTCAGCTGCCCTAAACGATGTCCGCTTGAAAAATGTTTTTCTCTGCAGAATGAAACAGTTTGGAGATTATCTTACAGTCGTTCTAAAGTCATCGGCTGATTTTCAGAGCTGATGTCTTTCAGTCCTTTGTTCTGAAAATGTGTAAAAACTCCAGAGCAACAAAAGTCCCAGTTTTTTGGAAGAGTTCATGGCTGCATCTGATCAGCAGCTTTCCTTCTTTCCATCTATACACAATATTTCCATTTGGAGGTTGTTTTTATGCAGATTTAAGACTTTCTACAGAATGGATGATCATTTGTTTCCTGAGCTGGTAAACCTTGGAATTATTACTACATTTTCTTTTTACAATAAATATAAATTATATACTAAAAAAATTTAGGGCTATAAATCATTGAAATATTTAAAGAAATAATCAATTTGAACTTTTCTTTTGTCCTTCCACTAAACTTTCAGTAAAGGATCTCTGCTGCTGATGAAGCTTCTGTCACAAAGTGTATTTTACATCTAAAATATTCAACAAGGAAAATGGGTTTCTACAAAAATAGTTAGATTTCGTGTGCTTTTAGTTTCTCCTCTGAGTGAAGAGCTGTGGCAGTCTGAGCCACACAGCAGCATCGTTTGGTTCTCCATCGGGGTTTTTGGAACACAGAACAGGTTCTGTGCGTTAAGGCAGGAGGCTGATGGCAACAATCCTTTAACTCTTGGGATGGGAGGATTCTTTATATTCAACACTCACAGTGTGTCAGGCAGATCTTTATAGGTAGAATTTGGATAAAAATTGTATTCAGAAATGGCAGCTGGTCCTGAGGAGTAACCAAATGACTGTGTTTTCTGTAAGAAATCAGAGCTGCAGATTTTGCAGGTTTGAGATTGTTTCAGCAGATGAGTCTCAATAAATGCTGATTTCAGTGCAACACACCACACTGCACAGCAAGCAGCTAGCTAGAACGACATTAGAGCTACTGACGATTTGAAATAAAACTACCATCAAGGTACGTTAGATTATACGAGTACAAGAGAGGTTACAATCCTACTGGAGACTCAGCACCGCTGGGCGTCTCTAACACCGAATGTCACGATGAGGCAGCCGAGCTGCGCCCAGTAGCACACAGACACAAGTTGTGACGTACTGAGGATGACGTGCAGCAGGCGTGCTTCGCCACGCAGAGCGTCAGTCAACATGTGGAGGAGCCGTCAACACATTCAGCCCCAAACTGGCTCGGTAGCTTCAGGCCCAAATCGCAGCCAAAGGCTCCAAGACCAGATGAGTTCAGGTTCTTCCTCAATGAAAGCCTTCTCCAGTCCCAGAGGAGGAAAACAAAAGTCCCTGAACGTCACCGACTGTTGGTCAGACTGAGGCGCTCTTTACGTGCTGCGATACGTCTTGATGATGTCTTTGATCTGTCTCCTGCAGATGGGACAGCAGGCGTTGGACATCTTCTTCAGCTTGAGGCCGCAGGCGTAGCAGAGACACATGTGTCCGCAGGTGTAGATGACCGAGTCCACGGCGTTCTCGTAGCAGATGGAGCACTCGTCGGCCCACGGGCCCCGGCCCGACGGGAACGTGGGAGACTTGGGGAGGCTGACCGGGGAGCTGGGCGTCGTTCCTGCAGCGACAGCACAAAGCAACCAACATCGTCAGAAGTATCGCCATATTTTAATGGTATGTGGGTTTCTATTATTTTCTATTTTTCTATTGTGACTGCGATTAATTAGTTACAGACCCTGCAATTAACTTGGTTAAAATTTTGATTGACATCAATGGAAAATCATGTGTGAGAATTTTCATTCAACTTCACAAACATGGACAAATTTATTGATAAATGTTCTATAAAAAAAAAAACCTAATGATTTGATTTTTGCTTCATCACATATTAAAGTTTAAGGGCGTGTAAATAGCAGATTTTCTTTTCTTTTCTCCCAGTCCTGTTTTCCTTTGCTTTGGGTTCTGTTGGGACATCTAGTGGTTACTGGAAGGAACAACAGAAATACCATGAAACTGTAAATCAGACACTGAATGGGACTTAGATGTGGATCTGTCAGTGAATAAGCTTCATGTGGGACATATCAAACATTTTCCTGAGACGGTGACGCTCTGGAACTGCAATGGGATCAAATCTCTCCACCATCTCAAAAACACATTTCCATGTTCTCCTGTGGGGCAGCAGGTTCCCCGTCTGGGCCGACCTACCTCCGGCTGAGCTGCAGTAGGCGGCCGAACACAAGCCTCCATTCAGGACCGGGTCGGAGACGCCGCTCCCCAGGGCGCTGGGCGTGTGTGGGGAGGAGGAGGGCGAGCTGGGGTTGGACGTGGCCCGTGGGTCCCCAACATGGGTGGAGCCTAGCCGAGTGAAACAGAGCGCATGAATTCCTTTAGATGGAGGAAATCTGTCTTCGATTGGTTGTTTCCGCTGGAAACCAAGATCGTTTTCACCAGGACAGTAATGAATACTGCCGGAGGAGGTTGGGTAGAAAAATTAAAGGTGTGTTCAACCTTTAATGGCTAAATATTAACAAAATACAGAAATACAGAAACAATAAATACAGCTGAATGTTACTGGTGGCTATAAATCTCATTTCCAGTCGGGTTCATGGCCGACTCCTCGCTGTCCAGTCCTGCCTCCGTAAAACGACCCTGACAGCACCGTGCTGACAGTTTGAGGTGGCGACACTTTGGTCCTACAACCCTTCCCAGATTGATGCACACCTACAGTTGCTTCTATTGGCTTCCATTTGTAAAGTTACACAGAAAGTAACAGCAAATTAATAATAATTTGGATTATTTAGCTTGTCATAAAAAATTGGGATTCATTTTTAAAGTCATATTTTCAACATGTTCAAAATTAAATATTTTATTAGCATCTACATATCTCACTTCAAACTGAATATTTAGTTAGCAAGTTAAACATTTAGCTTGCTAACTAAATATTTAGTTTGGGCCTAGATATGTAGTTTGTAAAACTAAATATTTTGCTTTCTTGATACATATTTAATTTGAAAATGAGAACTTTATAAAAGAATATATAAAATAGTGAAAATATGACTCTAACCCTATTTATTATCTCATGACTGTCCAAATAACTCAGATTATTTCTGTTAACTTTTGCCTGTATAACTCTACAAACGCGCCTCCAGCTTCTCGTTCATCGCCGATATTTTTCCACCTGCATTGTTAGACATGAACATTGTACAGCAGCAAACTCACAGCTTCTGTGAACAATTAATTCATCTTAATTCCTTTGGACAATAATTCCATATTTTAGCACAACTTTTCTAATTAGCTGATGTATAATTTTTCCATGTCTAAGGCGCAGAGAGCAGTGCTGTTGCTCTGCAGCAGCCGGGCTCTTTGGTCTTTCTGCATGAAGGTTTTATGCAGCTGCTGTTTTTGCTTCACAAAAGCAGTATTTACATTTTCCCAGCAGTTGAAGCGTTGCAGCCATGAAAGCAGAAAGAAAAGAAATTCCAGCACATTTATCACTGTAAAGAGGAACAGGCGCAGTCAGGAGTCGGCCGGCCGACACACCCATTTTATTTTACACAGAGGAGACAAATGGGAATTCTGAGTACAAGCATAGGGAACACATGCTGGAATGCCAGCGATGTTTGGAAAGCCGGGAGCTGGAGGAATGAGCGGAATGACAACTAGGACGTAAGAGCCGAAACATTTCTGCTTTAAAATAACCTGGTAAAAGTTGTTAGGTGTTGTCACCATGGAGTGTCGGGAATCTGATCCCAGAATGATCGTTTACCTCCGTTCACATTTCCTGTTTTCACATTTCACCAAACCAATAAGAATCAAAAACAATTACAGATCTATGCTGTTTTTATGTTATACATTTTTAATTTTACACAAATATTTTCTCATTTTTAATGGGTTATTTCCACTTATGTCATTTATTTAAGTATTTTTTCCTCACTTATTTTTATTTTTGCTTGCACATTTTTCTCCATCTTCTCCATTTTGTTTCTGTTTGAAGATGCCCGTTTCCTACCTGTGATGAAAAATGTATCAATCATCTTATCCATGCAAGACAAAGACACTTTATTTTTACTTAAAGCAGAAACCAGGAGGCATTAAAAGGACCCAGCTTGGTGAATCCTGTTAGAATTAGATGCTGCAGAAGGATCTATTGAACTTCTGCAGCTTCGTTAGTTTGGCTGGAATTAACCTGAGGCAACAGGTCAAAGTGCTTTCTGACAAATCTTCAGTTTGCTTCTTTTCCAGCTCTTAATGTCCCTCAGTAGCTGTAAATGTCTCCTAATATCGCTGTTTTCAGCAGACGTGTTAAAAACTAACATTAGCGTCAGCCAGAGGGGGCGTTGTTTGTTAAATGGCCGTTTGGACTTTTATTCTTCTCCAAATCGTCTAATAAACAAAGAATTTAATTTAAACAATAAACTACTCCAGATAGCGCCACAAATCACTTATCTCTCTCTGCTCTGATATTTACGCCGGCTTACAATCACAGCAGGGCTGGAAAACAGAATCTGCTTCATGCATTTAAATGCAAATCAGACGATCCACAGAGCGAGCATCTAATCATCCACACAGCGTTCCCATCAAACACTTTGCTGCTTCGCCACATAAGTACAGATTACTTTAATTACCCTCCCTGAAGCTCCCTGTCAAAAAACTCAGATTAACATTGGAAATCAGCTGCTGTGCATTTCAGGTACATAAGCAGAGACCACTCTGTTTCCTTTGGACTTGGTGCTGATGCAGGTTTGAAGGTCTGCTGGTTCCTCTGGACAGGTAACATAAAAACATCAGATCCAAACTCACAGTAATCTGCAGATGGATCAATCTGAACAGAGCCATCACACACACACACACACACACACACACGCACGCACACGCACACACACACACACCCACACACACGATGGAGTTAATGTCCCCTTGGAGCCAGGTCAGTATTTCTGTCCCTGCAGCTCGTGGATCTAAATCAGGATCTGTTTGATGTTTGATGTGGCGTGATGGGTCGGGGCTCGGGTTGAGACATGGCATCTCTTTTGTTTGCATGCCAGTGGGTGTATGTGTGTGTGTGTGTGTGTGTGTGTGTGTGGGGTGGGAGATCAGCCTGGTCCTCCCAAGCCCTCTGGGAGGCATCTTGTCCACTGTTCTGTGTTTGTATAGAGGAAATCGAATTAATGGAAAAGGAAGGAAAATGTGTAGGTTTGATAACCCTGTTGTTGCACAACTTGGACTCACTTTACAAGTGCACCATAAATGTTTCCATCATGGTCTTATGTTAAAAGCAGGGTGCATATGGAGTCTTAAGGAATTGGATCAGGAGGTTTTCACCAAGAGAGAACAAATGGGCAGATTTCTTATAGAGCTGAGCTGTGTAGATTGATTATCTATTAGCAGTGTATACGAGTGTTACTGTGCTGCAGTTTGGAGTGTTTTACAAGACATGCCGGGGAGGAACTCTGTCAGGAGGAGTAGCTTCTGTCTATAAACACACGGAGGCACCTGAACACCTGATAGAGGGATAATAAAATTTAGCCTTGGTAAAACGACGTTTCAGACCAGCGATGACCTTTAAAAGCCTCCAGAGGTTAAGATTTTCTCACTGCTGCACTTCTGCTCTAGTTCCAGAGGGGGGCAGTCTTGTTTGATACTCCAGTAACCATGGCAACTTTGGAATCAGAATCGAGTGTATTACAATGGTCCAGATGAACCAAAACAAAAAGAATCTCATTGGTGGATGACGGAGCTAAGTTTGGAAATGTTAATTAAATAATTTAAACGGAAAAAAACAAAGATTTAACATGATTTTCAAACACAAAACCAGAAGCAAATGGTTTTCTATCATTAGATTTTGTCAAAACATCAAAAGGCCCAAAGATCTGCTTTATCTTCACAATAAGTTTCTAATGCAAAGGTGTTTTAATTTTCTCTACAATAGAAGAAAACTGTCAGACATCGAGATTTTAACTGAACAAAAGCATTTTAGTAAAATGTGGAATTTAAAGTATTTACTTATTTTTCTGTTCACACTACCATGTGTTAAGGGAAGTTCTTAACCATGACATTTACTGTTGTTATAATGAAACTATAACTGAACTTTTATAAGTGAACTTGTCTCAGTGTTGAACAACACAGAAGGAAGAGGATGAAGATGTGAGGACATCTTCATCCTCTTCATCCTCTTCATCCTCCAGCTGGAAGTAGAGCAGAAGTTGAGAACATTTCACCAACACGGTGCGACTGCATCACCTTACATCAGATTATTGGCGCTCACTCGACCTGCTGCCTTTCCCTCTGTTTGCCTCTTCCTGTTAATCCCCACCGGGGGCCCACGGCCCCTGAAGGGCAGCTGAGGCAGGATCGGCCCTGATCCCGTCTGGATTAAAGCGACGGCTGCGAACAGCTGTGAGGCCGGCCGAGGCCACATCCCTGCTGCTGGGTCCACCCATCGGCTCAACCGACCGACTGCAACAGCACGGATGAAAAGAGGAATCTGCTGCTTGGAAATGGAATAAATGAATCAAAACAGGAAGGACAGACCTGAAAGGAGTCCCTTAAATAGTTGTTGTTGGTGTGAAACTCGATGACCCTTCACAGAAGAAACAACTCTTCATGTGAAAACAGAAGCTCTCGTTATGAGGACCTCATAAAGCCCGTTTGAGACAGAGGAGAGGAAAACTGCTCAGTAGTTGGAAGGTTAAGGTCATGAATAACCTCAGTGCATAAAATGTTAATGTTCTCCTTCTGTCTGTGCAGAAGATCCTATCGTTAGAGACAAAGAGGCCGCTCCGCGGGGAGGAGACGGTCATTCATCTCCGAACTGTTTGTCTCCATGTCAGCGTGAAGCCAAGACCAGATCAGCTTAGAAATAAATGCAAACAAAACAGGAAATATTGTTTATAAAAACCACAAGAGAGAAACAGCCTGGATTTCCTGTTTTTAAGCTTTCAATGTGTTTCTAAAGTTTGTGTCACTTTATTCTGTCAAAATGGTCAAATACTGAAGGATGTTACAGCAGAACCTGGACTACAGTATTACCTTTGATAGAGCAATACTATTACTTTACAAAATGTAACCCATTCTGACCTTTGAACCCCAGAAATCCTGCAGGTTAAGGAACCACATTATGAATAGTAAACTTGAAACCTCCTCTAAAGGCCAAAGGATTTCTGCTGTTAAACTGTTTATCAGTTTTATCATCCAATTTGGATTTGGGCTCCAGATGACGACACAAACAACATAATCTGCATTTCTTTTTTAGATTATTTTGGCATGTTTGGAAATCCAGAAACACATGCTACTGTCCCTTTCATAGGCTGCACCAGGTGCTTACTGTGTATGACTGTATTCAGCAGAAAGAAGAACAGCGGTTTGAAATGGTGAACTGATCAGCATTTAAAAGAAGAAAATGTGTTTACTCATTTTTCCAGGAACATTTTACATTTAAACACGCAGACTGAGGCTGACTGGTGAAGGATTGCACATAAACCACCCAAACCTTAAACCTGCAGTGATCCCTCAGCAAATAATGCAGAAAGTGACACGAATTTCTGCATATATTTTTCCTAAATGTAAATAGAAGCACAGAGTCTTTAAAGAACTTACTGCACTAAAATGTGAGCAAATATGTTTTCAGATTTCTGACTTAATTAAATTCTCCGAACACAAGACATGAACTGCTCAGAACATGTTAGTAGAACTTCGCATGAAGAAAAAAAGACTAATCCTTAAATTCAGCGATGAGTCCCATCAGCTCCTGTTTTGTCGTGACCTGCACAGCGTGCAGACATGAATAAAAATGAGCAAACGATGTGGAAAACGACGGGAAGAGCGGCTGGGATCAGAGAGGAACGGCAGCTGCAGCGAGCGAGCCGCTTCACTTCAGCACCGGCGTGTTGACATTTTAATAGGATCCATAATACCAGCGAAGTGGGTCAGCGGCTGAGCGTTCTGTTCCAGCGCCAGCGGGCGCCGAGTCCGCTCAGCATCTGAAGGTTCTGCCCTGCTTTCTGCTCGTTTTGGTCCAGTCCCGCTCAGAGAAGTTTTCTGGAGACCAGAAATAATTTGAAACCTGCAGGCGACGCGTCTCTGTAACCGATTCTGTCACGTTCAGCTCGTCAGGATAAACCGCCTGCGGGCCAAGTGTTGGGCTGCACAAAGGTCAGCTGGTCATTCAGTGCTTCTGCTGGGAAAACAATTTGATTTCATGTCAAATAAAATATCTGTCAAAAGCTGTGAAATCTTCCCTTCCTGAGCCGAGTTCTGACCTCATCGCAGGTTCAGATTAAACAGCGTTTCATTCAAGTTGATTCAAACTTTAGTTATTTGTCCCAAAAGACAATTTAATGTTTTCATAACTCATATCATCTAAGTGACTTCAAAGGAACATTGTTGGTGGTGATGCTGTGGGCAGGAAAGATCTCCACTAGCAGTCAGTCAGCTGTGAATCTGAAAAGGCCTCTGACTGAAGACGGGGTGGGTAGATGTTGGAGTAGGGGATATGATCCTTCCCCATCATGATGGATAGAAGATGGTTAGAAATTCTGCTCTGCATCCATGAACCCTCCTTTTCTCCACTCTGAGATTCACAGTCAGAGGTCAGAGGTCATAGTTCAGGTATTAAATGAGTTTTTGAGATTCTAGATCACTGCTCCCAGTTCTAAACTAACTTGTTCCAACATCATAACAGCTGATCTGGTTCAGGCAGCAGTTCAGTTATAAAGCCATTAAAACCACAGCATGGTCACGTTCAACCAGCAGAGGCAACATGACGTTTTATATTCATGAGAGAAAAAATGTTTTTCTTTCAGGAGACTTTTTTTCATTCGGTCCTGAAAGATAAACTAAGCTTTGGGAGACTAAATGTTTTACTTTTTGTTTTGGTGATTCTCTGCTCTGCAGAAGTTTAACCACTTGGTAAGAAAACCAGCTGGACCAACCTGATGGACAGTCAAGTGTTTGACATCTGAGAACCAACAGATAACACAGTTTATGTATCTCTGATGAAATTTGAAATTAATTTGCTCTGAAATAATGTCAGTGGCTGGATCCTGAACCTGGTTCTGAAACTTCAGCCCTCGGCTTCTCCAAAGCTCTTCTTTTCTGAATTGTTTTAAATTGGCTACATTGGATTTAAATCCAGCAACAATCAGCAACAAACAAGATAAAACTCTTTCTAGTCGTATTTCTATCTAGTTCTAAGCATTTTTTTCTTTTTTACTGAAGTTTTTTAGGTTTTTAAATAGGGGTTTTGTTGAGATCCTTCCAGTGTTGCATTATGTTCTGATTGTTTCGTAATTTGGTGCCAAATAGAACTTTGAAGTGGATCTACAGACACCAACCCTCAGAATGGAGGGTATTTATCTCCCCCAGCCGGTGCAGCCGCCCCTCATGAGGTTCTGTTCCCATCAGAGCTCCATTACTCTGCTCTCTGCTGTATCGCTCCATCTGGAAGCGCCGCAGGCCCACTGGGACACATCCCTCACTCCAACCGGTTCAGCCCAACCTGCGGCGCGGACGCTCAGAGCAAATCAGCAGATAAGGAGCTGTAGCAGCCAGATAAGAGTCGCTTCCTAATTCGAAGCAGCTGAAAGGTAAAGAAGAGTCACACTTCACTGGGATTTCCAAAGATGGGAGCTGATAAGGAGACGTGCCTCGGATCTCTCATTGTTCTGCGGTTCCGGTTCTGTTGCTCTGCCAGGGCTTTTTGTTTTCCGTAAATGACTATTAGAAACACACAGGCGACCAGGTGGTCAGCTGAACTCCAGCCAAACACTCATTTAGCTGAGAAGTATCACAGAGTGTTCTCACTGGGACTTTTGGACCTGATTGGAAAAACAACAGAAAGAGGAATGAATGTGAGCACAGCCAGCGATCAGAGAGAGTCACGGCGACATTAAGGTCCATAAAGGCCGGCAGTCTGCTGCTCTGGCATTTGCTGAATTGATCTCTGTCAACATGAGGCAGCTTTACTGGAGCTGGCTGTGACTTATCGACAGCCTCGTCTGTTGCTTTGCTGTCAGCTGATGTTTGGGGGGTGGGGGGTCAGGTGGGGGCGAACACAGCTGACACTCGGGTCTACACTACAACAGTTCACAGTACGAAGAAACAGGAGAAAATGTTTAAATCCCAAAGAGCCACATAACCTGATGTACGTCAAATAGGACTTTTATTTTGAAAAATCAAAGTACATCTCTGAGTTATTAGTCGTCTTGTGATCGGAAGGTTGTAGGTTCGATTCCAGCTTCCTCCTGCCACATGTCGATGCGCCCTGGGCACTTAACCCCAAACTGCCTACTGACCTGCGTATCGGTGTGTGAATGGGTGAGTGTGAATGGGTGAATGTGACTCTAGTGTAAAGCACTTTGAGTGGCCAAAACGACTGGAAAAGCGCTATATAAGTTCAGTCCATTAACCATTTAGTACAGCTGATATAGTTTTACAGCAGCCACAATAAATGAATATGAGTGTCAAACTGTGTTCCCATGTTTATTGATGAACATGTTTTACATGGATGGTCTTAATGTGAGGAAATAAATCGTAGCCTAGTTTCAGCTTCACCTGGTTCAAATTCTGTACAAAAAAATCTAGTAAACTCCTTTTGCTATCCAATTATTAATCTGTTAATCCAAAAACAGTCCAGAGCCCCCTGGTGGACAGGAAGGGAAATGCAGAGTCAGTCCAGGACCAACACGACTGTGACATCATTATCACCTAAACTAACTATTCTATTGTAAAATCCAAACGAAGTCATTTAATTAAACTGCGATTTCATGAAAACCGTCGTCAGTGTCAAAATGCCAAATCAGGCAGGTGAAGTTTGACGTTCTGCAGCTTAAACTTCATGTTTTAATGAAAAGTGGAGTTAATATGAAATCCACTCATATCCTCTTTAAAACACGTGATCCATCTCTACTGCGTTTCTTTACAGTAAAACCTGTAGCTCTGAACCTTTTGAAGCTCTGCTTCCTTTTCCTCCGTCACCAGAGGAAAGCAGGATGCAGTTTAGTTCCTCTGGAATCAAACACTTCTGCTGTCGGATGTTTTACCTTTTAACAAAAGCTGCATGACACTTTTACAATAATTTAGCAGATTTGGATACAATCTGTTTGTTGTACAGACGTCGGATGCAGAGGTGTCCTCCCATCCTCCTCATCATCACTGAAACCATTTAAAGTTCCAGATAAATGAGACCTGAAGCCGCCTCACCTTTTCTGTCGTTGTTCTTCACATCCTGTTTTTCCAGGTCAGGACAGAGCTCTACTCTTCTCTGAATCTACTCACATCCTTCCCTCCTAAAGACCTCTGCTGTAAACATTGTGACAAACAGTAACAGAGCACGCTCGTTCACCTTTGACCCTTGAGTTCCTGGGCTGGTGTGCCGGCGGAGCATTCTGCACTTAGCAGGAATCCATTTAAACCAGCAGGGCGAGTAAATGAATTAAGAATGGAGGTCTCATCAGCTCAGCGCCGGGCCAGATGAGATCGATACATTGATCTTTGAGCTCATGACCCGAGACGCGTCCCACAGCTAAAGGCTCGGTTATTTCCCACATCAATTATTCCTCCAAAGTGGGATAATCCACAGAGGAAGCCTGGAATGGAGGAGAAAAACTCTCCTTTTCCCCGTTAGGTAGACAAAACCAGCTGATAAAGCTGAGCACAACTGTTTCCAGTGTTTCAAAGATTTATTTGTAGATTAGAATTTTGTTCTCATTTCCAATGTTTGCTTGATATAATAAGGATATTTTATTCCTTACTGTCTTGGTTCATGTTTTTGCACAGCATTTCTGCAGTTTGTTACTGAAGCAGAGGAGATTCTATGATAGAACCTGATAAAATTACCAGCAATGTAACAAAACCGTCTGTTCTGAAGATGAGGCCTGCTGCATAATATCAGGACAACTTGCAAGTTTTGTATCCGAAATTTTATTTACTATTTTCTTCCGTTCACCAATATTTTTATTTTTATGTTCATGACACGCACGCACACACATTCCTACACACATACACACACACACACACAGAAGTGCAGATTAGAGAGATCAATTGACTTATCAGTCATGTTTCTGCCAGAGAGAACCACACACAACGAGGAAACATGCAAGCTCCCTGCAGAAAGACCCTGATTCTGCTGATTATTTTACTCGTCTTTAATTTGTAAACCGCCTTGAAAATCTTTTGTTGGTGGTTCTAGTACTTACCCAGAATCCTCAGCTGCGTCACAGCTCCGTGCAGGCCGAAGAACATCCAGAGGGGACGCGAGTTGTCCACGCACACCTGCATCCCCACGTTGGTGCCGTTGTGGCTGAGGATGACCTCCCCCTCCTGGTTGACCAGGAAGCCCAGGATGTCGCTGCTCTGCAGAGGCGTCGGCACGCGGCACACGGCCCAGAACTCCTTCCTGTCCACCAGAGCCTCCGGGTTGTACGGCAGGTCGCTGGGGCGCAGCACCGCCGGGTCGCAGGAGGTCACGCCGTACGACAGCGAGCCCGTGCGCGCCGGGCTGGACTTGGTGACCTTGATGAAGACGGTCTCTCCGGTGCGCAGGGGCCGGTTGGTGAAGACCAGCGTCCGTTCCTCCCGGGCGTGCTCAGACCGGGCCACTGTCTGCTCGTCCAGCGTCTTGATGTGGGCGCCGCGCAGCTGGTGGAAGTGCAGGTCGCTCTCCAGGGCCGACGGCAGCAGGGAGGACTGCTGCGAGTTCAGGGAATTCTGGGGGATGGGGCAGGTGGAGGAGGAGGACGCCGAGGCCAGGTGCAGCGTGTGGCGGTGAGAGTGGGCAGGGCCTCGGTCCTCCTGCTGCAGGTTGAGATCGCACAGGCTGACGGAGAGGCGGGAGTCGTCAGCCTCGCGGCGCAGGGAGGAGGAGCGCACCGTGGTGAAGGAGCGTGGGCGCAGACAGTCTGGAGGAACGATCTCACTGTCTGCAGGACAGAAACAGGAACACAGTGTGAGGGAGAGCAGCAGCTAAACGCTGATTAGCAGTCTGCCTGAGGCCTGCAGCACTCTGGTCAGCTGAATCTCAACCACACTGACACCAACACACACTTCTTCCTACATGCATCAGCTGCATGCAGAGAATTCCTCATTTTTGACAGATTGTTGCAAACATACTTACAACCAGAGTGGACAATAACTGTCAACTGGAAGGAAAATGAATTGCAAATGAATATCTGAAAAGTGTGGAGTCCACTTGTCTTCAGTGTAGAGCCATTGTGTGCTGCCATTAAAGCCAAAAGTTGTTGTTTTTTTTTACATTTTTTACATTTCTACCCATTCCTCTTCTGAAAACACCTGGTTAGCATTTCCCTCCACTGTTGTAACATCTAACAGGTTTTCTTCCAGCATCATGTTGTCTTTAGTCCCATTCATCGACCCATTAACTCTGACCAGCTTCCTTTTACCTGCTGACAGCATCCCCACAGCCTGATGCTGCCACCATCATGTTTCATGCTGAGTTAGAGTTTAGTTTTATCTAAGCAAAGGACCCATTTTCCTGCAGTGGAAAACCGCAGAGGGGACTTTTGAGGACAGTTGGTTGCACTGGATTTTATTCAGGTCTAAATGCAAATGCATGAAACTCTCCTGAGATTGTTGCTGAAGATGTTAAAAACCATGTTTCATGATGCTTACAGTGCACTACACTGAAGTTCTGTTTGTAGTGGTCAAATTGTGAAAAAGTCACAGACTGGTCCTGTGCTTAAAGAAACAGAAACTAACAACCTCAGTTCCTGAACTGAAAATGTTCATGCTAATACTGCTGTCAGCCATGGCAGGAAAATAAAAGGTATTGTTGATGATAAAGTCTGAGACGTCCAAACAAGTTCAGTTTCTTCACTTCCTGTCCCGGGATCTCCCTGCTGAGAGACGTTTATAACTGCCAGTGTTCTCCGTGTCTAATTCGTCTGATTAGCTGCCCAGAGGTTGCTTACACTTTCTAGATGTAGCTGCTTTAAATAACACGCCTTTAATAACCTCCCCTGAGCCTGGCGGTGGTGAAATTAGCCTGACTGAGCCGCCTGTTTGGTCTGTACTAGTTTGGGTGGGATCAGATTATCTACAACATGCGTATTTGTTGGACTCAGAGTCCGAGGAAATGATGACGCAGCAAGCAAACGAGATCTTAAAAAGAGTGAGACAACTGTTGGTGGCTGCATGAAGTGAACGAGGGGTGAAAAACAGCCGCTGAAGGTAAGGAGAGCCTCTCCAGTCCGAGTCAGCGCTGAGTCTCTATCTGACCAGGGCCTGAGAGGCCTGACTGCAGATAAACCTCTTCGCCTCATTACGAGGCCTGCGGGACGGGCTGCACGCTGCAGCGATGAGAACAGAACAGGAAGCCACTTATGATGCCGTCCTGCAGCTGATTGAGACACAAACCAAAGGCAGACTGATAGGAAAAGTTCCTGAAAGAAGATCTGCTCGACCGAACTAATCTGTGGTTTATGGAGATCATTTTAACTTACAAACAAAAGCTTAAAAAAATACAGCTCTATCCCAATCGCTACCGGCCTGAGTTAGTATTAAAACATTAAAACAGAACAATTAGAAAAGGACGGAACAAGTGTGGGTGCAAACATTTCTGTTCAACATTCATTACGTCATTGACTTTGCAGCAATCTCGCCTACTGAACAACCATGAAGTGGAGGTGGAAACTTAATTGGATCAAGTCATTAATTTAGCAGCAATTCCTCATCCTGACTGAGCGTTATGAGGACATGAACAACCTTTGAAATGGAAGAAATTTACAACAGAACCCGAACCAGACTTAGAAAGACTGACCATCTTCAACAATTTATGGCATTTTAAAGCTTTTTCCTTCTGTGCCCAAAAACTAAATAATATTTGTGTTTTATAATTAACACAAATAATTATAAGTGGGACTCAATTAAAATTTTAATTGAGATAATTACAGGGTCTGTAATTAATTAATTGCTATTAATCACATTTTCATTGAAAACAATATCAACAGAATGAGCAACGTTTTCATTTCAAAGACCATTTTAGCTGCTAGATTATTGAATAAATATAATCTCAACAACAAAGATTGTTTTAATCTGTTATTTAGGTTGTTAAGCCATCAGATTTGTGTTATTCTGTTCATTCAGTTTTACAGAGTTTCAGAAAACCCTGAAACATGAGAGCTTTCATTATTTCACAGAAACAGATCAACTCAGCCTGAATGCTAAGTGATATTTAATGCAAGCTACAGATTCCTTTCATGTTAGCTTACGTCAACCCACCTTAACTAGAAGCATATCTATATATTCAGCTCATGTCGATTCCTCAGTTCTCTCCAAAAGGCAGTGAATCACATCAAACTTGATGCTTTAAATGTGTAAACCTGAACTGGAGTCGACAGCAGCCTCCTCCACGTTTGATCCTCTGATTTTTATGCGCTGTGGATGAAATCCTGTACGATTAAGTCTTGGAAAGATTACACAGCATCACCGCTCCATCAAAGTCACGTTAGCCGTCATTTAATGTTAGCTACTAACTCAAAGCGGCAAACTTTGTGATTAATCTTTAATGGGACTCTGGCTTTTTAATTGTGTTAACAGATTAGTCTGAGAGGCTTTAAATGGAGAGGACGGTGCCTTTGGTAGCTCCCAGAGACCATTAAACACCTCTCAGCTCTAAGAGAGCAGCCGCTGACACTCCCAGAGGCGAACGGCGCATCACTGGGCCGAATTTCATCCGTTTCCTCTCAACAACATCCTAAGCTCTGAACATCTCAGAGCTCTGATGTTGTAACTTTATTGTTAAGCAGTATTGTTATTAAGTAGAAAAAAAGATTAAAAATTTCTTTCATTTCTATTGTTTTTTTTTTTTTTTACCTTTTTTGTGGCCCATGTGCAATTCCAATTTGATGATTTTGGTCCACAAGGAAAAAGTTTGGACCCCTCTGCCTGTAAGCAGAGAGGCAGAGGTGTATGATGGCAGTGTCAGCATCATGCTGTGGGGATGCATGTCAAAGTCCAAACCTAAATGACAAATACTATCCAGCTTAGTTTTGCTTCAAATATAGCTGTCTGTGGCAACACTTGAAAACTGGTGTTTTCAGACACTGTGTGGAATCAGACAGAGCTGGAGCCTTTTTATAGACTGACAGGGAAACGTTCTCCTTCTGCTTTACAATTATCTGACTTGGTTTATCACAAGTAATCCTGATTAAAATTTGTGGTTTTAACATAAAATATGGTAACGTTGGGGTATGAATACTTCTGCAAAGTGCTGTATTGCTCCTAAATTAGTCATTAACAGACGGAAAGGAAACCTCAAAGTGACCTCTGCTGATGAGCAAAGGCATTCAGTCCACCTGCAGCCGAATCCTCCGCCTCCCGCAGAGGACTGGAATGATGGGAGTCCTGCAGAGCCTGCCGTCACTCCATCATGAATTGAATTATGATAGGTTGGAGTTAGTCAGAGAGCTCTGGGACTCGCGGCAGGGACTGGATGGGCGATGATGACATATCTGTTGGAGAGAGGGATCCTGTGACGGAGGGGCCGCGCTGCCATTCCCAAACCTGGATTTATGTTGAAAGGAGGCAATGGCGGCCTCCCAAGAGCTGCAAATCGTCTCCTTGTCCTTTCTGCATGTCAGCGCTGCTTTAAGTCAAACTCAGGATGTGTGAACACACACCAAACGACGCATTGGCTCCTCTCAAACCCGCACTCACTCATCTTTTGTTTTACAAAAAGCTTTCTGTGAGGTTTTATGTTCCCTTTTACATCTTTTCCTTTATCTATTTCCTCAAAGGGAAGTCGTTTCAAACCTCATCTGTCTTTCTGAGACGAGGAAACTCTGCTTTATGAGGAACAGACCCTTTTTCTCAGCTCAGAGGACAGAAAGGGGCTGCAGCATTTACCGGGCTCTCATAAAGGAGTGTGCTGGTGCACACGGCGTGCACGTGTGTGACCTCACCAGCAGCTGCCCGCTAATCGTTGGTGCACCTGCCTTTTTAACCGGGACAATCCCTTTGCTCCTATTGGTCTCTTTCAAATTTAAACACTCGCTGATGCTGGAGCTACTTCAGAAACTCTGTGTGCTCCTTCAACTGGCAACCCCACTTCAAAACCCAACAAATCAGAGGGAGTCCGTTTCGTTTTTTCCCCTCTTTCTCCAGTGAGCATTTTATGATTCCAATAATTAGGCACCTGTTGGGTTCATCTGCTGCAAATACATGGACGACAGGGATTTCAGGGTGGAGCGGTGTGTCTGTTTTAGCCCACAGAGTCTCTGGTTCTAAATGTTTTTGATTGGAGCAGTGGACAGGTTAGTTAACGCTGGACGGAGGGAGAGGCCGGGTGGCTTTAGCGGCTTTGCGAGTCTGAGCAGACGGAATGTGCCAGGGGTTTGAGCTGCAGTTCGAGACCGGCCGAGGGTTTGCGGGGGGATTTACTCTCTCACACTCGCAGCCTGTTTCAAAGGGTTTATTCTTTATCCGACTCTGGAGGGTTTCATCTGATGTCTGCAGAGAAAAGGGTGATCTCACCGAGATAGGAGAGGAACGGAGATGACATGAGTATGTGTGGATATGAAGGGAAGTGTTCGGATGGGATTAGCTGAGGAGGCAGAAGGTAGAGGAGGATATCCAGGGAGATTTTGCACTGAAGAGATAAAACTGGAGCAGAGAGAGAGGGAGATGTTTGAAAGGGAGGGATGGGCTCAGAAGGATCTTTATGCTGGATGTTTTGGTCCAGTCTGGAGTCTGGGTTTTAGGGAAAAACTCGCATTCCAGGCAACTCAGCCAAAACAAAATCTGGGTTGGTCCCAAGAGGCCCGTCCCTTTAAGTCACAGGTACTTTGGGTCACCAGGACATTTCAGCTGGTACCAAACAGCCTCACAGGACTTCAACACTACTAAGCTTCCTTATATGGAACCTGGGATAATACGCCCGAATATGAGGGATCATTTAAGGCGGCTCTGTAGGCGCACAGGGCAACTGTGGCTCTGTGGGTAGAGCCGTCGCCTTGTGATCGGAAGGTTGTAGGTCTGATTCCAGCTTCGTCCTCCCACATGTCAATGTGCCCTAGGCACCCACCGATCTGTGTATCAGTGAATAAATGTGTGCGTGAATGAATGTGACTCTAGTGTAAAGTGCTGTGAGTGGTCAAAATGACTGGAAAAGCTCTATATAAGTTCAGTCCATTCATCATTTACATGTACCACTAATACAGAATCCTTCCAAGTGTTACTGACGTACGGCAGCTATAACCCAATCACACTGTTACTTAACCTCAGATACTCTGTCTGCATTCACATCATACCTCAGCATGTTAAATGCTTGACTTACCTGGACCTCTTTCTGAGTCCTAATAGACTGTATATATAAAATCATTTAGTGAATTGTTATATAACAAGACATCAACGACAAAAAACATCCAGATCCAGAAAGAAACTGTGAACTTCACACTTCACACCCTTCATCCCAATATACACTCACTAACAGAGATGTGTTGTAACTACTTACATTTACTGAGTTACATTTGGTTTTGGAAAAAATATATTTTTAGGAGTAGATTCACTACTATTTACTTTTACTTGATAGATATCTTTGTGAAGTATTCATATTATTTGAGTAAAATTTCTGGATACTCCACTAACTGAGTACTTTCACTGAATAAGGAACAAACATTTTTATTTTATAAGTTTTACACTATAAAATATTGACTTGTAGACGTGTCTTCCACTTAAAATTAGACAATTTTAAATGTATATCTTATTTTTTCATTTTGATATTTTAAATACCAGAATCTGCACATAACTTTATATTTTTTCTGCTCAGCACTTGATTTGGATTTTTACAAGCACTGGGATTTTAATGAAACACACACAACAAATCCCATTTAAAAAACTTCCACTTTAAATTCCTCCATGTTTTCTGAAGTTAAATGAAACTAATCTTTGTGGGTTTTTTAGTAACCACATTTCTTGGCCTTGCAGATGTATATTTTAAATAAATCTACCTTGACACACCTCACTGTAGGACAGAAAGACGAAAAAACTACAAAATAAAAGTGATAATGTTTAAGTGATTTTCAATCAGAGCAGCTTAATGTTGGTTGTGATGTTATAAAACTTCCCTCCATCATTTTTCATCCTGAACCTCCAACAATCTGGAGGAGGATCCATCTACACAGATGATCTAGTTAGAAAACTTTCTAATCAGTTTAATTTCTTCATTTCAAATCTAATTTTAGAACTTCAACCATCCGGAGCAACTGCTGAAAATCAATTTTCCTCTTGGGGATTATCAAAGTTCCTCTGATTCCCATCTCAGCACAGCTCCAGGACGGCTGTCTAAGTTTAGAATGTAATTTATGAACCGGCATGCAGTCGGCCACCCTCTTTCCCGAACTGTGTCACAGAAAGATTTACACCCTGTTTGTGCCTCCTAATGGGTTTTAGTCACTTTCTAATATCAGACCGCTGGATGAATCCGAGGATCGCTTCTTTAGATCACATAGAAATTCAGAAAAACAGGAAACAGCACAATGTTTCTCACTGGTTACCATGGTTACCCACATACATCAGTCATTTTAAATCATTTAAAATTTGACTCCAAATGCCAAATAATACAAATTCTGATAGCTCATCTTTGTTATTTGAGTCATAAATCTTTCTGAGGCCAAGAAACGCCACACTGGTAAATTTTATCCATTTGATGTGTTGAAGTTTTTACTACTCTACATTTCCTGAAAACGCCCCAAAAGCCCCCCAAAAGCCATGTTTTCATCTTTGTATGTTTTTCTTGGCTGTCTGCGTGAAGCGTGATCCCATTAAGAGGGAGAATCGTTGCTGCCAAGTCAAACACTGAGCTCGTATTAATCAAAGATGGGAATCATGGCTGCTTTCTCCACTCTGAGCTGGATTTCTGTCAGTCCTCATGTCAGCAGGAGTTTATGAAGGAAACAGAAAGCTGCAGTGGACTGACCCAAAGTTTAAAATTCTCTGTTTGTTTCACTTGACTTAAAACTAGTGGAGGGTTAACATTTTGAATTGAGTTAATTGCAGGGTCTGTAATTAATTAATTAACTGTGATTAATAGCATTTTAATGAAAAACTGTATATGGACAAAATAAGCAACATTTTAATGGCAGTGATGACTGCAGACGCTGGCATCAGTGTTGGGGACGTCTGTGCTGCTGCAACATGTTTAACATTGAGATGCTCTTTTAGTCTTGAATAGCTGCACAACTTGAACACAACAATAATCTTTTCCAACATCGTATCAGATCATTTTTTGAAAAATGAACCCCCAGTGGACCAAGAGAAGCAGCTTGTGTCGCTTGTGCATCAGATTTACAGTCGTACCGGAAACATGGCTTAGGATTTTTGTATGTAAATTTTTTTTTAAATGGAATAATTGTGGTCACATTCATTTAAAACACTTTAAAATCTATGAAATTAATTAATCAAAATGAACATGTTAAAGTCCCAGCTCTACTTTAAGCTAAAACCTGTAACACGAACAATGGAAGATAACAGAATTATTATTCCTTAAATGTATAAAAGCACACAAACACACAAACGCCCATGCTCATATCAAAGGGAAACTTAGAGAGACCAGTTGACCTAACAGTCACGTTTTTGGTTTTGGGCTGTAAGAGGAAACTGGAGTACCCAGAGAGAACCTACACATGCTCAGGGAGAATATGCACACCCTGCAGAAAGACCTCAGGCCAGGATTCAAACCCAGGACTCTGTTGGTGGAAGGAAACACCAAATGTTCCACCAGAACACGTCCTCTATGTCCATATGGCTGCAATGACTACAAATTGCTGCTTTTCACAAATTTCTGCCAGTTTGAGCAGAGAGACGGGACAAAGGGAGTTAGAGAGCAGTTTAATCAACAGCCTGGCCGTGATATAATATAGTGACCAGACAGAGGAAATAACAACTAAACAACTAAAAGAGCAGATTAGAAATGATGCCATCATTCAGAACAGGAAAGGTTTTACCTTTCCGAGCTGATTTACTCTGCCAATCTTTCAGAGCAACAGAATTTCTGCCTTCAGATGGTTTAATGAGATGTTATTCTCCCGTCAGGAGCTACCACATAATCCAATCCGTCCCTGAGGAAAACGCTGTGCAGCTCTTTGATGTCTCCACCAAACCCCGGAACGTCAGCGGTCCTGATAGGTGACAGAGATTGCCTCTCCTCCCGGTCGCCGTGTTTTGGTATGAGCTAAATGAACTGCTCCAGCTCCGTCGTGGCGACAGCTGGATTAGACCTGCTCCCCACCCGGAGCCGGGCCGGCGGAGAGGTGTTTGCAGCCTGGAGGCTTTCCAATCAGCCTTCATCCCACCGTCCTCCAGGACAGACACACGCAGAGGCCGCCCTTCGTGATTAAAGCTCCGCTGTGCCTGACTCATACAATCCGAGTCCTGCAGGCTTCACAACAGCTGGAATTACTCAGTTGCTCAACCTCGCTCCCTGTGTCGAGCAAAGTCCTGCGGTGTGCACGAGTGTGTGAGTGCGAGAGTGACAGCTAACCGAGGGAACGCGATATATTAAACAACCTTTGTGGCTTGTTGGATTTCAGGCCTTTGGGGGACAGCCTCAGTCACTGCTGCCAACATCCACTATATGTGCTGTGCCGTTAAAGGGAGGAGATAATCAATCACCGGACGCCCGAGGCGACAGAGATGTTCCCATACCTGACACCTTTAAAAGCTTGGCTATATATTGTAAAGAATCCAAACTTGTCACAGCAAAGCAGAATCCAGAGGAAACAAACACACTGCATGGATCCCTGTCCTCACTCTCAGAGGGAAATCTCTAACATCGAGTTGTAGAAGTGTGGAAGAACTGAATCAAGCTCATAGAAAATAAATTCCTCTGAAGATTCCTGAGAAGTTTCTGCTCCTGCTTCAGCCTTTCGACATCAGACATGTTTGTCTGACCCCCAGAGTCACTCAGCACTCACCTGCTTCCTGAAATGACCTCAGATCAGCCTCAGGAAGGAGAACAGGTAATGAACCATCAACCCTAAAGAAATATTACCATCAGATTTTCATCATAGATATTTATCAGCTCACATAAATTATTGGTGTCATTCTCTGAGTGCTTCTCGAGAACCGCCATCTCTGAGCAGAGTCTTCGTCCTCTAGATCTACTGTCCTACAGCTTCTAGATGCACCGAGCTTCTCACTCCATCTCTGAGGCAGAACCCAGACGGCCTGAGAAGGAAACTCACTCTGAGGTCTCATTCTTTCAGTCACTGCCTAGAACAGTGACTGATATTTTGCTCAAATACTTATTTGATGCAACTGTAATCAGACTTCTGTGTGAACGGTTTATGGTCCCAAAGCGCTTTGAAAACTATTGGATAGGCATCTGAATTAGTACCAAACAAGGACATGGCACAAATCAATTTTTTTCAGGGTGTAAAGTTTGGAATTGGGTCATCCTGAATGCTGGAAAAAAGTTGCATTTGGGTCACATTTGCCTGCAGTACAGCAGTATAGCCATAGACAAGGGAAGGAACACATGTTGACCAGTAAGTCGAAAGTTTCACCTTTCCGCTCGGATCTCTTTCTCTGACCGACACAGAGCTGCATCACTGCATGCGCAGCAACAATCGTCTTTCCCTCTCTGCGTTTCTCTCATTCATGAACAAAACCTGAACTCCACTTGGGGCTGTTCTGTCACCACTGAGACAGCATCAAGATGCGCTGGTCGCCAACGGGAAAACAGTCCAAGAACACAATTTCAAACCACATTCATGCCTCAGACTGATGTTTGCAGGAAGGTCACTCCTGAATCAGATGAGTGGTTAATGACCAGACCTTTGCCTATCTTGGTTGAATTCAGCCTTTTGAGTTGCAGACTTTCTGCAACTCAAAAGGCAGGATTCAAACCCAGGACTCTGAAACCAGAGAACACACTGAACAGAGGCCATGGGACACAATGGAGGAGCGTTTTGACCTGCCTGGTCAGCTTACTGCTTTCTTGGATAAAACTATTTCAAAAGGAAAAGGTTTTTTTCCCCACTCTTTTATCATTTTTGTTCTAAATGTGAGGCAAAATGGATGAACAAACTCATCTTTCAGCAGGAGGAAGACGCTGTGAGTGAAATGGCTGATGGGAACTGGCAGATGAGGCTTTCAGGGGCCGTGTGTGTTTGAGCGCTCGTGTGCTGCATTGTCCTCGCTGAATGGAAGCCCAGCTGCAACCCTAATCTACATAATGGGAGGGCTGCAGCGAATAAACAGCATGAGAAACCCAATCCAGCTTTCCAATCTAATTCAATCTTTACGTAGCTACGATTACCAAATCCTACAGCGGACTGATGGATGTTCTCAGCTTCAGCAGGAAAACACTGTGATGCAAAGAAGTTTTGTTTCAGTGAGGAGATAAAGCAAAATGTTCCTCAGCTTTTGGATAAATATGTTTGATTTGTGTTCTATTTGAAAATCTGAAGCACAGATCAGCTCTCCTCGAGTCCCAGAGGAAGAAAAGGATGAAACTGAGGAATATGGCCTCAAATGTCAGAGCCGCAGGGCTTTTTCAGCGAAAGGGAAAGTTTCATGGAGCGTTACACATAGAAATGTGATGTAAAGAGCTGATGTGGCTCATTTTTCAGAATCACAAAGAGGCTGAGGCTACTCTACATGATGTAAGTCTATGTCAGTCCTTGGTAGCGCTCCGCTCCTCTGCACAGGCCCCGGTTTGTGGGGGCAGATGTGATTTAGATGCCCCCACCCTGAGGAACAGGAGTCCTTCTTTTCTGCAGACTGCCCAGCATACGGCCTGCAGACTGCCCAGCATAATACAGTAGAAACAACAGAAGAAGGGGCCTGGCTTCTACACAAATCTGCTTGAAGCTGTTTTTCTTCCAGTGATCAGATCTCTGGGCTCAGCTCAAAACATGAGTCGTTTTGAAGCCTTTGTCATCCAGGGAGAGGTCAAAATTAAGAAGTTAGAGTGTGGAAAGTAAACATTAAAAGCAAAAGAGTGAGCACAGGACCACTGAGAATGCAGCTGAATGGCCTGGATTTAACAGCAGGTTTGCATGTCACTGCCTGACAACACAAGACCTGAACGCAACGTTTGAAAAGCTTGAACTTTACAATTACAGGAAAATGTATATTATCATTTGTCCAGAGATGAAGAAGTCAGAAGAGGAAACCCGCCAAGAAAGGTAAAAGCTCTTTTCGAGCTGAATCTGTCTGATTTGCCATAGTGACATCTCACTGCTTGTGAAAAAGAAATTGTATTTTTTTTAATCTAATTCTGGCAGATCAGAGGTAGATTAAAAATAATCCCAGTTCTGACCAACATAGTTTCTCTGATGTCCACAAGTATATGTCAACACATTCCTCCCAATAAAATGAGTCATTTCATGTTAGCAAAGAATGAATGCTGTGATTGTGGAAATGAGGCTTAAAATAAGGACGGAAAAAATGCATCTTGAGCTCTTTTATAAAGCTAGACATGCAGGGGAGTCATGTGAACAGACCACTAACTGATTTAATACGATGTTTAGACATCAGCAGATGTCTGAACATTGGCGTCAATAAGCTGCCAAGCATCCATTCTACATATTCTGGGATAAAACGTCTTTTTTTTGTCAAGAAAATCAGTTTTCTGTCAACACCTAAAGACAGGGACAGACTTTATTGATGTCATCATCCATATATCGTAGTACATTTCTGTTTTAGTCCAAATATGCTTTTTGTTTCAAAATGTGTTTTTAATATTGCGTATCTGCTTTGAAAAACAAAAGAAAGACCAACTGTGACTTAGACGTGTTTTCAGCAATAAAATATGATAATGATGATAAAAAGTATGTGGCCCTTACAGATTCTTCTGTCACTTTTAAATGTAGAAACAAGTTTTAATATTAAAGAAAAATAAACTAACATAAATACAAAATGTGGGCTGCACAGTGGTGCAGTTGGTAGAGCGGTTGCCTGACAGCATGAAGGTTCTGGGTTTGATTCCCAGCCTGGGGTCTTTCTGCATGCAGTTTGCATGTTCTCCCTGTGGATGGTGGGTTCTCTCCGGGTACTCCGGTTTCCTCCCACAGTCCAAAAGCATGACTGTCAGGTTAATTGGTCTCTCTAATTTCCCCCTAGGTGTGAGTGTGTGTGTGCATGGTTGTGTGTCTCTGTGTTGTGACTGGTGACCTGTCCAGGTGACCCCGCCTCTCGCCCGGAACATTAGCTGGAGAGGCACCAGCACCTCCTGACCCCACTGAGGGACAAGTGTGTAAGAAATGGATGGAAATACAAAATGCCTTCTTTTGTTAAATTAGCCGTTATTAACTATATACATACTTGTGGTTCAGTTTCACCTGTCTGAAAACATGAAGTAAGCTTAAAGATCCTAAGAATACACAAACACTTTGCATCACTTTAAAGCAGCTTCAGCCAAATACACAGTAAAGTAAAGCATTACAACAAAATTCACAGCAGCAGAGGAGATGACAGCAGTCAGTGTGTACATGAAAGCCTCTGCTATGCGATCCTGAGCTGTCTGTGTGGTATGAACACGAAGCTACACCGTAAACACAGGAGCAGAGTATCGGGCAGCTGCAGCTCAGCTGGTCAGCTGGTGCTCTGCAGATTCATGGAAGGCTTTACTGTACACAGATATGGTCACTTCCAGAGAACAACGTGCTTCCAGTCAACAAGAGAAGAGAAAAACAGGCTCTGTCAGCGGAACAAATGTTGGAAACAGAAGCACCAAGGTGAGATGTTACCTAGAAATATCAGATCGACACAAAGATGAAGCTACATTGTTCAGGTGTCACAGATGCAGAGAGATCCTGTCAATTTCTTAAGAGGAAAAATGAAAATCCACATCGAAATCGACATCACTGCAGATTTCATTCTGCTCCCATTTTACCGTTAAAACCTACAACTCAGCCATTTTCTTTGATGAGGTTCATAAAAGAAACTGCAGCTGCACAATATGACAAAAACTTGAAATTAAATGATCATTGCTGAACATTGAACTGACAATGATTACTAAATTTTAATTAATCTTCTCTCTATTTTCTATTATTAAAATGTCTAAATCACTCTTCGCAGTCCTTTATGTTTGTGACACAACGGTTGACAGTCAAAACATCATTTTGTGCCATTCTGCTTTGAACAGAGCAATATGACGAGTTTTCAGTTTATCAGCACAGCTTTGAAAGACCTAATTTCTCTGCCATAAGGCCGGGGCGTCCCACTCTAACCCTGCAGTGTCCTGCAGCTTTTAGATGTGTCCTTGTTCCAACACAGCTGATTTAAATGACTAAATGACGTCCCCAACAAATCGTCCAGTTCTCCAGAAGGCTGGAAATGAATTGTTTGATTCAAGTTTTTTGACCTAGGTTCACATCTGAAGCTGCTTCTCCATGGATGTGGCTTTAACTGGTTCCACCCCAGTCAGATTTGTCATCATTAGTAGATCCTGTGTGGTTGTTCCCTGTTTTCATAAACACTCCAGGGGAGGTTCAAGCCGCACTGAGCCATTTATCACATGCAAGCCTTTTGATTGACAGCAGACTGCGTCTGTTGATTGGCCCATGATTTATGGGCCAAACTCCAAACAACAACATCTAAGCCACCGCAGTGGACCGACGGACATGGCGTCTGCTATCAAAGAGCTGCTCAGTGTGGAGGAGCGTAATTATGAGCAGCGCCAGGAGCAGATGCATCAACTTTTGGAAACTGTGATTTAGTAGCTCTGCAAGCAGCACATCCCTCAGAAGAGACAAGGAATGAGAAACGGTGCAGCTCTGGTCAAGAAGAACTGAACCAGACATTAACCGGCTAGAGTGAGGCTTGGCGATGGAGAAATGGGCTAGAACATGTAGGACTCCGACCTTAACCCTCTACTCTGGGAACCACTTTTTAAGGCTGCTGTTGTAACTCAAGGAGGGTCAGGAGGTTATTATTAAATATATTTGACATTGAATTGGGACACCTATTTATTTTGCACATCAAACATCATCTCAACAGAGCTTCAACATGCTAAAACTATTCGTAATGCTGGTTGAAACTGTGTTCATACAGGATGTGGACACAACTAAACACTAGAATGTTTGTTTGTGACCAAAACGTTTCCACAGAGAAACACATTCAAGTTTCTTTATGTCCACAGCTTGAAGCAGTTACAACAAATGATTCACTGCATTGAAAAGTTGACCCCAGATACACCGGGGTCAACCAGAGATAATATGCGCCATCTTATCGCACTTATTAGATTTTCCACCAAACTTCAACAATTTTGGTGGAAAATTGCCTTTATTTAAGCAATGTTCAGTTCTTAGAACCGAAGGAGACTAAGAAACTTCTTCTTCTGTTAACGATGGTTTGAGCACATGCAGGAAGGAGGTTTTTAGTTTATAACGTTGGATTGTTGTTGGCCGTCTTACCTAGCAGCTGGACTCCGCGGGTCAGACCGTAAACATCAATGAGGGCCCAGAGCGGTTCCGCTGTCCGGACCCCGCTGAAGAACAGCATGGGACTGGACTCGTTAATGCGGTAGAAGACCCTGCCCTTCTTGTCGACCCAGAAGGCGATGATGTTTCCCTCGTTGGCAAACTCTTCGGGCAGGGCTTTGGCCCAGAAGCCGCTCTGGGACACCAGATCGGGACAGGCGTACTTCGGCAGGTTGTCGGGGTTTATCCTGGAGGGGTCTTTGGAGGTGAAGCCCAGACGCAGAGCTCCACTCCAGCAGCACTGCTTTTTAGTGATCTGAAGGAGAATAACATTCACTTTTTCTAACGTCATTTATAAAAAGAGAGCTCAAAGCAAATAGCTTTAAAAGAGGTCAGGAAATACCTTGAGGCGGACTTGCTCGTACAGCGCGATGGGCCTGTTGCTGAAGGTGATGGCGTTGCAGAAGCTGGCCTGCCTCTTGACGGTCTTCTGGGCCAGGTCCATGACTATCTGGGATCCCTTGGTGTTTGGATGGAAAAGGAGCGGGCTGACCGGGAAAGGTCCGCCGACGCTGCCGCACTGGATGGGCAGACACCTCTTGGGTTTGTGGTGACATCGGTGTGACGTGGACGGGAACGGGCCGCCGAGGGAGTCTGAGAACACAAACATGCCATGAATAATCAGCATCAGGGTGTCAAAGTTTGGTTTTTATGTTGGAATGTTTCACAAATACAAACAATTTGAAATCAAGCTTCTCTGTCTAAAACGGAGCAACCAAACTGAAAATTGAGCTGAAATGCAAAATATTTCATCTATTTTGAAGGTTTTATTTGACTGAAATTGTCATGATCCAAAGATGTTTGAATTTTGATCATTTCCAAGTTGGTTTATTTATGCTCCACAGGTCATATTAGTTTAATCCTTTGTAGTTTATTTTTATGTTTTGTTCGTTGTACATTTGAATTTATTTTTTGAATTATCAGCGTTTTGTTGTCTCCTTGGTTTCTTGAGTCTTATTTCATCTTCCTTTGTTTTAATTAGTTTTCCTTGTTTTCCTCCAGCAGCAGCTGTTCCACATCACCTCTGATTGTCTGATTGAGGCTTTTTGTTTTTCATTGTTTCTTTGCTCCACTGTCTGTGCTCCACTTCCTGCTAACCTTGTTTCAAGATCTGTAAGTTTTTCTTTTTTCATAAACCTTCAACAGGCGTTTCTCAAGTTGCTTTCTAAAAATAACAGACATGTCGTTCCTGCATGGAAAATAAAAATGTTTTCTTTACAAACCCTAATAAATTGAGCTTTTTAATCAAGTGCAAGCGTAGAAAAAGTCTGTGTGTATTCTGGCGTAGAAGATGCAGCGCTCATGCAGTAGTTGGGAACAACAGGCTCTGGGGCCGATTTTACTGGAGTGATTAACTTTCAAGATGGAAATACAAAATTAACTTCTACATCTGAAGAAATCTGTGATTTCATTCTGGAAGCTTAAATGTCTGCCTGACAGTTTTATTATTATGAATTTTCAATCAATCCTGTAGCCTAGCATTAGAAAAAATAGTATCTTGCTTATGGTTGTGTAGATTCAATCCAGGATTGCTTTCCTTATTACAGAACTAGATCATAAGGTTTAGCTCATTTTTAACAGTATTTGTAATGAGCAAAGCAGCATTTGTAAAAATGTTAATAAGTGTTAAATCTGAGGGAAGTCAGAGGAACCACAAAGCCACTAAATCTGTATTTGCAAATAGTGGAGTAGTATCGTTTTACTTCCACGGTCAGTGAAAACCACATATTTATTGGGAAGAAATCAAAGTTGAGGTTTTAATATTGCAATACTGTTTAAAGTGGAACTCTGTCACAGAAAGGTTACCTGGTAGAAATTACACACAGAGAAAGAAAATAGATGTGCTAATCATAACAAACATAAACAGGAAATCAGTCTGATTTAACGCAGCTTCAGAGCTACAAGTAAAAACCCAAAACTCTCATGGTTCTGCTTCTCATTTGACTCAATCCAAGTACAAAAATGAAACAATTATATTAAAAGTTCTCTCACTGCTCTGTTGGATTAAAGGCCTGTTCAGAGCTGCCATCATCCTGTTTTATCTCCTTTCTGATTGGTTCATTTCTGTGTGGAAAACATTTTTTTCAGGTTTGAGATTAACATGCTGTTGAACTTGGATATCCCATAAAGCAGTCTTTTTTCTTTTTCCCCATTCCAGTGCATGTTTGGATAACCATCTATGGGGAGAAGAAAATGTGGACCATAAATCAGAAAGATCCAGTGAAAGATCATACGTTTCTTCCTTTATTAAAGTGTTAAAGAGAAAGCCAGGGTGTTATTCCTCTCCTCTCAGCCGCTTGCCTACAAAAACACGGCTGGAGTAGAAAGAGTCGAGGTGAAATTATGGTGAATGTTGTGTTTATGGTTGTGTGGATTCAATCCAGGCTTGCTCTCCTTATCACAGAGAACTACTTGATTTTAACAGACCAGCCCAGCGGTTGGAGCAGATGTCCTGTGAAGACCTGATAAGAGCTCGGTGCCAACCGTCCCTGAATACAGCTGGCTTTGTGTCCTCTCCTCCTTGTCCAGTAATGACCCTTTCCAGTTTTACACCCCATTACCATGTCGGTTGCAAAATAATAGTAATAATAATAAAACAGAAGGCGCCTCTGAAGCCTTTTCTCTTAAGCAGAGCCAACTCTGAGCAGCATGCATGTGCTGAATGAGGCGGGCACACGTGGTGGCAGCGCGGGCAGATTGAGCTGCATGCATTAGCGGCCTCTAAAGAGGCGCAGCTGCCGTGGAGGAAAACAGGCTACGTGTGAATTCATGTTCCTTAGCAACCCCCCATATCTGAACGTCTCAATCGGCTCCCTCTGCAGCCATCAGTTGGGACACAGATGCCTTTTGTTTACTCGCACCATGAAAATATATTTATAGACCCAGAATCTGGTCATCTGCAGCTTCTCTGTCTGTTTTCTCTGGAATCTGATCAACAGAAGCAAAATCACTTTACAGAAACATCTCCCTTAATAACTTTAATGCTCCATTTTAATCAACCCAAGACACCTTCTAAAGGACCGTGGCAGATATATTCAGAATTACACAAACAAAATTATAAGTGCACTAAAATTGAGCTCATATGCAAACTTTTGTGGGTACAAACAAAAACAGCACTGCAGAGCTAAGGCTTGGTTCCCAAAGTAGAGGTTAGGGTCTCAATGTGGGTTGTGAAATATTGAGTGAGTGGTCCTTAAGGGTTCATTTCCACTAGCCCTGTTCAGTCCGCTGAAGTCAGAACATCTGGTTCGTTTGGAGAGGTGTGAATGCGTAACCGAAGCGAACAATAAGACAGGTTTTTAAAGCAATCCACAATTAGTTGAAGATGTTGGCCTGAATATGTTGTAACTTTCCTATTAACTAAAACAGTGCTGTTTGTGATACGTCAAAACTCAAATTACTTCAAAAAATGTATATCTTATTCTATATTTTTCACCCTGGAGGTTGTAATTTTTTCACCCTTGCAATGCATGCTGGGTGATGACGCAGTTGGTCCGTTCTGTTCTGGAATTTACAGAGTAAACAGAGGAAGGCTAACGTTACCCGAGTTATTGATTGTTTGGTGTAAATTTAGACAATCCCACACTGTGTTGCTGTTGGCTGTAATTAAAAAGAAATAAAATAAATAATGATTTATTTTATGGTGAGTCTGTCCCACAGGGAAAAAAAGAAAGAAAGAACCAAGCACAACAGTTGTGTCCTCAACTCAAAGAGAAGAGAGAAGGCTCAAAGTGACCCTGTTTACATGACAATTATGGCATTTTCTATGATCAAGTTTACATGAACACATTCTAATTACAATCTTTGCTTACACAGTAACATACACATCGAAAAGGTGCAATGCCCTCGCCATGCCACTACTTGGTGGTAGGTTCTTTGAAACTAAATGCGTAAACAACAACAACAAAAGTTCAAACTGAAAGCCTGTCGATTCGCATTTTCCCATCAGATACTGTTCCCCGAGTATCTGGGGCAACACACACACACACACACACACACACACACACACACACACACACACACACACACACACACACAGTATGTATGTGTGTCTGTTGAGAGCACGTTTTGCAAAAAAGTGAAAAAGTGGGACAACATTGCCAAAGCAAATTGTTTGAGCGTTCACGGTGTCTGAAGTTCTCGAGATAAGAGCGCTGAACAAGGAGCAGCGAGAAGACGCTGGTGGAACCATATCTGTTAGGGAACCGTATCTGTTGGGGAAGCGTATCTGTTGGGGAACAGTATCTGTTGGGGACCGTATCTGTTGGGGAACCGTATCTGTTGGGGAATCGTACCTGTTGGGGAACCGTATCTGTTGGGGACCGTATCTGTTGGGGGACCGTATCTGTTGGGG
>NW_006800056.1:751572-779270 GCF_000485575.1 Poecilia formosa | reverse complement strand
CTGTTGGGGAACCGTATCTGTTGGGGACCGTATCTGTTGGGGAACCGTATATGTTGGGGAACGTATCTGTTGGGGAACCGTATCTGTTGGTCTAGTAAAAAGTTTATTACTTTTTGATAAAATAACCCCAATGTTTTTTTGTTGTTTTTGTTTTGATTTTTTGTGCATGTGTGTGTTTGTTCTTTAGGACCCTTCAGATACATGAGTGGATGAGTAATTAATCAGCAAAAGTTGTGTTTACATAAAATGTAGATTTTATTGAAGCAGAGCATCAAGGGCTGAATCATTTGAAAACAACCAATGTTAAAATTAGTCTTAATGAACTGATGTGACAATGTTAGTAACTAATTTAACGTCTTTGTATTTTTTTTTGTTTGTGTGTTTTTTTTTACTTTGTGAACAATGTTGGGAGGTTGAATTTAGATCCTAACTTTCAAGTGATGAACTGACTCAGTTTTTAGCCTGATTCAGGAGAGTTTCTAACTATTTTCATGGAGAACTGACCCAGCAGAAGCAGCCAGAACCAGACGGGTCAAACCTGTTTTTAATTCAACTAACAGGGTGAAACTCAGACTGACGTTTCTAAGAAATACTTGATTTGCAGCTCAGGGAAACAAAAAGCTAAAACAGGCATCGCAGAGTCAGTTGTACTATAATGCAGATAGATAATGTCCATTCATAACTTCTTAGCACTTGTTTGGGTGTAACTTTCCAAGAATATGAGGCAAATAAAATCATTCAAGAAGTAGAAGAAAAGAAATGAATGTTGCAAAATATCTGGTAGAACAGCATTCAGCGAAAAACACCTCCACCCTGTTCAAAGTGCTGCTGCAGCTTAATTTGTCCCAACTTAAGTTGTGAACCGGTCCTGCAGCAAAGTGTGCAGCTGTCTGGACCTGCAGAAAAAGCCTCACTGCAGCATTGAACAGTTTGTTGAGTCATTTTACACAGAAAATTACGTCATTGACAACAACACACCTCAAAGTCTGGTAACTTAAGGCTTAGTGTTTAGTGCTCAAACCAAGAAAGTAAAAAAAAATATATATACAACATCTTTGTTAAAATCTTTAAAATGACAAATTACAGTTTTTAGTCTTAATTGTGAAAACTTGAGAAAAACGCAACTTAAATATTTCTTATTACTATGACAGGTTTTTCCAAACATTGAAGGCAGAATTAATCATCAAATTTAGCAGAGAATCAAAGAAAAAACACATAGACTGAACTTTTGAATACAGAAAACACACAGGATGAAAACATGAAAAATTTATTAAAACGTCTCAGGAGCTCTGTGAAGTATCTAAAGCTTTTTGTTATTTAACTCTCTCTCTAGAGAAGAGAGACATTTTCCAAGTCACATTTAAAATGTTTTATAGTGTTTTTTTCACCTGGTGTTATTGCTGTCGAATGATTTTCTGTAGTTCTCAGATACTTAAATAGTTCAGACACTGACACCAGATTTCCTGGTTTACATTTGCAAGTTATGTGTAGCGACAAGCCGGCACCATCTAACAGGAGCTTCAAGTCAATCTGAACACAACCAGAGTGTCGGCCATTTATTTCTGAACTAAAGTTAAAATGGTTTCTTTCTGCATGAAGTGGTTCTTGCTTCAGAGATTAGACCTCTCACCAACTTTAACTGCTTTGGTCCAGGTCATTTTAAACGGTCCTTGTCAAACGTTAGGACTAGATAAAGTAAGATTTAAGTTGATACAGGTTGTGAGCCAGGATCAGCTAAAATACCAAACCAGATGTAGTTTCTATGGAGAGGAAAAAAAAACAGAGAAAACCTGAAATAACAGCAAATAATGCAAATTGCAGAGAAGAAGAAGAAAGTGAGGAAAAGTGGAAGAAAAGCAGGTCTAGACAGTTGATGGATCTTTGGTCTTATATTTGTTTGTTTCTATTGTTTAACCAGTTTTTAGTGAATATTTAATAAATTTATTGATTCTAAAGTAATTTCAGAGCAAAAAAGAAAATAAAAAATGAGAGCAAAGTGGTAACCACTTGCGTCCTCCTTTTTGCTTGTGCATCTTTTTCCTTCCACAAAACTTTCTGTGAACATGTTTGGACACAGCACTCTGGGTACAGGCTGTGCCAACACTTTTCATGCTGTCGATATTCTTTCAGGGACTGATGGACGATTGTTGAGTCTGCAGTTTTCTCCTCCTTCCCATGATGCGAAGGTCAAAGCGTGCCATAGCATAGTATTTCTGTACTAAAGGTCCATTTTTAATCAACCTCACATTTTTTGAGTCTGAATTTTGGATGTTCATTAGTTGTAATAATGAACATTAACAGAAACAAATAATCTATTTGCATTGGATATATATAGCCTGTTGCACCCTACTGAAAACATTATCTAGAATAATTATGTTTTTATTTTTTTGAACATGCAACAGCAGATCAAGCTTCTGTCAAATCTTTTCCTGATACTTTGTCTAGACATGTTGAACCATCTGCTGCCAGTGTTGAGCAAGCTCTGCACTGGTGACACCAGAGCAGGTGGTGACAGGAAGTCAGCTGATCATTTTAGGCAAAAATGTAATAAAACTTATTTTTTCTAAAATATATATTTAAATATAGTAAAACTTTTTGCAGTGATTTAATCTCCATCAGATCAACAATGAGATATGTAAAAAAAAACAAACAAACAAAAAAAACACTTGTTCTACTGCAGAACACTTTGGCCAGCCATGTGTGAAGTTAGTGCATTCTCCATTAGCTGTTCATGAAGAATCATTTTCCAAAGTTTCTCTCTGTGTTGCTCTAAGCAGCTCACAGTCCCAGTGTCTCCAGAGAGCGGGCTGGTACCAGAAGGCAACATTGACCCACATTGCCACAGTTAACCCTAATTTTAGCCCCGTGGAAACACAACAGGTCGTGTTTTTCATTCACAGCAACCTATCAGAGCGGGGGATGTTCAGGTAGCCCACGTGTCGACCCACTCTGCACTTGTTGCTATGTAAAGCTCGGATTAACGCTCATCCATGGAGACTTCAGTGAAAACACACACACACACCGAGTCTGTGTGTGTTCATCAGAGCAGCTCATCTTAAATCTTTAATCCATTTAGGAACAGGGAAATAAGCTGCGTTGGGCGTAACGTCAAATAACAGATAAAGTCTCACATCACTGTTGTAGAAAAGCAGCAAACTGCAAACACACACGTCAGGAAAGCAAAGTAAATCAATTTAAATTTTTTACAGTATATTTTAAAATTAATTTGGATAAGGTGCTTCACAACAACACAAATTGCAAACAATAAAGTAAATATTAACCAAAAGCAAATCTAAGGAGTTTTAAGCATCCCAACTCTATCGACTCAAAGCGCAGAAGTGATGCAGGTCCTGAGTTTGTTTTCTACACCCTTCAGTATTTATCTGACCCTTAAACTACCTGTGGTACCTGAAGACATGAAAGTTTGAATGTGTGGCAGTTATTCACAATATACTCTATGATTAAATACTGTGTTAACACAAAAACAAATATGATTTCAGAACAGTAGTGAAAAGAAACCTCAGATGTACATGAACAAACAATTTGTATTTTAAATATAAAGTTTGAACAGCATAGGACACATCCACAAAACATATTAGCCTTTAAGAACACAAGGTTTAAAAGATATGAATGCCTCAATCATCTGCACAGAGGTTATGCAAATACCGAACAGCAGAGGAACAGGCTGTGTCTTCTTATCAGAACGTCAGACTCGGCTTCAGAATGAACTCCATGAAATGATCCACAAAGCTAAAGCAGCTGCAAGGCGAACAGCCACAACCTTTTCCAAAATTAAGATACAAACTAAACCATGATGCTCATCTTAAGTGTTTATCTTCAAATAAGATTTTTTTAAGATCTGCTGGAAGCATCAATTTTTATTTATCATCATTTATTCCCAAGCAGCCCACAGGGCAGTGACAAACAATGCCTTAATGATGTTTACATAGCGCCGTCTGCATGATGTATTCATCCCCACTGACTCATGACAGAACACCATTTCATCCTGATGCAAAAGCAGCCGGGATGTGAATCGCAGTATAATAGCCACTATTAATCACACACATGATCATTTCATGCCTGCAGACCTCGTTGAGGGTTTACAGTAAACTCCCAGCTCGTCTGTGGAGTTTTTAAAAGTGCAGCTCATGTTGCTCGCATGTTTGACCGATGCTGCAGGTAGTCGGTGTGAAACCTGATATGCAGATTGCCATGGCACTGACAGTAACTGAAGCTGTGAAGCTGCTGCTCTACCTGGGGACAGGTTGGAGGGACTCTCTGCAGGCTCATCACTCATTAGGCTGAAGTGCTGCTAAGCAACGCAGTGACAGATCAGTTTGTTCAGTCAGCTTTAGGGCACTGATGGATGACTCATTCCACCGTTAATGTTACAAGAGTTGGGGGAGGGGATCCAACTGGAGAGAGAGAGGGAAAGAGAGAGAGAGATAGAGAGAAAGAGAGAGGGAGAGAGACAGAAAGAGAGGGGGAGAGAGAGAGAGACCTTCTCTTCCATAGACTTAATTATGAAATTGTTTTTCCTTAAAAATTTAAACGTTTTAGTGTCAGAATTACATTGAGCTGCAATGAAAACTGGGCTAATCTTTTCCATGTCAGTTCAGCTACTTTCAAATTCACTTCTCATAGATTAAAACTGAATTAGTTCATGTTTATTAAACACTTTTATTTTTCACACCTCAAAATGTTTGGTCTCAGTTTTTTTAATGGATTCTTCTGTGAAAACTTGTTAAAATTTTAGATGGTAACATCAGCCAGTTGTTATTAAGTTACTTATCTCATCACCATGACCCCTGACAGTTATTTACCTTCTTTTTCTTTTCTAATTTTGCTCAGATAAAGTCAATTATAATTTGGAAAGATTTTCAATAAACCTGCACTAATTCAAAAACGTGTTTCCACGTACTTAAATTCACATTAAAACACCTATTGAGGTTTAAATACAGTCACTTTAAAAACATTTTAAAAAATGTTTTTGAAAACAACTTTTACAGTCCCAACCAAACGACTGACTTACAGTCGTTTTCTTTCTATTTTGAAAATAAGAGCTTAAAAAGAATCAGCGAAGAGGTGCATTTTTTGGGAATTATTTGGAATCATATTCCACAGTCCGAGAATACATAAACCGCAAACTGGCGGGGATCCACCGTGGTTTCCCCCTTGTTAAGTCATGTATGACTGAGAGTAACCACAACTTTTGGTTTGATTTCATTTAATCATCTCCCAGGCTTGCGGTGTGACGTTTGAGTGAATTTAGGCTTAAATCTCAAGCTAATTATGGTTGTGCAGTTTAAACAAACACGGAATACTTCCATAAAATAATCCACTAAAACCTGAAAACAGTGAGGCAATAAAGATGGCCACCATGGGCCTTAGCTGAATGCGTTCTCAGTAATTCACACAGCGCTGACCTGGTAGTGAAAGGTGAGACGCTGCACTGATGAGCTACAGCTGACGTCGCCCCCTACGGCCCACCAATGTTGGCTCACTTACTATACTCTCTTCACGCGCAGGATTATGCAACAGTCATCAATAAATAATAATATCTGAGCCGCTGACAGTGGAGCACAATGATGCTTCCCTGTCAGGCTAGGAGCGGAGGGGGGTGGGGTGATTATATGCAGCGTTTAGTGACTGAAGGCAGGCAGGATGCTGTTAGCCACTGACCTCAGTCGTTTTGTGGCTGCTGCACTGAGGTGACCTGTCTAAAGGTCAAGCCCTGGATGCACACACGAAGCTGAACAAGAGTTTTCAGGCCCATAGCAGCGTTGACCCCACTTTGAAACACCACAGCAGCAAAAAAATCATTATGAAAATGAATTACAAGCAGCTCTGAGTTAGAATTAAACATCCAGAGGCGTATCATCAGCAGCATTTCTCCTTATTTCTATCTGGTTCCCTCAGATTCAGTACAAACACAGACAGACGCTTCATGCAGTCAGCCTCAGACGCTGGCCCACTTTCAGTCAATCGGACCACAAAAGTGGAGCTCCCACACACTCAGCGATTACGCAATTACCGACCGACCAACTCAGCATCCAAACGCCGCTCAGATGTTCACACTTCCACTGTATGAAGGAACGAAACCTCCAGAGAGGAAGTTCACCAGTAAGCGAAAGCTCTTCTTGCATGCTGAGATGGAAATTAAAAGAAGGATGTCAACTTTTCATTTTGTTTCACAGTAACCAAAAGATATTAAAAAAAACTGTGGAAGAAATATGACACTTTCTATCAATGGCCAGTGGGTTGTCATAGAAACAGTTGCTGTTTAATTTTAAATTTAGCTAAACCCACTCTTCTTCTTCTCCTCCTCACTGGCACAAACAGACTGTGTTTGCTTTAAACCAAATCCATGGAGGTGATTTACCAGAGAAAGAAAAATGTCAGCCTGCAGACTTAAAACAAAAATAAAACCATTTATGCAAAAGTTAACAGATTATATCTGTTGCAAAATGAAGAGCAAAATGTAATCTACAGTCAACCATGATGGTGCTGGTCAGGGTCGTTTTGCTGCTTCAGAGCTAGGTCAGCTGCTAATCATAAACATTTGTTTTGCTAACGCTAAAGCACTATGCGAGCACAGTATTCAGCAGAAGCTAATGCTAAAGCGCTAATTTCAATTTCATTGAGAGTATGTACTTCAGCATCCCAAACATTTTCTTTCTAAAACCCAAATAGGCAAATTTTCTGTGACATTTTGGAGTTGTTTTCCACAGAAAAATCCTCTATGAACCGTGTTTAGACGGGCCCACTGTATGGTGCAGCTGTAATAAACAATAATAACCTAAATTTCATTTGGTTAAATTGAACCTAGTTTCAGAAAAGGTAATGTTTAAAACTTTTTTTTTATTTATTTAACAAAAAAAGGAACAAGAAAACTTGCATTTCCAAATAGTTTTTTGCTTTAGCCAATAAATAATTACAGAGGACATGTGATAACTTTGTGGGGTGTTCGACCTTGATCCTGCAGCAGAGCAGCTCTTCCTGCTGTCCTGCTTACAGTAATTGGATTCATCCTGAGGCTTTAATTAGAGACGGTCAGGTGGTCCAGACCAGGAGAGGCTGCAGGAGCGGGGTCACAGCTTAACCTCCTCAAGGTTCACCTCAACCTAAACAGAGCCGTCAGCGGGGAGGTCATCATTTCCTGCGTTTCTGTGGGGCTTTTTGCTGTTTGCTGGCCTACATATATCACTGCACTACACTATTGATCTCCATTAGGAGCTCCTCATATGGAGGAGCTAAAGGCAAAGCCATCCGGCTGAAAGCTCCCAGGACAGCGCAGCCCGGCTGTCAGAGCGCAGCTGCAGTTCAAGGAGCGTCTGTTTATTAACGAGGGAAACTACAGCAGAGGGAAACCCCACAACTTCCCATCTTCCGGCCCCGAGCCCAGCGCAGCGGCTCCCAGCAAACACCTCACGGCTGCAACACCAGACAGGGCGAGCAGGAACAAGACGTGACGTCGTGCTGGATGACAAAAGAAAGAGCCGTGCGCCTCGAGACCTTTATTCTGATCACCGGAGTGACGTCACTGTGACCAAAGAATAGGCTGTAGTGGCAACATGGTACCTGCCGACTCAACCTGCACAACAAGCTGCCATGAATGAAGCATTTTATCCCCAAACATGATCAATTCTGCATTTATTTCATAATAATAATGACATTAGTGTTTAATTCTTACCGTACAAGGCATTTCTCGTTATCTGCCCACCCATAGCTTTATTCCTTAATGTCCTTTTGTCGCCTGCGTGGATTATAACAGCCTGTATTATTCAGATGATGCTCTCGAGGCAAGGCACGGCGCTCGTGACATGGTTGCATCCAAAGGATCGTGTGGGTTTTCTCCTCCGAGCAGATACAAAGGCTGGAACAGACACACACTCACTCACACACACACAGAACCGCACACCTCCGAGTACCGAGCTGCAGAGGGGCGCACATCCGTGAAGGCAACTCCCCCCGTCCGCCTCCTCATTCAGGGAGCGCCGGGTCCCGCTCACTTACACCGACATTTACATAGAAGGAGGAGACTGGGAGCCAAGCCTTTTAACACTGTCACTGCCGCGCTGACGGGATATTTATGGGTCATGAGGGGGAGGCGTCACGTTGGGAGAAAGCCAGCTCATATGAAAAGCTTTAGATTCAATCTAAAGATTCGTTTCTCCTGTGCGAAGGGACACCATCCGTGTTTAGATACAGGAGTTACACTGATCTTAATTTGGAGAATTAATTAGTAATGAAACAACCAGCGACAGAGCAGGACTTGTTTTCTAAGACAGCTGAAGAAAATTGAAAATCATAAAAATAAAAACCCAACAAAAACACAAAAAGATACAAAGGAAGATTTCACCAAATATGAAGCTTTTAAAAAGTGTGCTAAAAATGGAAAACAAAATGTTCTGTTTCTCCATAAGCTCTTCAACTTCTGGGTTACTGAAGTCCGATAGACAGGATCAGCCCAGCTAGCACTGAATATTCAGACTGAATGTTTGCAGACGATGTGCGTCAAATGTCTAAAGAAGTTGCATGTGCATCAGATTTACAGGCGAAACGGCCAAATACAAAGATTCTGGCCAGAACCTTTGTATGTAATTAATTGTGTTAAAAAACTTAATCTATGTAATTAATCAAAATTAATGTGTTGTAGTCCTGGCCACAAAAACAAAGGTTTGGTAAGATTTATAGAATTTATTTCCCAGCTCATGAATGGACCAGCACATTCTGTCATTATGTACAAACAACAAACGGTTCATAAAAATATGACAAACAAATGTGTGAGGAGGTGCGAAAATACATACATAGAAGAAATTTACTCCAGAATGAGCTCAGATTCTCCAAATTTAGATTTCTCTGAATGTGATGACTAAAGGTGAATACTCCAGAAAAGATCAACATGAGCCTTTTATTTAGAAGATCAAATTAACATCATTTCAACATAAAGTTGAACTGTATACACATAAGAGACAGAAGCCTGGAGCTAAGTATGGAAGCTCTGCCTCACAGAGTGAGTGGTCACTTTCCTTCCTCTCAGCACTCGATCTTTCACCTCCCATCCTTCCTCATTCATCCCAGGCCTTCTGGCGGAGAGACCAGTTGACCCTTCAAGAGTCGGGTCTCTGACTGGAACTGTCGTCGCGTAACCTGGCTGAGTTCAGACTCACCAGCGCTGCTGCTGGCCGAAGCTCCTCAGACTCTTACAAGCAGGACTTTCAGCTCTAATTCAATGAAAATCTGAGGAGCTAAAGCATTTTTAGCACAATCCCTCAAAAGTAACTGGACAAGTTAAACAACTGAAAATAAAAAGTTAATATCTAATACTTGACAATAACACATGCTGCCTTGAATTCATGGACATCAGATGCTGAGTTTCCTCTGTCTGATGCTCTGCCAGGCCTTTACTGTTTGTTTGTGCGCCTTTCTGCATCCTTAAGCTGTTTAGTTTAGTCTTTAACGAGTTAAATATATCAACAATTAGGTTATGATCAGGTGATGGACTCGGTCTTCAAGATTATTCCATTTCTTTGCTTTAATAAACTCCTGGGTTGTTTTGGGTCATCTGTAGTAATTTGGCTCCATTTAACTGGGTTTCAGCAGGCAGTATGTCTCTAAATAACCCAGAATTCATTCAGCTGCTTCTGTTTTCTGAATCACCAATAAACACTGATGTCCCAGTGCCACTGGCAGCCATGTGAGCCCAGGCCATCACACTGCCTCTGCCATGTTTTACAGATGATGTGGCAGACCTTGGGTCAGGAACTGTTCCACGTTTTCTCTTCGAACTCTTGTGTTGGCCTTACTCTGGTAGATGTTGGTTTTGATTTCTGCTTTCCAAAGAATGTTCTTCCAGAACGGGGCTGTTTGTTTTTTGGTTTTTTTAGATTTTTCTTTACTGAAATTCAATCTAGCCTTTCTTCTCCTTGCAGTGAAGGCCCTGCAGTCTTCTCTGTGTGGTAGACTTGATCTGCCTGCCTCCTGTTCTTCACTCGGTCGGCTGTTGTGCAGGGGTTTCTCATCACATGAAATTGATTCTGCAATCAGCCATCACTGTTGCTGTTCTGTGGACGTCCAGGTTGTTTTTGCATTGCTGAGTTCACCAGTCCTTTCTGTTCTCTCTCAGAAATCACCAAACTAGATTTTTGCCAGTCCTAATGTTGTAGTTTCTCAGCTTATGAATGGCTGTTTCACCTGCATTGAGATCACTTTCAACCACATGTTGTCTGAAAAATCTTCCACTTGCAAGCATCACATCTAAAATCTACTCCAAGGTTTCATCCGTTTAATGGATATTGACATGACCCATGAATTTTCCCACATCTGCCCATGAAACAGCCTTTGAATCAATTGTCCAATTAGTTTTGGTACCTTAAAGAAGAAAGTGGCTCATGTCAAGGAGCTTAAACCCCTAAGCCTTCATCCAGTGGAACGCTGGGCGCCTGCACGTTATTTCCATGTCCTTTGCATAATTGTAACTGAATTATGTTTCAATAAATGTGCAAAGACCAAAACATTTGATGGCTAGATAGATAAAATGATAAAATATTTTCTGAAGATTTATATGAAGATTGTGTGTCTTTTTCAGCGTCCAGTCAAATCGTTTTTGAAGCAGAAATTAAGTGGCTTCATCATCCATCGATGTTGTTTCCATCGATGTGTGTCAGATTTAAGGGCGTACCAGCAATGCACAAAATGGGTCAACCATTGTATGTAAAATAAATAAATAATTGCATTGAAAATGCAACTCATTAAATAGAAAGGACCTTGTGATCCTTGCATCATCTGGGTGAGTTAAAAATACAACACTGATACTTTTCACACCACGTTGCATTAAATGGGACATTTTATTCCTTTGAAGATATTTTAAATATGTACAGTTGTAGTCACGAAAATGTCATTTTGAAGCCATTCAGAGGTGCAATCAAAGCATAACGATCTGATTCTCTTTTGAGGAGACTAGAGAACATAAAGGAGTTTAAATCAACCGTCTGCGTCTGTGTTGCTGTTCATGTCGAAAGAATTAAACACCAAATCTGGCAGGTAATAATATTTACACAACCCCATTTTCCCATCATTTTTAATGATTACCGCTACGTAACCATAACAAACACGCGGGCCCGGCTGGGTTGTTGATCAGAATGAAACCAGAACCAACCTCAAGGTTTAGCTTCCTAAATGAGAGCCTGCTGAGCCACACATGGTGAGCAGATTTGAGGTGAAAACAGTTGCTGCAGAGTGCTTAGAGCACAATGAAGAACTAACCACCTTTGGTTTCATGTGTCAACGGCTGACAACTGTGGAAACATGGAGCAGCCAAAGGAAGACTGTCTATTCTTAGCAAAACAGCTTCCTAATGCTGAATAATGACTGCATCTGTCAACTCTGATGAGTCACGTAACGGAGGCCCTCAACTATTCAAATAAGAAACAGAAAAGCTAAAGAGTGTAAAGTTTATGCCTTTACTTTGACTAAACACCAGGTCTAAGCTCTCCTCAGCGATGACATCACCACACATATAGATGTCTGCGTCTGTAAATAAAAGCAGAGACTTGAGTCTGGCCAGACGGGTTTCGGGGGAAACATTAGACGGTTGCGTCATGCAGCCTTGCAGATGCACAGCAGAGGAAGCCCTGAAGAAAAGTGCGCTTCCCCTTGTTGCTTGACAATTGGCCCTGGACTTTAATGCATTCCTGGAACATCCTTCCTTTGTACAGTACCTTTGGCTTCCTATTTTAAATAATGCAGCCACCACTCTGTGTTAAATAAGAAGGCCTTCTTTGGCCTGCAGTCCTCTCTGTAGTTTGATTGAGATGCAGCTCTTTGAGTCTGTACATAAAATGGCTTTACATAACTTAGGAAACGTGGCAGGACTCGGTTCTCTGCAGGCCGTCTGGGCTCCGATAAGGTACAAATGTTTCACTTCATGTTCTGCCTCCATGACAGGATAGACATGATATATATGTAGCATTAAATCATTTTACATCAATCAGGTATGAAGAGTTTTGGTCAAATCAAGCTTGTATCTGAACCGTGCTTTGCAAATCAAAAATATTAGTTTTATCATGGTCCAACCACAAACTGTTTTATCAGGATTTTATCTAACAGACTCACACAGTTGATGGGAAGTGAAGTGGAAGTAAAATCACTTTTGTTATGGTGCTCACAGTGGATTGGTGTAAAATCATAGAAATCCAGTTAGAGGCTTCAAACGCTTGAGGCTCCTTCCAGCAGAACAACCATCCTAAAGATTTTGTGATGTTGATCAGAACCTTTCTTTGGCAGAACAAGGTGTGTGTGATAACGACCAAAGACTTCAGCTCTTTGGACATCTGGCCTCATCTGGCTGGACTACATTGTCTTTCTATTCCACTGTCTTGTTCAAGTCTTCTGTATCAAACTTCAGACAATATTCAACATGCTTTTTCTTCAGCAATAGAGTGTTGCATTTCTTACTAATTTCTTCTAAATTAGTAAGAAATGCAGTTCAGTGCATTTCTTACTAATTTAAAGGGGTTGGGAGTTGCTTCTGCTTTTTCTAGGTCTTTCTGAAGTTCTCTGCTCCTTGACTCTATTAAAAGTTTTTAACTCCTCTATTGGAAATCTTTTGAGGGTTACCTGGTTGCAGCTGGTAAATAATAAAAAATTTCCTTTCCTGTATTTCAGCTTCAACAGTGCTGGAACATTAATTAGTTTTGAAATGCTGCTCTAATTGTTGCTGTTAGTATGATCTGCAACAGTATTTGGTTTTGTTAAGGTTTCTGTGCTTTTACCCAGTGTAAGTTATACTTGCATTGCTATGCTTTGGTAATGAGATAAGACAAGAAATGTATATCAAACACTTGACCTCACCAGGTTTTCCTATAACACACATAATTTGAGCTCACTTCTATTTATTTGAATGAGTTGATCAAAACTCTGGCATTGGCACAAGTAGTAACCGACACAAAAGACCAGAGTTCAGTGACGGGAATTTTACACCAAGTATGCAAATCCTTAAAAAAAAGCTAACATCCTGCCAACAGAGTGGGGCCTGCTGCCTCTTTCTGGCTGTTTTGTATGAGAGTGAAAGAGAATCTGTCAGCAGATGCCAAGTGGCAGAGAGGTCGACGGAGTCGGTCTCCTGCAGTTGGTATTGTCTGACAGCACCGTTTGGCAAGTGTGTGCAAACAAAACCTTCTATTCAGCGATGCCTCTGGAGCCCCATCTGGAGCCATATGCAATATGAGCAAAAGAGATTGAAAAGAAAAGGGAAAGAAAGAACCTGTGTGACACCGTCTTAGATTTTGATGAAAAGGAACTTTGGATCGTTATGTCCGGAGAAATGAGAAACGTCGAATGTAAAGGTGAGCCATGGCAGGCAGGGGGCATTCTGATGGTCTCTGCAGCAAGCTCTGGAATAATGATGGTCTCCCACTTTCATAAATCCAGCCTTATTGCAAATCTCTTTCCACCTATTCTGAGACATGCCCCCAGCAGGTTTCCAGATAACTACACTCTTAGTTATTAGCAAAGGTGAAAGTTAGTTTGAGGGCACAGAACGTCTGGTGTAATGTAGTACTCTTCATCAGAGCTGGAGCAGAAGAAGTGGGGAGGTGATAATTAGATCTGTCACTCTGCTTTAATATCTCAGAGAACGGCTTGGCCTTGGGCCGGCTTGTTGCAAAGAAATGCCTTATTGTCTCTGGTGCAGAAGAACCAAAAATACCGTTTCAGCCTGTTGCAAAATGTGTTGGTGAGGAGTGATGGCTTTCAGCAGAGTTACTGTGGAGGGAAACCAACGAGCTGCTGTTTTCAGTTAAACAGAGGAGGAGATGTTATGTGATTCACAGCTTTTCCTGAAGCATACAGATTCTATATGTACTAATAACAAGGAGATATCTGGACGTGTGTTGAGGGTTTTAACATGAAGCAATGCAGTCAAGTTAAGTTTGTCATTCCAACTGGTCAATCTAACACTAGAGGGAGAAATGGTGTGTGGTATTTCTCCAAAGACAAAAAGCAAATCCTACAACTGCTAAAATCTGTCGCCACTCCATTTTGTTTATATTTCTAGAAGAAGCCAGTTGCGGTTGGTGTCTTCTGATGAAAGAGCACAAAGCTCAGCCAATTAGGAGAGACACAGGAAAAACTTGATTTATAAAAAAATCACAGACACTAAATCTAAATAATTTTGCTGAAAAGTAAATATTTGAGTCAATCAGATTTTGACTTTCATCATCTATGAAAAACAGTTTCTAGTATTTGTGTGGAGACTAAATAATTCAATTCAGTCTATTTTTAGATATAAGCATTTTAAGCTACCACAAAGGAAAACCAAAGTACTGTCCATGACCAGCTGTTCTGTGCTGTGAAAGATCCTGGATGTCCAGTGTTTCTTGGAACCAATCTGGGTTTGTTCTGAACTCAGCATAAGTTAATTTTATCAGTGCCAGTTGCAGCAACTGGGAATTGGATTGCCGAACCATCTGCTGGTGTCACTGAATCCCCGATGCCTTGCAGCTCTTTTCAGCTTCTGGAGCCAAACGACCCCAGACTACTCATATTCTGACGCCACTGAGATAATGTGGCGATTTTGGGATGGATGATGGCCTGTAGGCTGGTATTCAAGCACAGAGTGGAGGAACTTCTGTTTGGAAAATGTCCCACTGGGACGAGGCAGACTGGGTTTCCTGGGAGTTTTTGCAGTCCCCCAGATGAGCTGTAGCAGGTAACGGGGCCAGTGGGGGTTTGTTGGGTCTTTGATGCATCGACTTCCTGCTGATTGTGTTTTTCAGGTGCCTGGAACTCGCCGTACAGCTGACTTTGCTAGCGAGTGACGGGAACTTGTTACTCATGACCAGGACTGGTGTTTTCCCATGCATCTAGCTGACCTCACTCCGACACTGCGAAGGGGGAGTTCATGCCATCATCCCCATCTGTACGGCCAACTTTATGAAGAACATGAACTAAACTTTATGAAAATAGTTTTGATGTTGAAGTTTGTACCAACGTGGCGCAGTGTTTCATTCTGCAGCCACAAAGTGACTAAAAACATGTGTCCGAGAAACATTTTATGAGCAAAGTCATTGTTTCCTGTAGCTCCGGCCTCTCTTCCAGGCGGGAGTACATGTGGTTGTAATTCCTCCCGGAGCAGATCTCTGAGACTTTTAAACTGCAATTCCGATCATGATGGGTGTTTATTGTTCGTTACATTAGATTTATCCGGGGCAGCTGTTGCGTGGGAAAACAAATGAATGCGTTTGCATGAATTTTTGGCGCCATCAGTCAGCGGCCCTGCAGCTTAAGTGGTTTATGAAGCACAACCTGCAGGTTCGGTGAGTCCTCCTCAGCTCTCACTGGCTCCTGTCACGTTTGGCAGAAGAATACCTTCAGACACAAAGACTGATTACTGGAGCATTCTTTTATCCATTTTTGTGGCTCTCACCTCGTATTCCTCTCATCATCACACTTGCAATCTGTGCTGGCCTGGGTTTTTATGTTGCGTTTAGCTCTTTCAGGCCCTGAAATGAAATTAAAGGAAAGTTCTTAACCGCTCTGTCCCAAAGTACAGACAGCACCAATGAAAACTCATGTTTCATGTGTGCTCCAAAACAAGAGTGTCTTAATTAGACACAAGAGAGGCCACCAAAGGTTTTAACTGCAGCTAATCTGTTGATCTTCTCATTTGAGAGAATAACTGAGATAAGCAGATTGAGGTGTTTTTTTAGGGGACATGTTTTTCCCTTTTCCCAAAGCTCTGATGCATGTATGAAGATGGAAAAACACATGAAGATGTCTGATTCTTTGTTATGCAGGGCTGGAAGAAAAGAAGAGTCACAGGATTCAGTGAAGATCAGAAAGGTTAGAGCAAAATCTGAAGCTGAAGTCAAGAAGAGCATGATGTTCATAAACTTAAGTGGGAAATACTCACTCTTCCCTTTTTAGACTGCATAGAGAAAAACAGGAACACATCCCTAAGTAGAGGAGTTTAAGTAACTCTGCCTTTTGTTCAGAAATGAGAGAAAAATGAAGCTGGAAATCAGTAGGTGGATTGGTGTGACCTGCAGTGATGCGAGCGCTGTACCAATCTCTCATGGTGAAGAGAAAGCTCAACTGAAAGGTGAAACTCTGTTTACTTGTCATGATATGTTTCTACATCAGTGGTTACAAGCTCTGGATAGTGACTGAAAGAACGAGATTCCAGAAAAGAGTTTCCTCCACAAGCTTCTCCAGAGGAAGATCCAGGACGCGCCGGAGGGACGAGGTTTCTAGGCTGTGATTCCTCCAGGGGAGCTGGAAAGAGGGAGAACTGGGTTGAGAACTGGGTTTCTCTCCTTTAGCTACTGCCCCAGTGACCCTGCCCGTTATCTGCTGACTATTCGACAGATAACTGACAGATGAAGAATAACGCCTTCAAATTCAAAGAGCATGATTGCTCAGAGGAATGACAAAATCTCCCAACACTTCCATCTGAGACTCTACAGGCCTCAGTTAGCATGTTGGATGTTTTCATGACAGGAATATCAGAAAATAATTGAGCAAGTAGGAAGAGGGATGAAATCAGTACAAGATTTTTGAGACTTTGTGTCAGATGAAATCAAAGTAGAGATGATTGCTTGGTCACATTGAACATACCACCACAAACACCTTTTATCAGCTTTCAGGCACGGCGGCATGCAGCTGATGATCTGGACCCTGCAGTCACCGAGTCGACCATGAACTCCTCTGTAGGTCGGAGGATTTCAGAGACACATGAGACCCAACAGTTGGGAAAGTTCTTGAAAATATATTTAAAACACAAAAAAAGGGTTTCAGCCAGGAACAGTAAAACTGCAGCATCTATTAAAAAGTAAGATGGGCAGTTCAGAATGAAACCTGGCTGAGCAAAATGTCCGCTCCTCACCAAGCACAGGGTGACAGAGAAAAAATCATGTTAATGGGACAAAATATCCTGAAGAACTGAAAAAACTGAATGAAATGACAAAATTGACTAGGAGTGAAATGCAGTGTGCTGATGAAAGTGTTCCTTAGTGAACCTGCTCCTTGAAGGAAACGCCTTCAACTGGCCAAGCATGAAGTAAAAAGTATCAACAACATTTACTCGATAAATCCATCCTGCAGCAGTAGCACACTTACAGTATACGATTACTCTGCAGACAAAAGAAATCAGTAATTCAGCTTAATCAATTCTAGAAAACTAATCTTTGGGAAGAAAAAAGTTTCTGTCATTTTTCCAATAAACAACCAAAGTCGTTTCCACAGCCTCACTATAAATAATCAGGACGTTTCAAGGACAATCAGAAGACACACGATTATCTTGTTTTCATTTCCGCTGCTGATTTCCTGCAGCACTTCCTGGAGAGAAGTCCAGTTGCTGATGACAGTAGCACTAATAAGCAAGAAGACTTTCAGGAAATGCCTGAAAAAAGATGAAGTACGAACTGCAGACAAAAAATGAACATGGCAACTGAGAATAAACAGCTATGCATATTCCAACTTGTTTTCTAATATCTGTCAGACAGGAGGAGAAAATATGCAAAGCTTTGAATCATTTTTCTGATATCAATCATCTTAAACATCTGGTGGTGTGATAAACCTAAAACTGGACTGCTGCTCCAGTGGGAGACAAAAGGAGGAAGCGTCCAAGACTGACAGCAACATCCCAACTCTGACGTACGGTGGTGGCAGCATCATGGTGTGTGGGTTTTGGCTGCAAGAAGGACATCTACACTTCAGAGATTAGATGGAAACACTAAGAAGGAAGATTTTGTGGAAATTTTGCAGAATCATCTCAAGATTTAAACAAGTTAAAACATGGACAAAAATGACTTTTCCAAATTCCAGATCACCTGACTGGCGACAAAGTAGCTTCAAGACAACAAAGTTATTATTTCTGGAAGGAATCCCAGAGGCATGAAATAAGATGCTAAAACAATTTTAAGCAGTCTGGCCCTGGTTCTCTGTCATGATGTGCTATTCTTTAATATCATTAATATGCCCTGCATGTCATGTAAACAAGCCAACAAACATCTTTTTTTTTATTTACTTTTACTTTTGTGAAAAACTGAAAACAGAAAAATAAAAGGCAGTACATAAAAATAAAAATAAGTCAGGAAAGCATAAGATAAGAACACCGAAGGCTTCCTTTTATATTTCTTTGATTTTCTCTCTTTCTTGCTCATATTTAATCCTTTAAACATCCACTGTCATCCCACAACATCCCCAAGAAGCTCACATGACTGTGCCGAGGCCACTGCTAGTGGCAGATGGTGAACGAGGGATGAAAACTCACCCAAATAAATATGTAATCCCCTCCTCACATGGACCCAAGCACAATGCTCAGATTATCCTGTCGGATGGCGAACAGCAGCTCTGCAGATCAGCAGGCTGTGCAGGGAGAGTCCTCCCTCTGTGGGATTGGGAAATGGTTTCAAAGCATGTCTGTGTGTTTGAGTTGCAGGCTGCATGTTAGAAATAAATAGAAAAAACTTAACGTACAGTATTCTTTGAACTTTGAAAACTACAATAGTGGAATTCATTGCTAAATTCTGTATTAACACAAGAACATAATGATAGATTTAGATTAGATTAGATTAGATTAGCCTCTTCTGTGTGGCCTTTCTGGTAATTTTGTAACTGAAATAGAATTTATGATCCTCCAGTTCAAGTCGAACTTGAAAGATAGTTATTTTAATCCCAAAGGTAAAATAAACGTTATAGACCAAATAATCCAAGAATCCCCAAAACGTCGTTGTGGATGATGATGCTGTAGGCAGGAAGGATCTCCGGTAGCAGTCAATCTTGTGACAAATGTAAGACGGCTTCTGACTGAAGACTTTCTGTATGACAGACTCATGACCATCTCGGCATGCTAACAGCTCAACTTCTGGGCAGCAGAGATGATATTCCACAGATTCCCACAGAAACATGTCCTGGATGACACCATCAGTTGTTGGTAAGCTCTGCTAATCCACCCTATTTGCTTTTGCTGCTCCTCTGTAAATCTCTGTCTGGTTAGGAACCTGAGCAGAGAGATGCTGGAGTAGAGGATATGATCCTTGCCCATCATTACAGGCAGAACAGAAAGTTTGAACTTCCTCTTTCTCTCTCTGCTCTGCATCCATGAAGCCTCCTTTTCAACTCCTGTGGATTTTGGGGTCATAGTTCAGGTGTTATTGAAGGTTTTGAGATGCCAAGCAGCTGCTCGCCCACTTTGTTGTTATGGTTAGAAATCGTAACAACTGTCCAAAACTAAAAAAGCAAGAGCCAAAATCCGTCCATCTTGATAGAATCCAAAACCAGAGGGAATAATAGTCCAAACAAAATAACGCCTACAAATCAGAACCAACAGAGTTACTCCAACATCCTGCCATTTATCATGTATGATGTCAGAGCAAGCAGCTGTGGCGGTGTGGTTTATGACATCTTTGTGTGAAAGAGGAACCAGCATCCCTCTGTTTGCATAGAGTTTATAACAGGAGATGAAGCTACCTCACCCCCTCTATTTATTACAGAGAGACAGCAGCAACAAACTTTATCACAACGTAAAGTCCAAGTCAACAAGTCCTTGTCAAACCTTGAGGTAAATTCTACTGTTACTCACAACTGGTGGTGTAGTTCTGCTTTCTGTGTGTCTTAAACTTGGACGTAAGGTTTTATCATATCTTGTAGTATTATTGTGTTAACAATAAAAGTAACGATAAGAACTATTTATTACAGGATAGAGCAGAAAAATAACAGAGAAGAGATGGGAGGAACCAGCAAGGAGTGACTGAAAAAGAGGCACTTAAGTACTGGGAGGTTGAATGCTGAAACAAAAGACCTGGGCTGATTAGCTAACTGACTGCAGATGTGAGGGGGGAGAGAGAGAACACAGGAGACTATCAGTAAACCAAATTAAACATAATACAACCAGAGTAACTACCAATAACTAGACGCAATAAATAAGATCCTAACAGTAAAACTATCAATCCAGACAGTAAGGACAGTTTGGGGGAAATGTTAACATTATTAATTGGATTTTATCATGACAATGATAAATTAAAATCTTATCACTTTAAGAAATTTATCATGATAAATGACAGATGAGACAATGAATACACACTCCTAGTGTGTCTTCAACATGAGTCGCCTGTAAATCCTGCAGTTTTAGTTTAGTAAATTACTGATATCCAAAGAGAGCAGACTGGAGTTGGGATTAAATGAAAAGATTTTCTGTTTTACTTCTAACTGCAGGAAGCAGATTTACACAGAACTTTTCTGAGAATTTACTTTTGAATCAAATTCTATCCGACAACTTTTTTGTTTGTTTGTTTTATAATGAACTGGACTGAATCAAATGAAAAGGAAACAAAATGGACCCTAAATAATTTGGTGTATGATTTCTTTACAAATATAAATAAATATAAATACTGAACAGAACTGAATTTTGAAAGGTTTTTTTATAGAAGTCTCATTTTTCCCCACTTATATAAAAGGACAGAAAAATAAAAAAAAGTTCCTTTGTGATGAAACCTTTATGAACTTCAGATTTTGTTCTCATTATCTTATTTAGTGTTAATAGTTATCTAACTGCTTGCAACAAAATGTAAATGGGAGTGTTACTGTTAATTATAAAATAATCAGCCCATTGTTGTGGTGTTCTCAGTGTTACCGTGAAACCAAGTGTTGTCTTTCATGCTGATCGACTTGCTGCTCTGCCAACATTTATTACTTTTCCTCCAACAACTTCCCTTTTTCTAAACAGAACTATAAATATGCCTGACAGGCTCCTTTTGATCCAGAGGAACCTAAAAAGGTTTATTTCTTGGTGGTCTGCACCGAACACAAAACAGAAATAAAGCAACATTCTGTTTCTGTTTAATTTTAATATCTTAATTCAGGTTATATAAGGATGGGGTCTTTGTTGTGTCGGTTTGCTTTCCAACCACAACAGCTTCCCTCTGACCGGCTAACCGCACAATTCCCTCGTTTCATCTGATGAAGTCCTTGTGAGTGATGCTGATTAATTCAGCTCTTACCAGGTTTAAGACGTTCTTTCAGAATTATGTAAAAATAATGTTACTTAACTTTTGTGGATTTAATTATCAGATTATATCCAGGTAAAAACTTTAATCTTAACCCTAAAACCTTCATTTCAGAAAAAAAAATCATATTTTTCAAGAGAACTGGTTGGTTGATGTTTTCCAGATTTGGTTACCATAGTAACCAACCCAGCTAGGAAATAAACCTTAAGTTAGTATTGCTATGCCTTTATTCTTGCTTCTTGGTTCAAGAATCACTGCAGGATCTTTGTGATCTGATTGGCTGATCACACAGGACCCAAACCAAACCTCCACTTTAAATTTCATTTCTTCTGGGTCATAATTAAGAATGCAACAGACTCTTCATTAAGAACCCTTAAATACCTGCAGCATGCATGACAATATGAAGGTGTTTTACCAGGGCCACCAGTAAGGGCGAATGGCACACACCTCCAGATTGCGCCTATGTAGGTGTTCTGAAAGACAGTAGAAGAAGTGGGTCATGGGAGCAGTTTCCTTTTGCCAGGCTAGCAAAGGAAAACTGCTGATCTAGTGATGACAAGTGAGGAGCAGGAAGGTAAAGCAGGCTGCTGCTGTCGGGGGTTCATGACATCATTAAGAATCGGTTCAGCTGATTAAACAAAACCAGCTTCCACGCTTATTCAGGAGGAGTCTCAATAATCTGTTCTCATGTGTCCATGACTCATTCTGATGCTCTACACAAAATTCCTGTAATTTTGTCCATGTTGTATTATCTGTACACTGGGCATTTAAAGAAACAGGCGGACCAACAATAACATGGTCTTCACTCAGTAGCAGCCGGACAGGAAGAAGGGAAGACACAGGTCCGGTTTGCCTTCCCTCTGGAGTCAGACCTCTTGTAGAACCTGCATCAGGAGTCCAGAAAACCAAAACACAGTCAAAGCTGTGTCCTCCATTTGAACCTGAAGAATTAAAAGAGGCAGTACCATAATTTCCCGACATTTGCATGACTCACTTTGGAAGACGGATCTTGCTGTGTATGTACAAAACCACAAGATTACAATTCCAGCAGACTTAATTTTTCCTCTTCCAGAACACAAACCAGGCTGCTTGTTCTGACGACAAAGCACCATTAAAACACAGATCTATCACTGTGTGCACAGCAGGCAATATTCCCTTCTTCATAGAGGGAAAGTCAATATATTCACAAGCTTGCATGACAGCTGCAATAGCTGAGACAAAGAAGGTGCTCAGATTCTGTCCTGGTTACCGTCAAGGCAGAGAAAGAAGACAAATTCTGTCCCCAAAACAAGAAACAAATACATTTATCAACATTTCACTGCTGCAGGAATAAAACGCTGCACTTTATCAATGTCATCAAATACTTCAGAGACAGACAAACTTTAATATAGCAGGTTGTTTTCAAGAGCACAACAATGCATCATCATCACTAAGACACCTTTAAGCTGCTAGCGGCACATTAATAACAATTCTGTGATAGCTGCTCGCCTTTGTGTCAGTTTATATAAAGATGACACATCGTCTAACCTGATGAGCTCATGAAGCACAGACAGTCGTCTGCTTTTATTTCTGTTGGTGCAGACTGAGCAGAGCGCTGCAGAGCATCGCCTGAGGAGCCTGAATCCTCGCAGGAGTGGCGATGTGCCTGCAACACCTCGCTGTGTTTGTGCTTCTTATTTGGGCAGGTGTTAAAGATGCTGGAGCACCAGAGGCAGCGAGCCTCACCGCTGCTCTCTACTTACATAACAGAAAGCAAACGGAGGTCAGGGAGCCGAAGAACATGGAGGAAATTCTTTCAAATATGACTTCACTCCAACAACAGATCTTTGAAATATGGTTTATGGTCCCCTAATTTCAAAACCAACAGACTAATTTTATTTAATGATCCCCAAAAAATACATGTGCTTAGTTCTCATTAGGCTACGTCTGAACTTCCTCTGACTAAAAGTTTCCTGCTACGCACAAACTCTGAAGATCATTAATATAACACAAGTATTAATCTCTTCAGGACAAAAATGTCTCAATGGCTTTACATTTCGCTCCAATCAACTTAAATGGCAAAATGAGCTCTGAACAGAATTGGCTAGATGTCGGCCATAATTATGATTATGAGCATATTTCAGGTGTTCTCTCTCTGATTCTAGGTATTGTCCTTAATGTGACCTGAGAGGATGAAACGTTCCTGATAACACTCATAAATTCAGCATTAGGAGCAGGAGACACAAGAAAACTGCAAGAATTGGGAAAATATACATAAAAAAGGTAAAACTATCACAGAGAAATGATTTATGAGCTTTATAACAGAGTGTATGTAGCAGTTTCTTCTGCACTGTGAAGAGTTGTACGATCTAAACAAGCGATGGAATCATACGGGTTTTATTTGATGCCTGAAGTCTAGTTTTTATAGCTTCAGCTTCGATATTTCATTAAAAGACAAATTTAAAAAATGAAAACATTTTTATTAAGAAAAAAAATTTATATAGAGTCCTGCAGTGAGTCTTCTTTACATCTTTACATCTTAACTCCGACATCCTGAAGTTTTCCTGTGATGTGTTTTGAAGCTGCTCTTAATACTTAACAGTTTTCTTAGGCAAAGTTTGGAGGAATTTGCTGCTCATTTCTGTCAAATGAGCAGCAACGTTTTAGTCCGTCTGTATAATTAACTTTCTTCGAGTCTCCAGACGAAACAATTTTTTTCAGACGTCCCAAACAATCAGAATAAGGTTTCATCAGAGAAAATCATTTTCCACAAGTCATCTGAGCAGCAGATGACTTGTGGAAGTCTTCTGAACTTCTCCTCTCAACAAGCAGAAGAATCTCAGCCTCTCCTTAGACATCCTGAAGCCTTCTCCACTGCAAATGAACCTTTTATCTTAAAACCCACGATGATGATTTCTTGTTTTATATGCACACATGTTAGCACCACTATATATTTAGACAGCACTCCTCTTCTCAAAAACTAGCATCCAACTTCTGTTTGCTTTATATTACAATAAGATAATTAAAAAATCCTCTCAATGACAAACCTTTAGTTAATTTAACAATACATAAATCCACTTTAAATAAGGGGCGATGTAACATTGTTTTCATGTTTTTAATACTATAATTTCTGAAACAACTTTTTGGATGAATGAACAATATGTTCTTATTTTTCTCTCTCAGATAAAGAAAAGATGAGTCCAGAATAATTTTCCTCCCAGCTAAAAAACCCTCTTCAGTTACCAGGAATGAAAACAGAAAAACAAACAGCTGCAGCTACACGAGTTTATTTTCAGCAGACACACAATTCTGGAATCCTGAGATATCAAGAGGAAGCAGCTAAAATTACAATAATCACTCCTTTTATGAAAGAAGCTATATGGGTCCAACTAAATATTAAGAATAGTTTTGTTTTCTATCAAATTAGCAGCAACGTTTTAGTCTGCCTGTATAATTAACTTCATCTTTGGTTTGGCGAGTCGTGTTTATGTATTTTCTATGCAGAGGAGTCTGTGCTGGTATGAAGGAACTGTTCGCCCTTGAGATGCCCTTGTAGTAACATCAGAGACAGGAATCCACTGCCAGCCCTCACTAATGAAAACGTGGCGATGTTCAGCTGAGGCTCGTGTCTAACTGAGCTGTGTCACAATGCAGTGAAGCATTAAAACAATAAAACACTTTTCACATCCACATCTTCTACCTGATGTTGGTGCCATAAAACCGTTTCAGTGGAAAGCAGCTGAACTACTTTCAGTTCCTGGTTGTTACTGAGAGGCATGAGATGGTTTTGACTCTGGAAACATTTCTTCCTATAATTGTTGATGGTAATAGAAAAATTGGAAAGACTTTAAAGAAGCAGGAAGATGCAAGTCAAACCCATTTTTTGTTCCCTTTACGTCAGAAATTTACTCTTAATTTAAATATTGTATTTATTTTGTTTGTGTTTGATTTACTATTGATGACTTTAAACTTTTCTTCAGTTCTACGTCTCATCAGATTGAATCACATGTTGTTTGACCATTGCCTCACTTGATACTGAGCAGGCACAATGAACCTGATGTGGCCAAAATTTAAATGCTCATTACTTGATTTTTCCATATATTTGATTTTTTTTATCCGTGTTCAGATTTTCAGCTCTTATGGAGTATTCCTTCAGGGTCCGGCCCTCATCTTTATCAAACTGACCACAGCTATCCATCATGTTAAATTACATTTCCTTGTTGGCAAGTTCTGCTGTGCAATGATTAAAGCATAACGGTTTTTTTTTTAATTTCTGCAAATCTATCTCTAATCTTAGCTTTTTATTTTATTTATTGCGCTGAAAGAATATTCCCTTCTGTAAACATCTGGACTTGGCCTACTGGGTTTTATCAGGTCTGATATGATTTTCCTTCAGAAGTTGTGTTTGATCAGCCTTCATGTTCAGTTCACATGAACCCCTTTAGAGTCTGTGGAAACTACATTTTAATATTCCATTTATTCAGTTATAAACTTGACAGAATCATAGCAAAGAACTATCAAAGAAAGTTTACTATTATTTTTTTAGTATTCTGTCTACCCCGCCTCTCGCCCAGAACGTTCGCTGGAGATGAGTGCCACTAGGGACAAGGGTGTAAGAGGACGGACGGACGGACGGAGGGATGGACGGACGGACGGGCGGAGGGATGGACGGGCGGACGGAGGGATGGACGGACGGACGGGCGGAGGGACGGACGGACGGACGGAGGGATGGACGGGCGGAGGGATGGTATTCTGTCTGGCATTGGAGCAGTCAGAATTATTATCTGAGTGCAGATAATAGAATCAAAAAAGAATCAAAGCAAATTTATTTCCACAAGTGGAACATTACAGCTTTTGATATAATGCTACACCTAACATGTTCATATTAAATGTAATGGAAATTTACACTGAAAAGGTAGGGAGAAAGAGAAAAGAGAAAGAATAAGAGGTGGAGCAAAAAGTTATAAGAGAGAGAGATAAGGACAGAGGAGAGAATGAAAACTAGAGAACAACAAACACCATATAGTCTGCTTCTACACCTGCAGAAAGAGTCAACAAACACAAAAAAGCATTTGGTACTAATTAAAACAAAATGTATTTAGTAGTAAACGCAGAGTGTATCTGTGAACACCTGAATCCAAACCTGAGTGAACATCTGGGCAGACAACAGGTAAAAGTCTTTTTTGGTGTATTTGAGGAAAGATGATGATTTGTACTCATGATGTAGTTGGTCGATGTGTGTATTAGTGTGTGTCTGTGTGTGTGTGTGGAGAAGTTGAGGTTGGGGGTGGGGGTTACTCTCCTCCAGATCTAACCAATCACAGCTCTCCATCAGCCCAGATTCACATCCTGGTCTTTTCTTCGCCACGCTGCTGCCAGTGACGTCACCTGCTCCCCTTTCCGACCTCCTGACGGCTCTCTTTATCATGGCAACCATCACCATGGGAACTGTTGCACACATTACGGGTGGTCGTCAAGGCAACCTGCTTGAATAATCATGCCTCTTGTCTCGTGCTCCTCTTTGCCTCCCCCCTCCGCCTGGCATACTGTTCCTGCTCTGTGTTCCTGCTCATTGAGAGGATGGAAAAGGGCAAACCGTGTACTTATGTTGATCACTCCACTGACAGCTCACATTTAATATGTCTCCCAAGGCCCCGCTACCCTCTGCTTCACAAATACAACAGCTGGCTTAAGATAGGGAAGGTGGAGGTGGATTTTTGTTCTGCCTCTTATGTGATCAGAGAAGGCAGGGAGCAGAGTGAGTGTGCAGATAATACGTCAGGCTGCTCAGCTTTTGATTAAAGCTCTCTGATGAGCCGTTTTCCATTAACATGTTCTTTGTAGTTGTAAACACCTGTTGTACTTCATTACTTCCCCCCATGTGGATTCAGACCATGTTGCCAAGCATTCACAATTACCTTAAGCAGTAGAAACACCATCTGCATTGTGGCCGGAGTGACCGCTCATCAACAGGGATGTGTTTGTTTCCAACAGACACGTGTAACGGCCTGTGTCTCAGTTTAAAACAGCATGTGTTAAATATGCATTTACACCTGCCTGTGAAGCAAAGGCAGAACATTCTTGTCAACAATTACTTTCTTTCTTGCTAGATTATCTCAAAATGTCTTCCTTGAACAATGATGAAAGAAGCTGCACCATCAGCAGAAAAACACTTTTTACTTCTATAAACATCAAAACAATATGTTTAACTTTTAAACAAATTAATTACTGTTATCGGAAACATATTTTTAAAGATTTAATTTGTCTCATTTCAGATTCACTACAACCCAGCCTTTCACCCAGTGACCTCTGGAGACCGGCACCATCTCCAATACAAAGCTGCATGAACAAGTAATAGATGGATGGATGGACATTCACCATGTTTAAAAAGCTAAAGAAGTCTCACTTTTTCTATTAGATATGAACATTTATTTGATATGTAGCCATAGCAACAAGGTATTGGTTTTACAACTGGGAGCAGCTGATTAGCATTCAAAAAGCAACAATAACAGCTAAAATATGACCTCCAAACCCCAGAGGAGCTGAACAGGAGGCTTCATGGATGCAGAGCACAAGTTGAAACCATACAAAGGACCATATCCCCTACTCCAACATCATCCCCTACTCCAACATCATTTCCCCTACTTCAACATCATCCCCTACTTCAACATCATCCCCTACTTCAACATCATCCCCTACTTCAACATC
>NW_006800056.1:748809-750756 GCF_000485575.1 Poecilia formosa | reverse complement strand
TATCACCTTCCACAGTGACTCTTTGAAGACACTGGATTTAATTTTGCTTTGGGATAAATAACGCATTCTTTAATTGAATTGAAGACATTTTTAGAACTATATAAAAGCATCTGTTTGAACTACTGTGGGTTTACAAATGTGAAAAAAATAAATCGTCACCAAACAACAGCAAAAATGTTGTGATTTTCTTTTGTGTTTGGTTCAGTGTGACGGGGTGTGAGTTCATCCAAAGTCTCTTTCCTGCACCATCGGTCTACTCCATTCGTCATGATGATCCTGTGTGTAAAATTATGACTGCTGTCAGATTCAAGCCTAAAACCCAGAGGGAGGCCTGCACAAGTCTGGTCCTCCAGAGCTACCGTTCTGCAACTTTTAGATGCATCCTTACTCCAGCAGACCGGGATCAAAAGGCTGAATTCCCTCAGCAGCAGCCATTCAGCTCTGAACAGGCCTGGTAACAAGACTTTCATTTGGTTCAGGTGGAGCAGGATGCATCTGATAGTTGCAGGATGGTAGCTTTCCAGGACTGGACTTGAGTCCAGAGGCTCATGTTCACTTGACCAAACCAAGCTTGAGTTTGTTAGAATCATAAACCACCATGAGCTCAACATACATCTCTGTATAAAGAACAGAGGACTGCTGCTTCCAGATCAAAATGGTTGGTTTTGATTTTTTTATATACATTTTCATTCAATATTTCAATATACTTCTTCAAGACTTCCGCCTCTTTGTTCATTTATAATTCTTATAAAAGATTGTTTAAGTTTGTAGTAACTTGTTTCCATGTCAACACCTCCCCAGTTCTGCTGCCTCCTGACCCGCATCCGGCCCTCCTCCTGCAGCCCGGTCCGGTCCGGTCCGGTCCGGGAGCTGTTCTTCAGCACCACCGGAGCTGATCCCAGAGCAGCGGCAACAAAACGGAGTAACCGGCCGCAAACATCCCCTCTGAGCTTTGAATATACGGGTTATGTTTGGTCAAACTGCCTCCAGCTTGCGGCGGTTCAGCCTCCAGTCACTGACCTTTGTGGGAGTTCCGCAGCCTGTGGAAACCCTGCTGCTGGGATCTCTGCAGCGCCGATATTCCCGACACGTTGTTCCCCATGGCGCGATGCTGGAGAATTCCCAGTTAACGGTCCGACCGATGATGGCAGAAGTAAAACCATGAACTCTCCTCTTTACACTCAGACATGCAGTCGCGCCTCAGTTTTCATTAAAACCACGGAAGCGGAAAAGACGCACAGGTGCGCAGCGTGAGCGGATAAAACGTGAGCAGAGGCGCTGGGAGCAGATTTGACTTTGATCAGAGAGATTTGATGCTTCTGTAATCCGCGGCAGAGAGCGGAGGCTGGCTGCGTTTTAAAACATGATCACATAAAAGCAGCTCAAACACTTTTCATAAACTGTTTTGTTTATTAACCCAGTTATGTTCAGTTAGAGGAGCTGGATTTAGTGTTTATGGGACAGGTTTTACAGGACAGGTGTTCTCCTTCACCTCCAGCTGGAAGAAACTCTTTACTCCACAGATCTGCTGCAATAAAGAGTCAAACACTAAAAACATAATCCACGAACTGTGTGAAGCTGCCATCTAGTGTAAATCAACATAGAAACAACAGGAACCAATCAGTCCAGGTTAAAAACTCACTTTCCATCTAAAATGTAAGGAAAATCATTTATTTTCCTTCCAGCTTCAGGTCAACATTTCCCAGAATGCTCTGCTTGGAAATAACCCGTTTTATGACACATATGGTTCATCTCAGATAAAAAGGTTTTGCTGCAAACTTGAGACAGAAATGAACCTTCATCACTTAGAACAGTTTTCATTTTAGTTCAGTGTCTGTTTGTTGAGCATAACAATTACATCACATGTGTCTGAAAACTACAAACATCTGTAACACCTTTTGTTACATGTCAGATATTACAGCTTTTCATTTGTGGTCATAACTCCTC
>NW_006800056.1:738246-748258 GCF_000485575.1 Poecilia formosa | reverse complement strand
TGGAACTGGTTTGGTTGAAAACTGAATTAATGACTCTTGAGATCTGTCATGAGTGGGTTTGTTGAAGGTCTGGAGGTAAAGCAGTCACTCAAACCTGGAACTAAAGAAGGAACGAGTTTAGCTGAAGCAAAGGTTCGTCAGGCTTAGAATCACTAGAAACAATCGATAAACCAGGCGCTGAACGATCGTCATGCAGGTCTTTAAATCACCAGCAGAGGGGTCAGCAGTCAGTCAGTCAACAAATCCAATTTAACAGAAAAAACTCATACAAATAAAAAGAATAAAAATAAAAATCAACATTGAATTACGTGTTTGTGATTAAGTGTAAAATAATACCAGCTTCTTCTTCTTAAGCTGATAGGAATATCCAGCTTGTTATAAACGTTTCCCCTGAATGATGGATCTGCTTTCTATCTCCCTGGTAACCCTGTAGGATGATCTACTTATATCCAGGATTTTGCATTCCAGATGTCACGAGTAAAGACTGGAATACAGATGGATTTGTAAATTCTGCTTCAGCTTTCAGCTCAGAAAAATTCTCTCTTCACTCCAAATGTATCCAGATTCACCTGCAGCTCCATCCTGCCATCATTTAGGACCAGGATGCCTGAACTCCTTCATATTTCCAGCAAACTGATATATTACTCTGAAGCATTCTTCTTTTTATTAAATACACACTTCTCATCTCATAACATGCACTTGCACTTAGACGCCAACAGCTTCAACTGGAGGTATTAAAAGCTCAAACCGACATGATGACGTAAAATGACTTCACCTGAGGCGAGAGCTGCTCTTGACTCAGAATCCTCCTGACAAGAGACAGAGAACATTCTCTGAGAGGTAAACGAAGAAGCTGTGGGCTGCAGGCCTTTCATCGTCACAGCGCATTGGTATGAGCCTGAACTCCATTAGATACACTGAGTCACATTTTCTGCTCTACCTTCACTTCCATAGAAGTGCTCACCTTAGGTTTATTGTCTTTTTTAAAGGAGGTACATAAAAGAAAAGGCCAGTGGGCTTTGTGCTAAGCAAACTGCTGAGATCAATAAGGGAAATGTTGCCTTGGACATGAGTAACTGCTGAATGCTGGAGCAAAGAAACCAACTCTGCTTTGGAGAGAAGTGCGGAAGGTAAAAGTACAAACGGCAGCAGAGTTTCAGCTCCACGCCAGTCACAGCAGCTCATAGAAGAGCTGAGGTGATGTACACCTGCTTTCCTCTGTTTCTGAATTTAGCTGCAGCTCAACATCACAATCCAGCTGCTTCTGAAGTGAAAAATGATGGAGCAGGCAGAAAAAGATTTTACTCAAATAAACCCTGAAGATGTTTCAGATTTACTGACAAACGGCATCACATAACAAACCCAAAGAGCTTCTTCACATCTAGTCGCCACCTTAATTTTAACTTCTTGGTATTTTATGAGACAGACCAGTACAGAGTTGTGTGCATCGTGAAGTGGAAGGAAAATGAGACATGGTTTTCAACTTATTTTATTAATAACATAAAGAGCAGGTGATGTTTGTAATTCAGCCATCCTGAGTCTATCCTTTGTGTTGTTATCTGTCCCAAGTGGTCAGATAATTATTAGCCAAACTACCAGTAAATAAATCAGTTTCAGAGTCAAGCATCCTGACGTGGCTGAAAACTTTCATGGCTTAGTGTGAAATAATGTTGTGGTGCTTTTCATTGGATCGGTTGCATTAATTATATAGATATGGTGCATTAATGTGTGGTGTGAACAGAAACATGTCCACACAATGTGGCTCAGCTGGTTAGTGACTGAATATAACAGGAGAGTTTTCAAAGTCTGGAATAGTAAATATCCATAAACAGCAAATCATCAACTGAACCTCAGCTACATTATTGGTATTATTTCTGTAAAGTTTTTTTTTCTGTTGCTGATGTTCCAGTAATGCCTGTTTTCTTGACCTTGTGGTGTTTATCTGCGTTAGCTTTGCATTGTGCCACATGATATGATGGTCCAGTTGCCTTGGTCCAGATGCATTTCTCAGCATTTTCCATGTCGCACCTCCCCTCAGGATCTCTAGCGCCCCTAGAGGAGGCACACAACACACTTTGTGAAGCCCTGATTTATGCTGCAGTTTTAAATGTTATCTTGCTACAGCAGCAAACCAAAATAACTGAAAGCCCAGAGAGAGTGGTGAGAGAAACATTGTTTCACAGAACGGTGTGTGTTTTCTAGGAAAAAGGAAAACTGTTGTTACTGATCTGTCAGTAACAACCTGAGCAGGTCTTCAGTGTAAGTCAGTGTTACTGCCCGTCTAGACAGCTGGGTTCATTAATACAGGAGGGTTTTTCTCCCAGTTTCCACTGGTTGGTACACAAATGGAGGATCATAAACAGAGGAAATGATTCTGAGATCATGCAGTCAGACACACCGCAGTCTGCCTCCCAGTACTGTCCCTCTCCATCCCACCAGTGACTCCAGACCCCCCGGGGTGTTTCCGTGGCAGCGGTCAGGTGCAGCCCAGCCAAGCGTTCCCTCCATGCCAATCCAAACTGTCGCTGGCATGAAGGGTGATAAACGCTCAGCTGTTGCCTGCATCGTTTGGAGGCTCTCAAGCAGATCCTGTTTTTTTTTGGTTGTTGTTTTTGCTGTTGACATTTACAGTTTGCCACAGCTTGAAGTGACATTTTAGTAGCAAGCACAGCTGAGCTGACTCTCGAAAACGGTCTTCATTTAATTCACTTCTCGTTTGCTCTGTACCTGACGGGTTTGCAGCAGCCATGCCAGTACAGCGAACACTGATGCTCTCCCCAGAATGTCAGCAGATGACCCGGAGGTAAACCCACACGGCGGCAGCAGACCTCGCCACCTGACGTTGTCTGTACATGCATGGTTATGGATGCAGGAGCCAGAGAGACAAAGAGGGAGCAGATCTGAGAGCAGCTTCTCGCTCAGCAGATGAAAGCCTGGAACGGCGCTCTCATCTCAAACAGCTAAGCAGTCCTGAGAGTCCAGCTCTGCCTCTCCTTCCTCTGTCAGCCAGGCAGGAACTGAACGCCGTTTGACCTTTCTGGAAAGCTGGACTGTAATTTTGTTTTTTGTTTGGGGGGGAAAAAAATATCAACCCACCTCGAATGGAGAAAAAAAAATCCTCAGAGCCTGAGGGGAATGAAAAAAGGATTTTTGTTCGGCATTCAGAGTCTTCCATCGACGTGCTGCTCTGTGCACTCGCCCCACGTGGGGCTTTTAAATGTGATTCATGTTCAGCTGCAGCCTCAGAGTCCAAACACCCCCTCATCATCTGATTTCACATCTACACCCATCTTCATTTCTAAGTTATTCTGCCCCCAAACAAAACTAATATCAAGTATCTCTAATTAAGTTTGCACAGATTCTGTTTCTCACCTCCAAATATTTCTTCATCCTTCGAAATGTAATTCAAACCATCCACAAGGGGGCACTGTTTGAATACATTAGAGTAACTCTCCTTCCTCTGCTGATGCATTCTTCCTGTCAGAAGATGGTAGATCATTTCTCATCTGAAAAATTTGCAATTTAGCTTAAATTTCATCTGGATGCATCAGCCAGTGGAAATATAGGAGCATCCATAATGTTTCAGGTGTGCTGGAGGAGCGCAGAAACCTAAAGTGCTTTTTGATGTGCCACCACATGATGTGCATTCTGATTTCACTCGGGTTGTTCTGTTCAAGCTGCTGCAGGATTTTACTCATTTTCTCTGAAGGAGGAACAAAGTGGAACATTGGACAACAAATCTAACAAAGTTAAAGACAGGCAGGAGGAGTAATAGGTGGTGAGATGACAGGGGGGAGAAAAAACAGGAAATGAAATCTCTCAAAGCAGAGAGGCGTCACCGTCCAACAAATCATTTTAGAAACTGGATGGTCATCTCTTTAGGAGGCAAATCAGTTATTGTTTCTATAGGTTCCTGTTCCTGTTGACGTGATTTCAGGGGAGGAAAAACAACGATGGGAAGACTTTAACCAGAGAATCTCCACAAAACAAGAAGCTCCTCTGACATCTTCCAGGAAAACAAAGATCTGAGAAAGGTCACCCGGCTGATGATGTCACAAGTAAACAACAGAGTCGCATTAATATGGGAGACAGAAAGAAATCAGTGAAAATGAAAAACAGAAATAAACAGGTAAAAATAAATCAGTGACAGATCATCTTAATTTGTCTGATCTGGTATCACATCTTTTTCAGTATTTAATCTTAAAAAGGGAAATTCTAGCAGAATTTAGGATCTATCTTTTTCTATCATGTTTTATTCAATAAATCAGAACATTATTAAAAACCCATTTAATGTAGGAACTTTATCACTAAGTGAAGCACTTTGTGTAGATTAATTACACTCAGATTGATGTTTAAAAGCCTTTATTTCTACTAATTATGAGGATTTTCTGCTTACAGTTAATGAAAACTTTACATTTAGATCTGTAGTCCTTCAAAAGAGCCTATAGATCCGTCCATCCGTCCATCCGTCCGTCCATCCGTCCATCCGTCCGTCCGTCCGTCCATCCGTCCGTCCATCCGTCCGTCCGTCCGTCCGTCCGTCCGTCCGTCCGTCCGTCCATCCGTCTGTCCATTTACCTGCTTGTCCTTGCAGGTTTGTTGGTTCACACATGACCTTGAATTTTCCTGACTGTTTTGATCTCTGTTGAACATTTCGACTTCCTGGACAGCCCAACGTCTCCTCTGACCAGAGTTATGAATTTCCTGTGGCTGAAGTCACATCCTACATGACTTCAGCCACAGGATCTCATGTTCTGGTCACTGCTGCACAACACTCACACACACATCAGTCCTGCATTTTGCCCTGGATGAGATATTCGAAACCCTTCAACTAGAACGCCAACTTTCCATCATCGCTGTTTTAGATGAGTCAGCATTGATTTATTGTCAGCTATGGCAGCAAATCCTTTGTTCATTTAACATCAGGTTTGGTAGGTTGAGTTTAGCTTCACCGTGAGACATCAATATGTCTGACAGGATTGGGAATGTTTCGTCTGTCTGGGATGAGATCAGGAACACAGTCAGAGGAACGGTGCTGCGTTTCCGTCCAGCTGAACTCAGAAAGATTCTACTTGACAAAAGTTTTCAGAGAAGATCAGCTAAAATTTCTGAAACAAGATTTGCATCTATGTGCTTTAAGAAAATATAAAAGTTGTTAAAATGTTGGATCAAGAAGTTGCTCCAAATGAGGTGGGAAGGTTGGAGTTGGCTTTGCTCTGAAAGACAAAGTCTGGCTAGACTTTACTGAGAAAATCAATTTGTACAACATCAAATCAATAATAATTTTATTATCAGATATTTTAATCTTCATTAAACACAAATTAAACCGTAAATTAATTGCTGAAACACTGTCAAGACCCATAAATCATAAATGTGAGCTAAACAGGTTAAAGGGAAAAGTTTGTGGCGTTTCTAAAGCAGAATTTAAGTTCAGCCAGCTCCTGGTCAACATTTAGGCTAAATTATTATGACTTTTGTTCCACATTTCTCTTGTAATGTTTCCTCCTCTCTGCTGTCCAACAGCTTCAGCCAATCAAACTCTTCTGTCTTCTTCTACAGTTCTTGTGTGACGCTGATGATTGTCAGACTTTATAAGCATTTAAGGTTCTAGAAAAATATAGTTTGGATTTGAATGAAACCATTTTTTTCTTCACATGTTTTTTATTCAAAGCTGAACTAAAAGGTGCTTTTCCTTTGGATGATGTAATTAAGCCATTAAAGAAGAAAAAGTGTTAAAGTAGATTTAATGCCTGTGGTTTCATTAACATTTCTTTATTGAAAGATTGAAAATACAAGCTTAAGCCAGTTGAATTAGAGAATAATGTATCATTCATTTATTTTCTACTTTGTCAGATTCCATCGTAAATGCAGCCCATGCAACCGACCCAACTCCATGTGGACAGACCCTTTGATTCGAACCCAGGACCTGCTGCCAGGCGCCCGGGCTAAAACCGGCCAGACCCGAAGATTAACAACAACCACATCTGATGGAACGTGTAAAGATTGCACATTTATTACATAACGGTCAAAATATAAAATATAATACTAAGAAGAATAAGAATAATGATACAATAAAAATACAATAAAATAAAATCAAAATTCATGTAAAATCAAAAAATAAAAAATTTACCTAAAAAAATGACAAAAAAGGAAATGTCAAATAAAATCCAACAAAATAATATGAATTTATCAGTAGAAACATTAGTAGAAGAAAAGTGAAGCATCAGATCCTGATTTCCAGAACCAATGTCTCCGTCTCATCAAGCATCTCAACCCCCGAATCTGTCAGGTGTCAGAAGGAGGTCAGATGTTACTTCCTGCAGGTTTTAAACGTCCATGTTTGCTCTGTTCAGAGTGCAAACATGGATGCCGCCCACAAGCCGCCGCGTGCCGAGATGAGAACACACTGCCACGGTGGTACGACTCTGTCCTGATGGACAGCAGCCCAGGACCTGACAGGGAGGTCAGCAGCCACGATCCGCCGCGCTGCGACCAAAGGGAGAACACGAAATGTCCATTTCTGATGACGTCCTGAATGCTCATGCTTTCTGACACTGGGGCACTTAGAGATGTTGGCTGGTCTCTGTTGGGTTCAAAGACAGGATCTCTTGGGGCTGATTTCCCTCCTCGTCTCTGTCTGCTCTGCCCTTCGTCCCCAATGTTGTCTCTCATTTGGACCATGTTTTATCAAAGTTTTCACTCATGCATTTGTGCTCATGATAAATGAGATACTCATAGTCTCACTGAGACGGACAAAAAGAGGACAAATTATGAAAATATGCTGCAGCGAGTTGTTTTGACTGCAGCACAAACTTCCTGTCATGCGTTCGGTGCAGAGGCCTTCAGAGGAAGCAGCTCTGAGTCGCACCGCAGGCGACTGAAGTCCGCAGAGCAACATATCTCAGCTTGTCACTTCCTTTTACCTCTTTCCGTTCCAGCTAACATGAAGACCATTCCGGTTTCACTGTAAAGGTCAGCAGTCCTGCGGCTACGTGATGTAACCGCTGCTCTACAACCTACCTGGCCTCTCAACCACAGAATCATGCCGGCAGCGTGGCGTGAAATGTGTTTTTCAGGGAGAACACAGAATTTATTCAAGTGCTGGGAAGTGTTGAGAGATTTATCTGACACACTTTGTTGAGGTCGCATAAATCTGCTTGGCTTGGAAGAGCAACAATAACCTGATGCTTGAGAAGCTGACACATTTTAAAACGTTTTTAGCTTTTCTCTTTACCATCATTTCTCTCTTCCTGGTGAAAACATCGATCAGCTTTTTCACCTGGGATGCGGTGCTCACACATTTACTTCACTTGTTGTTTTTCTTACCATAAAGACACACTTTTTTCATAGTTTGACTGCTCCTGCAACTTATTGTCAGGTGTGACTTATATACTGTATATTTTGTTCCATCTTCATGGTGTATTTTTTGACTGATGGGTAAAATTGTAACTTAAAGCCACTGACCAACACTGAGATGTTCGGATCTTTAACGGCAGTTTAAAAAAACAGTCATCCACATGTCACCAGGATACTAAATTTGTCTGGGACAATACTTTCTTTACAATCTTAGAATAGCACCAAACTGCCCACCATAGAAATCCATCCAGTTTTCTTGCGTTGCAGTTGCAATGAAGACATGCTGTCCCTTCATTGTGGAGACATACAGCAAGCATGGCCTAGTTTTTATTGACAAGAAACAAGCTGGATTCCAGAAAAACCAGCTCAGTTCGCAGCAGACTTTGATCTGAAGTACATCTACAACATGGCTCTTAAAAGTCCCAGCTGTCTCTCGCCTTCTTGGTGAAAAGAGCCCTAATTGCCCTTCAAGGCTCTCAATGAGAGCAGCAAGGCAAAGGAGAGTCCTCCTCACAGATCATCAAGTGCTAAATATTGTATCGTTGTTGTGTAGCAGGAGATAAGTGGCCATTCATTTTTAATTGGCTCAGGCGGCGTTGAGACACCAAACGGGTTGCTGAGAGATGCAGGATCATGTGAACGTCGCTGTTTTCCTGTACAGGAACAGATCTGAGCAGAAAACAAAACCTTTGGACCTCCAAGACCCTCAGGAGGTCAGAGTTCAGCTCTACCCATTTTATTTTAGGGATAAATCTCTGATGGATTTAAATAAAATCTGGAGTGAAATATCAGAAGACGACTGGTTGTGTGTCATTTAATCTCACCATAAATGCAGCTGTTCTGTTTCTGGCTTCAGTGGTTCTTCTATTTATTCTTAAAGTTTTTAAAAAAAAAATCTTTATTTTTAAAATTTATTTATTTAATTCTTTCCGGTTTTGGTGCCTGATGCCCCTGTCCTGTACATCAGTATAGTAGTTTAAATACGTCCAATTTGTTCCCAAAAAATGTACTATAACGTCATCATTTTAAATATCTAAGTATTGTTTATATTTAAAATATAAAAATACTAAAATATTAATACACCACACCTGGTATGGATCTATGAGTTTTATATAAAGTACAATGTTCGCAAAACACACATTCATTAAAAATATAAGGAAAAATGTTTTGCCACCCCTCCAGAACCTGGCAGATGGAGTCTAGTTTTCACTATTAATAATAACAAGGTGCTCAGGGCAGCATGTTATTATTAACTCATTTATTTCTTTTATTTCTGTAAACCTACATGCCTGGATGTTTGCAGCTGTTGCACCTGGATTTCCCCAATACAGAATATAATATCTATATAATCTCTGTTTTGTTCCTAAGAATTTTTTTTTACTATAACAGATCATTTTCCTTCCTCTTCACAATTATGAACTAGATTTAGTTTTTCTTTTAAACAAAATCTGAATTAGTTACTTTGAGTTTGTAAAGCATTTTACCTGGTAAAGCCATGGTTACCCTATTAACTCTGTGCCTCAGTTTCCTCTGTTGTGTCTATCTTTGGTCATTTCATGTAGAAATTTCATCCATAACATCTGTTTACAGCAGCTGTAGAGTGAGTGGAGCATCTGGAGGAGCAGGTTTGATCTGTTAAAGATGGCTGAGGCTCACAAGTGCATGAGAAAGGTCAAAGTCTTACACGTCAAAGTTTTTCACAATCAAATTCAAAAGAAAATAACTTACAGCTTTTAGATTTGTTCTGCAGCATCCAAGAATAACTGTGACAGCAGAGTTTTTCTTTTCCGTGTTTCTGTGTTCTTCTCTCTTGGCTAACACTGACCCATATGGCAGAAACCCTCCATCTGCCACCAAAGCAGCACACAACAGGCTGCAGCTTATGTGTACCACAAGCTTTGAAAAAGTGTTTCCAACTCAAAAAGAAATCTCATTTTTAACAATTTCTGAAGCTAGAAAATAAAGAAGAATCAAACCAAAAACTTTGCCTGATGTGAATTTAAATATTGGGGAATAATGGCGTCTCTCCCTCTTTGTGCATCCATTTCTTAGAAGTTAAATCTTATACCGGATTTGGCATTTATCACCTGCAGTAACTGTGAGGAATGGCTTCCTGGATTTATGAATTTAGTTTATCATTCAGCGTGCGGCTCACACAGAACAGTCTTCACATTAGAATTCATTTCACTCGCCGACATACGGTGCAATGATGTGCTCCATAAATTGTAACATGTAGGAGGGATGAACATAAAATATTTACACATGTTGTGGACGAGGCAGAAGGGGGGAAATAAAAAAACGAGCTTGATTTAAATACAGCGATTCATCATCAGTGACTCCTGGCTGTTTGATGGCACTTTGTTCAGATTATTGGGTGAAACACAGACGGTTATCCTCAACTCGTCACTTCTGCCTCAGTTAAACGGATCAGATCATGGAGCTTCTGCAGCAAGCGAAACACGTCTGGATCTGCAGACAGACATCTTTGGAGGAGGTACCAGTTTACTTAATGACATTTGCAGACAAAATAATATTTTAAAGTTAATTGTTTTTTATGGGATGAAACATTTTTGTAAAAAAATGTGAATTCCTCAATTCAATTGAAACAATAAACCCAACTTGACATTAACCAAGAAATCATTACTGATATAAATTT
>NW_006800056.1:734208-737545 GCF_000485575.1 Poecilia formosa | reverse complement strand
TATATATATATATATATATTACCATCCGCTTCCATCAAAATGATTTATGAGGCGTACTTCCTTCTTACCATAAGTGTATTCATACAGCAACCTCCATGTCAATCCAGGGCCAAAAGCACCACAGTTCAATAAATACATGTCAGTAAGAAATATTCTAGAAAAATGTTGATTGAATCCATCCATCCATCCATCCATCCATCCATCCATCCATCCATCCATCCATCCATCCATCCATCAAACATTTATATTTTTAGAAAACATAATTATTTAAGTATTTCACAGTCTTATGTTGCATCATATTATTAATCGATTTTATGTCACCCATTAAAGTCAGCGCATAGCTCAAATATTAATAAGAAAATGCAGCTTGAGAAGCTGAAATACAGAAGACCAACCTGACACGCTACTGGCTGTCATTTGCAAAGCAGCCAATCCTGAAACACCATTTATTTTCCTTGCTGCTGATTGGCTGCACCTCCAAGATCAGTGATGAGGAAGACTGTAGACATTAGTCTATGTGGTAGAGCTAAGACAGTTTCCATTGCCAGATTAGTACATATTAATGTATAATTGATGTTTGAAGTATTATGATAGGAAGCAATTTTAGAGGAGGTCTCAAGTATCTGCCTGCAACCCCAATTAATGCTGGGCTTTACTCTATGCAGCTTACTTCTGCGTTCATTAAACACGTCGTTCTCTCTCATGCCAGAAAAATACTTCTAAAAGCATCGCTAGGTTTTGAAACTGCACTAAGAGCAGAAGTGGACTGATGAAAATTTGAGACGTCTGTCCAAACACAGTAGTTCTGGTAAATCAATATTGTCCATTTAAAGAGGGAAACAAACCTGAATGTCATCTGCTAAAGCTTAAAGTTAAACAGTTACACAGTGAGAGGAGGTGCAGAGGAGGAGATTCCCCAAATCAAGCTGCAATACTTGGATCAGTTCAGTTCAGCTGTGACTGATATCCCAAATGGAAACTGGTTTTCAGCAGACATAATAAACCCCAAAACAGAGAAAACATCCACAAAAGACATCACATTCACTGCATTAGTCCAATACAACAATAGATATCACAATGTCCCACTACTCTACTGCTCACAGATGCTGGTCGTCCTGATAACCTGAATACTTTCCACATAGTGCATTAAGGTGAATTGTGCTTCCAAAATACCAAGAATATAAAATGCGTATTATTTCGAAACCTAGAAAGTTGTCTAGTCTGGGTAGTGCAATTTAAGCCAGGAAGATTAGCTCCACAATGGCAGCAGGAGTGAAAGAAACCCTCACACTAATCTTAGGGCCTCTAAAGCAGCGGCCAGATGGAAGAAGATCAAACTCTCTGTAAAGTGGACAATACATTTAGGCTTAGTTCTCACTCACTCAGAGTATATTTGCTGGAGCTGGGCTTGCTGTACTCCAATTGCTTGCCACATTACTGAGGCTCATCAGCCTATTTCTACTAAAGAAAGGACCAAAACCAAACCAAGCCACTGATAAAATAGTCATTAGTATTTTAAAAAACTTTCTCTGTGTTTGATTCAAAACTCAGCTTTTTATCAATAACAGTTCCCATGTTTTAGATTAACTAACAGGAAAAGTCTTCACACTAAGTGTCAGCTAGGTAAGATCTAAATCCAGACTGGGATAAACTTTAAATTACAACCTGTTTTATACTAGACAGAATACATTCAGATCTGTTGTATCAAAGATGGCTGATGGGTTTAATAAGGCAGCAGAATTTCCTCAGTCTACAGTTAAAGAGAGACATTAAAAGGTTTTCACTAATAGATCAGAGAATAAAATAATTTAAAGTTGGTAAGCATTTTCAAAAGCAGACGGCACAGAACCTGATGATAAAGATATGTTGACCAGAGCAACAATATTAGGAGAAATGATGTGAAAAATATAATTAGGGTTGAATATAATTAGGGTTGGAGCACTGCTGGAGGCGGTGCGTTAAACACTGCTTTTTACTTTCCATGGAAAATATAAACGACTCAAACTGCTGAAAAATATCTGAGCAAGAAGTTGAAACTGGATCTGCGTCAAACTGATGAGCTGAGAGCAGATCCACTTGTCAGACTGTAGTCAATACCACAGCTTGACTGAAATCACTCAGCTTGAAATCACTGAATAAAAAACCATTAAAAACAAACTTGGTCTGTAATTAAAACAATGTTAATGGCAGTTTTTTTTTAATTTTTGGATACGTTTGGGAACTTGAAGTTTGTCTTTTTTCCTCTTTCTCTCATTGCATCTGAATGCACATCTGAAAGTGCCAACATTTTCATTTAACCAGGGCTGAGGTAAAGATTTGGTTTGTTTGGTTTTAGGGCCAGAATAACCTTAGCAATGGGATAAAAAGATCAGAAAATTTCTCAGTGCTGGAACCGGAGCACCACAGCAGATCACAAATGTCAGAGTCTTTAAAATTGGTGGGAAAATGGCCTGCAGTACTAATTGCCTGCATAGGTTGTACAATAGGCTGAACGTTGAGGGGAGAAGTTTCCTGAGAATCTGGTGAGTCATAATACGTCGACTTCCTCAAGTTAAAGACAAGGACATGTACGTCAACAAACAGACTCACCGCCAGTACCTGGAAACTAATGTGAACAACTCATCCAAGGAGAATAATCCCAGCACTGTGCTCTTTTTTGTAACATTTCCAAAATGTTTATGTCCAATCCATGTGACAGCACCAGATCGGACGCATGTCCTTTAACCCGACCAGACCTGTCAGAGACTGAGATGGAAAGAGGTTTAGAAGTTTTTAACCCAAGGCCCAGACTCACAGTAAACATGTCATACTCAATTTTCTTACTAAAGAACAACTAAAATGGACAAATAAAACAATAAATGGAAAGACTTTAGAAGAATAAAAGTAAGGAAACAACATCAGCAAAGTCTCAGAGACTGGTGGAGTAGAAGTTAAGGGTTTGCCACACTGGGAATTTTGGTATTGATTATAATAATTCTGATACCATTTCTGATGCTGGTGTTTTTCTCCTTGAAATGTCATCATCATTGAATAATTTGGTGATTTGACTCCACTTATTTAATTATGATTATGATAAAATACAAAACAAAGATTATAGGCAAATAATTGTTTTTGTTAACTAACTACAATCAGAATAAAAATAAAATAATTACCATCTTTCTTTTACTGCACACAATTGTTTGTTAGAAGAATTGAGTCTGCAGCTGCAATCTGCATGTAACCTAAATGGGAATATTTTTTTTCTTTCAGTATTTAACTGAATATTGTTGTCATATTCAACCTGCAATAATATTGCAGGTTTGAGATATATATCAAACCTGCAATATTTGATATATAT
>NW_006800056.1:693702-734030 GCF_000485575.1 Poecilia formosa | reverse complement strand
TAAAATATATGACAATTTAATTTTTATCATGACATTATGGAAAATAATGAACTTTATCACAATATTCTAATTTTATGACCAGCACCTGTATATATAGGTGCATATTTCTGAGTTTCAGTTTTCAGCTGCTTTCTGAAGATAATAATAGATTAAATTTGAGTGTAAACATGACAAAGATTTGAAATCCTGCTCTAAGATTTAAAATGTAGGCTCTTGGTATTTGACATTTTAAATTCTACATATGCGCTGGCATAAACTCTGAGAAAATTTTAGTAATTTGCTGAACATATAAAGAAGAAACTGCAAACAAAAGTATTAATCCCATTACACTTGGTATTGATAGTAAGGATATTCAGATCGATAAGCCCAGTATTATTAGAAGACAAACATTAAAAATGAGTTTTAAGCATTGATGTAAAAGATTCAGCAGTATCAACCATCTTTACAGAGAAGAAAACCACAGTTTTGGTACAGGCACTGCAAAAAGTTGTTTCACTTTTATTTTTTATAGAATTTAAGAGAAACCTTGCAGCTCACATAGTTACAGGCCCTGAATGAAGATCAGTTTCTCCACTACCGAATATAAAACATACTCCTGACAGTCAAATATGATTGAGATAGATCAACAAACGCTAAAACATCAGAGTCTGATGAATCAGCAGTTAAAAGGTCAGGTCTTTTAGAGACAGTCTCTGTGATCTGAAACCAGACTGAAACCAGACATGCTGTTGGCTCTCAAATAGACTGAAGGAATCAAAAATACTTTCTCTAAAATCTTTGAAAGAATGGGTATTTTAGATAATGGTCTATAGTTTGAAAACACTCCTGGGTCAATACCCTTTTTTTTTTCCAAGAGTGGCTGCTGGTGCACAGCCTGATGAAAGGCAGCAGATTTACAATGGTTGGATCCATAGTGTGAAAAATGTCCTTAAACAGACGAGAGGGAATAATGTCCATGGGTGAGTTAGAAAGCCTCATTAGATGAACAATGTGCTTCAAAGGAGAAAGTGTCAACGGTTCAAAGTTTTCAAGGCAGCAGAAGCATGAAGGGGATCCAGAGGGGTGTGAGACACCCTGACCGGAGTCAGCCTCACCTCAGAGATTTTATCCATAAAAAACTTCTGAAACTTTTCACACAGAGCATGGATTCAGCAAGATAGGTAGCATAACAGACATTAAAGAATGAGCTACAGTATTAAACTGTTGGTCTTGATTAATAAGTGATTTTACATGCTTTAGTAACGTTTAGGTATTTGAACAGTATCTGATTTCTATCTCCTCTCTGTGCGTCTCCACTGACGTCAGAGAGGGAGTATTTTCACTCAGTCTGAGCTGAGGGGGGATTCAAGAATTTGGTGTTTAGTGGATAAGCAGAGTTCAAGATATCAATAACATGTAGAATTAAGGAGATCTGTGAGCTCCTCCACCCTGAATAGAATTAAAATGAAAGAATGGGTATTTTAGATAATATATGTCAACTATATTGACATATTCAATATAGTTTGGATCTTGCACATTATATGTTGCAAGATCCATAGCATTCCCTCCTCCTAGACATCCCAGTTGTAAACAATACAAGCAAATGATCAGAGAGAAGAGTTTGTCTGACTTTCACAGTGCAGATGTTTAGCTTGTAGGACAACACCAGATTAAAAAGAGTCCTCTCTGACAGGTGGCACCTGTTAACAGGTACCCCAACATTATTTTTAGTTTTCTATCCTCCTTTCTTTGTTGTAACTTCTTTAGTGTTTACTTATTCGGTGCGATTCTACATACAACCACTAGGGGCGCCTGCCGTATTGGTAGCATAGAGAAGGTTGGGCATACAGAAGAAGATAAACCTTCCTGTTAGATGCTAATGGAGGTTCATTGCACAGACATAATATAAGGATAGACCCTCATGGACCGCTCTCGCCTATTGTCGCTGACAAGATTTAGGGCGGCCATCTTGGAGCGGTACTCCACTCCACTCAGCGTTATGTGTTTAGCAGGCACTATGACGTATCAGCGGATTTAATCGATCATAACACTTTTTGTTACTGTAAACCATATTCAAACATCTATCAAAGCAACATTTATAAACAATTGTATTTTTTAAGTATGTTTTTAATACATAGTTCATCATAGTTAAATATGCTTAGTGGCTATAACAATAGAATAGGAATGGAATATTCTGATATCGATGTATGAAGAGCATATTACAAAGCACACACCCGTTCATAATTTATTTAATAAATTATTTAGTAATATCAATACATATTTTATATAACTATACAAACACTAATAAATAAAGATTAATAATGGCACAAATAAATAATGATTAATAGTGTATATATGTTTATGTTTTTCAGCCGACGAGTCCAAAATCCGATGTGAGATTCATCCGTGCTGCAGTGAATCCGTCTCTCTTTATAGATATCTCCCTCTTCTTCCTCACATCGTGTCTTTAGGAGATTTTCAAAACAAAAACGGAAGATTTAGGATGTATCTCATACCTGAGGCATCTTCTGCTGTTTTGATTGAGCAAAGTAGGAGGGCATACGCTCCAAGATGGCCGCCGTATTTCCTGCGCCGGAGCGGTCCATGAGGCGTCTATGCTTATATTATGTCTATGGTTCATTGTGTGTCTGATCTTTTCTGAGTCACAGGTCAGTATAACTGTATTTTGATGCATATGTGTTGGTGTCCTTTAAGAGTTGAAGAGTCAACTTGTGAGTCATTTTATGCATTTTGTGATTGGTATTGTGGAGAAAAGGGGGCATATTTCTGGAGGCTAATTAATGCTAATGCTAGCGGACTTTTTGCATGTGTGCTAAGCTAGTTGAGAAAAAGCTGAAGGATCTCTGAATTCACTTTGAACTTATTGTATTTTGCACTTTTCGAAACAGTTCTCACACAAAAGACTTTAATTTTGGTCCTTTGTGTGGTTGTTTGTAAAATGAACATTTCTTTATGAGTTATTGAAAAAAAACCCCATAATTTTATGACATTTGGTGAGCAAGTAATGGCTTCCTGTGTGTGAAGCTTAGTAAAGATACAGCATTAAAGGAGCATTTCACCATTTTTAGTTTTGTAGTTATTTTTTGTGAAAGAGATAAAATGTTATTTTGTGAAAACAATGACTACAATTAAAAGCTAAAATGCTGACATATTCAATAAAGTTGTAAAAGCTATTAAAATAGTTAAAAGCAAAGTTATGTATTTTTATTTTCATAGAAAAATGTAAGATGGAAGTTGATTGTATGTGTCTTATATTTTCCATATCACAACTTTTCATATTGAACAGAATTACCACATTAGCTTCAGCCGGTAACACATGATTAAAGGTATTATGGACTTACAGACACATAATGGCATTTTGTAGCACAATCAAGTAACTATGTTACCTTCAGTTGTTATAAAAATTGTGATTTCAAATGTCACAATTTGATGCCTCAATGTGGCCTCTGTCTCTTTAAGAAGCTCCTGTTCTTTCTGCTTTTAGCATTTATATTGTAATTTCAATTTGCGCATCCTATGGCCAATGGAAACACAGCTACTGTTGCTGTTATCTCTCCTTTTCTGAGGACTCCACTCTTCAGCTGGTCTGCATCTGAACACACCCACACCTGCTATCTGGGTGCTTAATTCTGAGTGTTTGTATCCGTTTCTGGAAGGCATTGTTTCATGCAGGAAGCAGATCACTATGAAGTGTCGCTCGGCCAGGCAGCCGCCTGCAGTAAGGCTTTGTAGTAAAGCATGGCAGTAACAGGCAGCTTTACAGCCCGGAGCATTAATTCCTGGTGACACAGAGCTGCTCTGCAGCTTCTAATGGCCGCTGTACAGCTGTCAATACGCACTAATTACATACAGGACCAGTGTTACTGTGCTTCATCAGTTTTATCCTCTGTGTCATTGTGTGGCACAATAAAAGAAAAACAATACAATGAACTTTTTCCGATGCTGCACTCATCTCTGCAGCTTTCAGGGGAGGAAAAAACCTCAAAGTGTGTTTTCTCCCCCCCCTATTTTTACCGCGGCGCTACCTGAGCAGAGCTTCTCTTTCTTTGTTAGGAATACCATCTCAGTGCTGTATTTTTCTCCTGTTTCGCTTCACTTCTCCAGATGTGGTATCAAAAGTCGACGTTCTCCTCCGCTTCCTGCCAAACTTTCCCTTTGATTCTTAACTCTCTCTGCTCCTCACATTCTGCCTCCTGCTTATGTCACGCCACATTATCATGCAAACTTCTACTTGTTTTTAAAGTGTCACTTTTGACTCAAGTTAAAAAAGAGAAAAAAAAAATTACAACTCCGTATTTCAGTCTGAACTTTTAAACCGGCTGGCGGTATTCCCATGTTGGCCATTAAAGCGATGCTGTGCTGAGGGTGGTGAAAAACATCTCCTACAACTCTGAGCTGCCACAACGGATGCTGTCATAAAGCGCCGCGCAGGACTCAGCAACCAGTAGTAGTTTTCTTATTGTTTCTTTACCTCAGACGAGCCGCCTGAGAAACGTTCATGAATATTTCCTTTGCTTAAAAATCTGCCTTCAGTGCACAAAAGGCTACTCGATAAATCAATCCCAAACTGTAGCTGGGGGGCAGTGAACATAGTTAAAACAATAAAATTCAACTTGAGCACTGCAGTGCAGCTATTGATTTTAATCCAGTGTTCGTCCTTTAATCAATCATCTCTTAGCAGAATTAATTCCTGCTTCTTTATTGCACGGGGCGGTCAGCTGCATGGCGAGAAGTCAGACCACTTCTGAAGTCCTTTTGTTTTGTCAAAGCAACTGGACAAGTGCTTCATAGCACTTTTTATTGATCTCCTTTGAATTAAAAAGAAAAATACGTGCTAAGAACCTTATTCAGCTCCATGAACCTGAGAAAATATCAAAAATTGATTTGCTTGGGATTCAGAAGAGTTGGCCTCTTTTGTTAAACCTTAAATGTCAGATTGTAGAACCAGAAACCCATTTCTTGAAAGACTTTATGGGAATATGGTGGATTGATGCCTAGACACATGCAGAAAATGTGCGTGAGATTTTTGTATTTTTTTTAGTTAAAGGCGTTATTTGGTTGCATTGGTTGTTTTTTTTTTTTGTCTGTGTGTGAGCCAAATGAGAGGGAGTGTGTTTACAGTGTTGTCAGTATTTTACCTTCACCTTCTTACTCCACAAGTATGCGGTTCCTTCCCAGAGATGATCATGGGGGTTGAATCAGGAAGGGCATCCAGTGTAAAAAATCTGCCAAGTCTGTGTGCATGCAGCTGGTGAGTGGAGGAGACGGTGGTGTCTCATTAGTTTGAGCTGACGTCTTTTAGAAGGTGGAATAGAGTCCTCAGAGTAAGAATATGACAGCTGCTTCAGTGTAGCTAAAACATCTCAAACTCAGGCTGATTACGGGTAGGAAGAGCGACTTTCTGCTGCTTCCATTCACTGCTGCTGCAGTGGCTCTCAAAAGTCCCAGTGAAAATGTCAGATTTTATCACACAAAAAAGGTATTGGCTTTTAACTGTATCGTTATGTCCGCATGTGTAAGTCGCCTTGGTTAAAAGCTTCTGCCAAATGCATGAACATAATCCATCATACCTTTAATGTAAAATATATCCTGAACATTTTATATTTTGTGAGTTAAATATGAATAATGAAGCTGGAATACTACGAGCAGATGGATCTCAATAAAGTAGAATATGTTTTAAATGCTCATTAATATAGTGAACTAATGTTTTCAAACCCTTATTGTTAATATGATTTTCTGTTGACAGCTAATGAAAACACAATATTTAAGATATTCTAATATTACATCAAACCAATGAAAACTAATCTTAAAACAGAAATGTGGATTTAATGAAAAGTATGTTTGATACCTGCATAAAGGTTGTGACTTGTAATCTGACAAACTCATTGGAACACAAATTTTAATTTATTTAGATGTACATTGATGTATGCACACCAGTAAGCTAATACTTTCTCAAATACCTTTGTAGGACTGCGAGTTAACTGCATTTTAAGAAGTGGTATTTAATCTTTGTAATCCTCTTTGCTCCTCTTCGCCTGTCTGTCAGCTCCTCTCTAACATGTTCTCTAACCTGCACAGGTTTTATGCTCCAAATGTAACAACGTTGCTTTTCAGTAACTTTTGGCCAAGTGCTCAGCAACCTTGTCCCACAATTTCTGTCATGTTTTGCATGTTCCTTGATTTTTTTTAACACCATAATGAATAAAAACTATTGCCTGGACACAATTGAAAAGGAAAAGTTGTAAAAAAAAAAAAATAAATAAGATGGTGTAACTGGGAAGTGATTGTAGCAAACAGGATCAGGGAGTCTTTGTGTGATTGCTTCATTCAGACATCCGGCTCATATAAAACATTTCATTTTGTGCATGTTATCTTGGAGTGGGGAGAGAGTCTTTGCACTCCATGATTGGATTAGCAGACCTATGCCCGGGGAGCGGTGTGATACATCCCAGAAATCTAATTTGATTGTCAAAGCTTGGGAGAGTGTGCTTTCTTATCTTGCTTGGTGCTGGACTGAAGTACAGGTATTAAAAAAAACAGAGAAGAGTCTGTGTTCGAGTCTGTGTTCGAGCTCCATTGATCTCATTCAAATTGAAATAGGCCTGAGCTCCTAACAGCAGCCTTTACCTCCCACCTGTAAGCCCACCAACAGCGGCGGGAGCAGTTAGGCTTACACCAAGGCTGTCAACACTCCTCGGCCTGAAGCTGCTCTTCCCCTCCAGCGCTGTCAACATGGTAGAAATCTGACAGTAGCAGCAAAAATAAAAAGGAGGCCTTTTAAAAACACAGTTGTAGGAATGTCAGGTGTGGGCTGATGGACGTGGCTGATGGTGCACACGCATGGAGGATGAGCATCAGCAGACACAACAAGCTCTTTATTAGGAGCTCATGTCTGTGTGTCTGCTTATTTAAGCAATTATGTGGTCAGTCCATCACGAAACAGCAACACGATGCTTGTGGTGCTTCAGGTCAGGAGCTCCAGCTCCATCAACCTGCAACTGTTTGTTAAAAATACTGTAATTATTAAAGGTTCAGTGAATGCACAGCACTGACCTAGCAGAGCACGTTTACTGGTTTAGTTTGTCTGGACTTTTTATGGTCCTAACTGCTTTGAACAGAATCCAGTAGAAAACAAAAGTTTTACACAACTGTTATTGTTTCTGCATTTCCTGTTAACCTTTAATTTTTCCTAAACTCAAAGCAAATCAAGGAGCAAGCTTCACAGGCTAAAAACTGTTTGAAACTTTGATCTGTTTAATGAAGAAAATTTGGATTAACTAATCACCTGAATAAGCCGGTTAACGTTTAAAATCACTGGAGTCACTGCTACGTTGTTACACAACAGATTCCAGTGAGCAAACCAGGACAAAACAGTGGATTATTATTGTGCAAAAATTTAAACTGCCCTCATTTCTCTGTGTTTACTTCCCAGGGACCCAAACTTTCCAGTTTCTCAAAGTGCCCTTCATTTTGTCCGAGTCCACTCATGTAACGCTGTCTTCTCTCCGCTTCCCACACCATCACAGATTGGCAGGAGCTGATTCTACATCCTTAACAACAGTGGTGAGTTCACTCCCACTAATATGCTTATTGCTTTGATAAGTTTAGCACTTGTGCTAATTTTGAAAATATTTAGTGCATCTTTATCTTCCCTTAGCTTAGTTTTCTCTCTATGATTTCTAAAGAGCTATTTTAAGTGGCTTTTTGTAAACTTTGTGTTAAAGGTTTAGATATCGACTATTCTTCAAATAGTTAGACTTTTATATTCATGCTCTTTTGACGTGAGTGTAGACTGTTTATGCATCAGTTCCTTTCCCTCTCTTCTTCTTTTGATTTAATGGCTGTTTCCAGACTGCTTTCAGTGCATTACTGCCACCACTAGATGGACAAATAGATCTAGAGAATAGGCATCCTTTCTCTTCTTGTGTAGTCTCGCTTTTTTTCCCCAATAACTTTATTTAAAACGAGAAATGTACAGGAATAAAATAAAACACAATAGAGAACCATTTAGTACAATATCTGAGGGCATTATACAGCATTTAAATAATTTAAAAATTTAATTGGCGCTTGAGGGTTGTAGTCTTTCAACGTAGATAAAATTTAAATTTGGTTTAGAGCTTTAGCATTAGCTTCTGCTAATTACATTCGAGCAACATTATCAGAACTAATGTTTACTAACCCTAAAGCTAAATGCTTTAGAGTTAGTACAACTAAGCTTTTAGTTATTGATGTCACCACTGCTTAACAATATCTTTAAAGAAAAGTAAAGTCTTGTTTTTTTTCTCTTGTCCTAAAAACACAAACTACGTAGAGACTGTACAGTCGGTTGAATTGCTGCACAAAGCAGCAATTTGGTGCTTCAATATTTAAGTGTAGAGCAAAAGCAGAAGAAATCTGAGGTGGTTCAGCTGCTTTTTATGGCCCCGTTGTTTAACTGGTCTTTAACATTGGCCACCAAACAGATAACTAGCAGTGCAAATGAAGAGGAACATATCTGATGTGTGTAGTTCAGAGGTCTAATATGGAATGTCATTTTAAAACACCTCTGGAGCTTTTGCATTCATCTAGTCTCCAAAATTCAAAATAGATTTAGGTTTCATTAATTCTTTCATCTTCACAGCTGTCTCCATTGCCTACATGTAAAAATCAATTTTTCCTGCTGTCTAATATTTTATGAAACTGATAAATGTCTGTTGAAGGTTATCCCTTGAGCTTAAGAGGCTGAAATAAAGAGAACAACTTTCTAAATCCATCAAAAATCTGTAATTTACCTAATATTCTCCAGAACTGAAACTCAACGAAAAAAATCGAATCTTCATACAAGTCTGTGAAGATGTTACTTTACGGAATAAAATCCTGTGTCGTTCAGGTCATTTTTATTGCCCTGCCAAGCTCATTAACTGCTAATGTTTGTTTGCCTCATCCCCATTAAAGCCCTGTTCCAGAACAAATGGGCCTCACCGATTGATGCTGCTAGTTTTAACACTCGACATCAGCCCCTGACACAGAAAGGTTCGACTGTGAAAAGCTTTTATATGACAAAATGCTATTTCACAGAGGAGTTCTGATTCCGTCTAAATCAAAGCCTCCTTTTGATTCCCTTCAGTCTTACCTTTTGTTTGATGTCAGAGTTTAGAAAGAAGACTAAAGCTTGAGCCTTCATTTTCTTTCCTGAAGCCTCTTCGCCTGACAAGTGCTGCAACTTTGCCATATTTTTTCCACTGCGTTGTCACTCAGTAATTAATGAATGGCAGCGTGTCCTGTCCTGATGCAACCTAATAGATCGATCTCCTGATACATGCAGTGGCCAAGCAGTAAAAGGTAAATACAGTGTCGCGTTTTATGCAATGCCTGGTGAAATTGTATACAATTATTGAACCCTGTTGGGGACAGAAAAACAAATGGATCCTTACTTTTCAACTGAATAAAAAAAACAACAACTTTATCCCAAAGGGAAATTGAATGTTATAACACATATCATCCAAGCCTTAATAATAATAATTAATTATTAACATCTAAACCAGCCTGGTGCTGTTCTTTTGACTTGTTCCTGACTGGGATCGGAGCTGCTGGGTAAATAATAAATAGTAAAAGAAAGGCAATTCAAATTTAGACTGGTAGCCATTTACTGTTTCTTTTAAATTTGTGTAAAGAAAAGCAGGTGACGAAATACTGTCTTATACATTATTACCAGTGAAATAACCAGTGCAACAATTTGAAACTAAAAAAATATAAAGTTTTGCTGCTCCTTGTATGACAGGGACCATAGATCTCCTAGATCTCACCTATAGGTCACTAACAACAGCAGAGGGAACAAACCGAACCACATTTGTCTCTGCACCACTTGGAGGAGTTAGGGTTTTATAAGACTTCCTGGCAACATGCTTGCCACCATTAAACCATCAAGATCATTTATTTTGTGCTTCACAGCGTGATAAAGTTCATTCTGTACTTGGAATACAAGAGAAATACCAGAATTCCAGGAATGAACCCAAACTTTACTGGGATCTGAGTTGTTTTATGGTTTATGTGGAGGATGTTCACAATCTTGAGTTTTTCTCATGCCTTTTTTAATAAAAAGAGTAAATAAAGATAATTAGCATTTCCTTGTTTCAGCCCAGCTGATTTCAGTTGATGGCTGATTAACAGGTCTTTGCTGAACTGTAATCTCCTGAACCAGGAGCATTAACGCAGAGAGACATCTGGAAAATGCAGGGCAGTGCACCATGAAGATCAGCTGTAGGCTAAAATAATCCAAAATATTAATTCACAAGAATCAGAGGACTTCCCAGATTTCCTAAATGATACAGTTGACCACTAACCGCTCCAGAATCAATGTGAATGTGATAACCGGCTGAATTTTAATAACAGAAACGGATACAGAGATCCGCGTAGAGATCTCCAGGCTGGAGCAGATCAATGATGAATGAGAACTGTTTCATGAATCGATCAACTTCTAGGAAAACCGGCACGAGACCTGGACACATGTTCACATTAACCAGAACAAACACCAGACTGAGACTACAAAACAAAGTCTGGAGTCTACCTCAATGCAGCTCAAACTGGTGTAGATGAAGAACTGTATTCAGGTCATCAATATCTCATTATCACAGGATGGAAAGACAATGTGCAGAACATGCTGATGGCAGTCCAATCCTGGAGGTATTTGGGCTGAGTGGAAGCTATAATGGCCCTGCAAACATTCCTCAGGCTGGAGGAAATGGAGCTCTTGTTAGGAGTTATTTCTCAGCAGTACTTTAATGACCCTCGGTTCTCTTGTGAGTGATTACAGCAATGGTACTCAAAAAAGATTCAGTGTTTGTGTTCATGAGACCAGAGAACACATTATGCACTGGCCAGTTTCCATCCATATGCAATAAAACCTGTTAGAAATTGACCACAATTAGTAATAGTGATTATGTATAGTGAGGAGAAAAAATGGGTGATTAAAAGATAGAAGCAAAATTAGATTTCTTGTACATGGTTCTCAACCTGGGGCCTGCTCTCCCCAGGTCAGGAGTCTTTCCCAGGAAATGCCTGTATTTCAGGCTCTGGTGACAGTTTTTACAATGTCTCTTAGGCTGAGATCAGTCACCTACTGAGGAAGCTCACTTTCTCAGGTTCGATCCGCATCTAACGACCACAAGGAAGGGTCAGAATGCAGACAGACTGGTAAATGGAGAAACTTTGCTTTTTGGCTCAGGTCTTTCCTGACCACAACAGACCAAAGCTGGTGGAGTTCAACTTGCATTGGGAACAAACTTCAAGGTGATCTTAACATGTTTCATTAAAATATGTTGGCACAATCTTATTCAGAAATTTATTAAACAATTCTGGTCATTTGAATGTAGCTTTATTTTTGTGTAGTGGTTTAATTCACAGACAAAACCCGACCCGAATCTCCAGTCAGTCTTCAGGCTGTTTTCTGAAATCAGCTGTTTGGTGTTCAGGATTGGCTTCTTTGTCCTTTGTGTCTCTGTGTTGTCCTGGCAAACTGTCCAGTGTCCCCTATGTCCTGCCAATTGTTCCCTGGAGACAAGAACCAGAACCACACAGCCATGCAAGAACTCATAATGTATAGAACATAGATACCGGGTAGGTTGACATTTTGGTTTGGTAACTTCAAATTAAACAATAGAGACAGAAATCAGTCTTAGATTGGCATGAGTGTCTCTCTTTCAGTTCAGTTTAATAAGTGCCATCTGGAGGCACTTTACAAAAATCATTTCAATCACACACACATTCCAAGTTATTCCACTTATCAACAGTACAGTATGCGCAATTCATTATTCAGAGCAGTTTAAAGTGTCTCTGTTTAGGAAAACTCAGAAGATTTCTAGATGTTCAGCATGTAATCAAGCTTGTTGCTTTTATTTTACTGCCTTAACAAAAAATGTGCTTGTTTACCCATGAACGCCACTGAACTTACACTGTCCTCTTCATGAACCTCCTTCCCTTGAAACTGCGTGTTTGTGTGTGTGTGTGTGTGAGCGTGCGTTCCTGCAACCTAAGGGATCTCATAGCCAGACTGAAGAGTGTTGGCCCAAATGTTCCCTGCTGACTGGAGCCAGTTCTGGTTCCTGGTTCTGATGGTCTGAACAGATGGGTTTGTCGGGGCGGAGTGCTGATGTTCATGGCTGGCTGACTCAACGCCACAGGGCGCAGGAACCAGTATTTTGAAGGGCTCATTTTGCATTTCCTCTTTGATTTAAATAAAAAATATATATTTTTATGTTTATCATGTTCTGGCTGTCAAACAGCAGGCTATGATTATGAAAAAGTAATTATGATGTGTCCGACTGAGCACATCATAGAAAAGTGCCACCAACCAGTAAAATTAGTTTCAGTCCAAATGGAGTGACACTGCGCCGTCAGCTGCATTAGCAGAAAGCATGTGAATGGAAGTTCAGTGCTTACTGTATACATCCATCATTCATTTATCTACGGCGGGTGAGAGAAAACCACCACCACTGAGAGAGAAAATGTGGAAGGAATAAATATGATTTCTATCAAAAGAAGCTCAGGCAGCAGCAGCATGAAATAATTAGTGAGTGGCAGAGCTCCGCCGGGGCTGGGGCTCTGTGAGAGGCTGTGATTCCCCATGAGGAGAGCGGGCCCTAAGCCATTAGCAGTTGACAAAACAAAACACATTAAAAAGCTAATCAAAAAGTGCTCGACGAGCAGCACAGTAAAAGAGGAAATTAATTAGGTTAGTTTGGATCGAGTGTCAGCCCTCTTCCCTGATTGAAATATCTTGATTTTTCTCTCCACCCACTCCAAAATTTTCATTACAAAAATTCCAGATCTTTTTCATTTTTATGGATACTAATAATTTGGGATAAAACCAGACACTTTTTCATCTTGGTTTTGGCAGTTAGAATTTCTAGAATGCCAACATCTAAACAGGAGGGACGCTGGAGGGCGCGACGCGGAGGAACAAATAGCCAAAATGTGAATCGAGATGTTTCATTGTAAATTAAAATAATTCTTTTTTTTTTTTTATGTATCCCATCCTCCTTAACGTGTACACCACCACACATCAGTAAGGTGTGGTACAGTGGGACTGGTGAAGCAGAGCAGGGAGTTAAGTGTTGCACAGTCCAGCCACAACCCCAACTTTAATGTATCTTAGACATACAAACCTGCATCCATAGCAACACGTCATATTACCACACTCGCATGCAAACATGTCGTCTTCTTTGGTTCCCACCCCAGTGCCTGTTAGTGTCATAAGGTGGGGTTGAAGTGGTGAGGAGATGACGCAGAGAACCCAGGTTATGGTGAAGATGAATTTAATGATGAATGTAGTTCACATAGTCCAAATCAGGCAGCACGGCAGGAACAACTAGCACGCAGCTAAGCACCGGTAGCAACTGACAATGAAGACTAAATCAACTGGAACTGACGTCGACACAGGACTTAACCAGTACAACTGGGAAGACGGACAGACAGACACAGACTGCAAACGTTTGACAATTGACAAGGACCCGACAAGGAACACAGACAACAGGTGGGTATAAATACACACGGGGTAATTAAGGGAATGAGACACACCTGGGGAGCAATCAACGGGGAGGACAGGACAGAGACTCACAGGGAAACAGGAACACATTGAAAAACTCAAAAACACACAGAAAACCACGGATCATGACAGTTAGGTTGTGTTGATTTAAGACCCGAATGCAGTGAGGCAGAGATGGTGAATACATTTGAAGTTTTAATAAAACTGAAGAGCAAAATATACAAAAATTGCAAGGAATGTGAGGAGCCAGAGTAGAACAAAAAGCCAGCAGAGAGAAACAGGGAAGTAACAGGTTTAAATGGGAGGAACCAGCCAGGAGCGAGAGGAGAAGAAGTGCATAAGTACTGGGAGAGTGAATGCTGGAACAAAGAACCTGGGCTGGTTAGTTACTGGTTTGCAGGTGTGATTGGGGAGAGCAGCAGGCAGACTGAAGACAGAGAAAGAAAGTGACACAGGGTGCAAAGGAAATGAGTCTGACACTAAAAAATGACTAGACATAAGAAACAGCTAGACTAGAGTAACAAAGAATAACTAGACGCAATAAATATTTAAACATAATGACGTAGAATGACTAAGAAAGGTCTAAACTAAAGTACAACAGAAACAAGACTGGATTAATCAAAGAGACTGTTTTGGGACAAATGAACATTAACCCTAAATTATCATCACTGGCATAACTATCTCTTTTTCTGCCTCTTGTTATCATAAGATAATACTCTGTGTCCTCTTTTAGTAATTATCTCATCTACACTCAATGCCTTTGTATATAATGAAGCAAAATAAAACATCATCCAGCATATAGATAGAAGTCACACAGAGAGAAACAAAGTGTTTAATCCAAACCGAAATAATGCAGCATTTTCTCTCCCTGCAGGCAGAAACATAAGAAGCTGGTTCTGTGACAAACATCTACATCATTAGAATTCAAAGCAGTCAAATCATTTACAGCTGTTCAGACTTAATCACATGCATTATCATTTACACACGGATGGTTTTTCAAGTATAAGCCACATTAGCAAATATCAAGTGACATTTAAAAATCCAGTTCTCTGTTTAGGAAAGGAATATGAAGAGATTCACTTGTGATGCAACCTTAGTGCTGTTATGTAGAACAATGGAAAGGGACAAAGCTGACCTTGTTAAGGTGAAAAAAAGATTTTTACTGTTGAGGCATGGTGATCGCCTGACATTCATGTTTGACCCAGAACATAATTTATGATTAATCTGTGGTTACATCCACAGATTATCTTCAGTGATGATTGCAGTGCCTCATATGTCAATTTATTAAATAATAACTAAATGTTCTGCGACAGAGACGAAGAGAGGCAAATCTTCATAAAGGGATTTTTAAATATAAACCATGGATTCCCCAGGCTTTAGCTTTTAAAACCAAATGTTGTTCTGTTTCACATCATACAACAAAACATGTGCACCAAATGAACGATAATTCCTTTTTTTGAAATTGTGTGCAACTTGGTGAGGAGGGATGGAGAGATGGTCCATGTACAACCGATCCCTGAACTCCAAGTAATGGAGAGATGTAGTTTTGTCATGTGTTTTCAGATAAACAGATCTCTGAAGCTCAACAACTTCTATCAAATTACATTAACTGCTGGAACCTAATTAATCTGTAAGGAATCCTTCCGTCATTTGCTCCAGTAACCGCCTGGTAACACTCACCCATCACTTATGCCCATAATTAGTCTGCTTAAGAAAGAAATTATGTCCAAGTGGTGTATAATCTTAATGGACGTATGAACTGATTCTTTTTCTTGTCAGCCAGTTTATTCTCAACAAGATGTTAACACTGAGCATAAATAAGGATCTCTGGAGGATAATTCTTCATTAATATACAACTCAGTCGTCTTGAAAAATATAAATTTTAATCAATTTTAATGCATTTCTTTGTACAAAAAGTGATACAAAATACTTTTGTACCATCAGTCACGAGAGCTGGTTCTTATGTGTGCAGCAGAGTCACATGACTTCTAACATCCAATAACAAAGGAGAAAAATTGTCTGATTTCTGATAACATTCTAACAGTAAGATGGAAATATGTTGGGACAATGGTTCAATGGTTCAGATGGTTTTATTTATATAAAATGATTAATCAGCTCAGCCTCAGGAAATAAAAAAACCTGTTTGGAGCAACAATCACATATTATGCAACCTCCACAGGATAAAACAATGTTAACAGCTGGGGTTTAGGTTTTTAAAGGTAAACGACTGAATCATGTGACAGAGCAGAAATGGCTACAATAAAAAGCCTATTTTACCCGACTTTACTGGGCTTGTATAATCAGACAGATGGTCGATTTTGCCTCCATCCTTAAGAGAAAAATTATGTTTTATGAAAACTGAAGTTTAACAAGAATGCAAACATTTACTCCCAGACCAGTCTGACGCTCCAGCAGATGACCTTGCAGTTAATGAGCCAACATGGTCACTTTGTGTTGTTTTAGTCTAAACTGAATGACCAAATGGCCAAACTTAATACTCCAAACACAAACCAGCTGTTGCAGATTTACTTCACCGTCCAAATAGGAGGGTAAGTGAAACGCCTTTCTGTTTTTACACTTTTACCCAAAGTGCGTACCATGTGAAATGTTCAATCCACATGAGCTTGAATACATACGTCATTTTTGTAATTAACTCCAGTTGGTTTGTTTGTATGTCTCTTCCTTTTTACGAGACAAAAAGAGCATTTAAGAGGCAAGTCATGGTAACATTCAGTGAGTGTGCTGCGGTATCTGATCTTACCGACACACAGCATGAAAATACTGGAGTCATCTTGGGGTAGTCTGGGTTGATAGTTCAGGTGGAGGCTCTGCAGTGGCTCCACCTGAACACTCTGAGCCTCCTGCAGTTTGAACCCACAGTTAATGTTGAAACAGCTTTCTGGTAGACCTGCAATCAGTATGATAAATGATAAATAACAAGACCTCCTGTGCTTCTCATGGATTAAAGGAAAAGCCCACCAAGGACTGAGACTCCTTGCAGCGCCATCTTTGACCTGTGAAGTAAAAGTTTTGGCTTTTAATAAATGTTTTTTTAAGCTCTCATTTTGAGTGATTATGGAAGTTTTTCTCAGTAAAAGAGCTTCAACAGAGCCTCAAGTTCTGCAGGTTTCAGTTCACAACATTTCACAGGCCCAACTGAACTTAATAGGGAAGTTACAAAACAAGAGATACAATGGACTTTAAAGCTAACGCCCCCCAAAAGATGTGGCCTTATTTATCTACTTTTATAAGAAATTGCATAAAGTATTATTTTTCTGTGTATAGCTAAATGTGTTAAATTGAGAGGAACGGGCTGGCAACGAAGCAGAAGTCTGAACTGAAGCTTGCTGCATGCAGGGAAAAGTCTCTGGAAACTTGTGGATCTCAGGATGTGGGACTGGAAGACAACAGAGACACTTGAGACTGATCCTGTAATGAACTCAGTGCATTCCCACCAGCCCTGCTTAGTCTGCTTTAATTCAATTCTAGTTTGTTTGGGGAGGCGTGAATGTGCAATCAATCTCTGATGTGGACCAAAAATAAAAAACAACAACTCTGGTCCTCCTACAAACCTCAGTCTCTGTACAGTTAAAGTGAACTCTGGTGTAATTCTAATGTTAATGTGAATACCAAGGGGACTGGAGAGCGCTCCGAAAGCAGGAAGGGGGCTATAGCGCAGGGCATGCTGGGTAAATACAACTAAAACTAGTGGGAAACATGACTAATGCTCTTTTACCAAAGACAAAAGAAAAATCTTACAGCTGCTAAAATCTCCACTCCATTATTGTTTGTTTCAGAGGTTTTCATGTTGTTTCCTTCAGTGGTTCTTGGTGCAGCACCAGCACAAAGGGGGAGGTGTTTTTACACCTGATAGACTGAGTTCAATTAGAGACCAAAACTGCATTCACACTGCACTGTGTCAAATGAACCAAATTGTTAGAGCAACCTGTTCATTATGCTTTGAATGTCAATGTCAAATTTATTTATATAGCACTTTAAAACGGGTATAAAACGGCACCAAAGTGCTGTACAAGAACGACAACACAAATGACAAAACAGAGTAAAAACAATACATCAATTAAATGCCAAAGAGTAAAAATGAAACCGCAACCCCGTTATGGTTAAACAGTTCTTAACGAAATAAATAATATGAATATGTAAGTAAGAACAGGGCTGGGATTTTTGCCTGGAGACTGGGACCTTGGCTAGCAGAAATTCTTGACGCTTAGACCATCTGGATAAGAGAGTGTGAGTTTACTGGGGATTGTTTCACCCACGGACATGCAGAGAACTGAACTCTGCACACTGAAAACTAAAAGTAGTGAAAGTAAGTATGGGTTTCGATAGCAGTTTGGCTGGCATGCACTCACCGCTACTGTGAACTGGTTTCACCAAGAGGGAGTAAATGATCACTGCAGTGGAGCAACATGGGATTTGACTGGATGACAGATCTAGAAAATACTGGAGGACAACCAGTCAACTGGTTATTTGTGGTTAGGGTTAAACTCCTCAGTTTGGAGGTGGAGGTGGTTGGGGTAAAACTGAGGAGATGGATCTCGAGCCCTGGAGGAACTTAGGATTTGTTACTGTGAGAGAGATGAAGTTGTAGAAATGCTCCAAGTTGGGATAACAGGCAGTTCTGTACTTGGTGATGAATCCAAAGCTACACCGTTTCTTTCACCACACTCTCCTCTATGATCTTAACTTTCCTGGTGCACTAAATGTATGTCTGCCCTTCAGCTTTACCCCAGCGTGCTTCAGGCCCGGTCAGGGTCCACTCAGAACCTGGACCAGAGGAAGCCAGGAGCAATCCTTTAACCTGAGCATGCTGCTGGAGCCCTGGGCTACTGATAAACTGCAGCTCTGCTGTTATCTGCTGAGGCTCTCAGGACATAAAACCAACAGCAAGGCTGACCTCAGGACCAGAGACCACTGCGAAGCGTCCTTCACCACCTCTGCATCACTCAGAGAGCTGATGTGCAGGAAGATGTGTGAAGACTTGACGCTTCCAAGACCTTTAAATCAACAGACCTGAAACCTCGTAAACAGTCATTTCTGTCTGAACACATAATTCCGACTGCTCACATAATCAATGTCTGAAAGCTTTTCAAAAGCATAAGTAAAAGCTATGGACACTTTACTGGATGAATCCATTCAACTCATGGACTGCTTTTATTAGACACCTTTACATGAGCCAGGGACTCGATTTGTTCCTGTGAAATCCAAGTTAAATGCAAAACTTTCTGACAAGGCTAACAAAGCGTGCAAAACAGAAGCTGCTGCAGCATTTAATCAACTTTATTTTTTCCCTAAATGTAAATAGAACATGGACCTTGATGTTTTTTGATTAATCTTGTCCTTTTAGTCTTAATCTCTTTGATGCTTGTGCTGGATTAAAAACAACCTCAGTCCTCTGATACTGTTATAGATTGCTGCTCCTGCAAACGTTTTCATGCTAATGCAGATAAAGTCATTTGAATTCTGACTGTTGATTTGCTGATGGCTTTGATACTGTTTATCCTGGATGAGCCTGTCTCTGTTTTCATGTGAAAAATCTTTGTTTGCATTGATCTGATTTATCTTCAGGATGTTTAACCTGAGAAGTCATCCCTGGCTCTTGTTTGTGTTTCTCTTCACAGTTTTACCCCTAACTGTCAACATTTAACATTCTGTGTTACGATTAAAAGTAAGTACACCCTCTTAATTTTGTTAAAAAACTTTTTTTTTTTAATTCTCATCGCTATTAGAAAAGCTTCAGAGCTACTGGTCTGAATGATGAAGGTCTCAGTGATCAGTTTTAGCAACATGAGCATTTACTTTTGCTGGTTTCTTTCTAGCTGAATGTAAATCATATCAAGCAGATATAGATGCACATTCTTCTTAGAACATCCCCTAAGTTTAAATCTCATAAGTTTGACTTGTTTTTAACAAGACTGCTGACACTTTCAAAAATACTTGATATGTATCTGATTTAGTGGCATATATGGAAGTGACAAATAACATTTTTGAGGGTAAAATGATTAGAATTGTGCCATTTAGTCCGACATGAAGAAGTTGGATAGCTGCACAGGTCAAAAAAAAGAAGAGAGATTTGGGTTGCATGCTGTGTGAACTTAGCCTTTTATTGTAATCACCTTATTACTAAGGCATCGGCAGTAATTTGTTGAGGTGGATTAGAGACACTTTACAGTCAATTAAACAATACAAAGCATTACTGAAACTCTTGCTGAAACTCTCTGTTGTTTTAACCTGTTAATTATAAATTTAGGTCATGTTCATAAAACTATTAACTCCAACTGACTGATACAGCTTCACTTAAAGTTCCTCCTAAATGTTCCTGAGAAAATAAACTGCCAGCAGGAATGTCCTTGTTGTAATTTCCATTAGGAGCATGTTCCCTCTTGGACAGAGCCGTGGGTAACCACCAGCCATTTTTCGCTTTGTTTCTCTTTAATTCGAAGCTGTCTCACTGTTTCTTCAGACGAGATTGGTGCAGACGAGGTTGGCTGACTTGGTTCTTGAAGAGGCAGTAGGGGGGAAACCCAGCAAAAAGAAGGGGATTTTACATTAAAGGAACGGCTTATCATGAAAGCTGATCAGCCAAGAAGAGCTCTGTGCTCCACCGACTTGAGATTTTTCTTTACTTTGTCGTCTTTGGATGAAAAAAGTAAACTGCATCATCTCAGTGTGAGAGTACAGGATGCAATCAAATATTTTTATTATTAAAAAGCACCAAACTTGCATGTCAGAACACATTCGCTTTCAGTCTCTGATGGAATACATATCCAGACATGGTGGTGAAAAGTCATTTGATATTGCACATTGAAGGGTTATTGCAGGTCTGCATGCTCACCAATTAAATCCAAATCAGACTATTCTTCTGGGCGCTTAACAGTTTTTTTGACAGTAAGTGTAGATATTGACATTTCAAGCCTTTTTTGAAAGAAAGATAATTCCCGTCTTTTCAACTCCTCCAAACCAATTTTTCAAGTGTCAGCCCAGGCTCTCATCTCATATTTCATTCTTCACTTAGCAATTACCCTCCGGCAGGAGAGCAGAGCTGCAGCCTTTCTGGAGAATCTAACAAATTTTCTTTCAGGTGTCCAATAAAATGTGAGGAAAATATCCTTTTGTCTTCCTCCCGTTACTATCCTGGTGTTTTGTAAACCGGTGTGGCTGAATTTCCAGCGTGCTCTGACTTTCCGTCCTGTCAGAGAGCATCCCAATCAGCAGGTTTTCCACAGCCTGCATGAAAGCTCTTGTTATTTGCCAGCACTTCAGCTCTAAGTAGATTACCCCAAAGTGAGCGTTACACAGTTCAGGTTCCACTCGTGCGGTCAGAAAATGCCAGCAGCACCCACGTGCCACACTTACACTGTCCCTTAAAACAAAACAAACCGGTCTGTAAAGCACCCTGAAGACATAAAAATGTTTTTTATTCTCAAAGTTCCAGACTTTCATCCTTTCAGACAACCACTGCAGACATCCGTAGACGCTACAGTGGATCTGAGATAGTTGACTTTTTGCCCTTTTCTCATCTGTCTTCCTTTGCATGGTCGACAGTCTTGTTAGTTTAATATTTTTCTGCTTGTTGAGTCCTGAAAAGGTTCAAATTTAGATTTAAAAAAATGAAAAAATGTTTTGTGACTTGTGGTTATGTAAGCGTCTAACGTCAAAGCTTAGCAGTACCTGGGAGTTCACCTGGTACTGCCAGTGTTGTGGACTGGACTCTCAACACTGATGCTCTTTATCGGAAGCGTCAGAGGAGGCTACCTGCTGAGGAGGCCCAGGTATTCTGGTGTACAGTGGTAACCTTTTTGACTCTGTGGAGCGGCGTCAGCCAGCCATTTTTATGGTGTATATGAAAACAGAAGAGCAGATTTGTACTGAGATGAAGATAAGTGATCATGCCTGCAGTAAACTGTTGTTTACCCTCATCTCCTCCAGTACCCCTCACAGTTGGACCCTCTGTGGACGACTCCTTTCTAGATGCCTGGACCTCGGCCTCACCTTGCCTCTCACAGCTCTGACGGCCTCTCTGCTTCTCACCTTTGCCGTTCCTCGGATTGCTCCGGTAAGAACACCTACCTGGTCACATCGTCAGCCTCCAGCTGGTTGTCCACCCTCCAATGCGTTTCAAGGAGAAAGAATCACTATCCGAACCGCTCACCCCTCCCTGCCCAACCTCAGTGAAGATTAAAAACTAATTCACCCGAGGACTTACCTCTCCTGTAGATCTGTTTGATTCCCATAAATGGTGAGACTAATTCCTCGTCTCCCTCGCCTACCATATTCAACGCTGACCGCTCTCTTTTCATTCTTGTGTGGTCCTGGGTCGATCCTTCCTCACCAGCTGCTTACGGTCCTGCACAGCTGTGCAGTAGGGTTGCACTAGTGTGGCCATAATTGTTTTCCTCACCAGAGCCTTTTGAAAAATAAGAACATTAGAACAGATTACCACTAAACTCAAAATCCTCCAGGATTCTCAGTTAAGTAAAAAATGAAAGACTCCTGCTCTTTAGACAGAATTAATCGTATTTATTATTTTACAATCTAAAGACTTGAGACTTTCTTTCCAGGTTCTGTTTGGCTTTAATTCCAGCAGTACTCTTAACATCTCTGGACAGCAGCGTGTTTACCACCTTGTTGCATCAGCCTTGCTTTTAGCAACACTTTATAAGGGTTTGGGAACAGAGGAGACCAATTGTTGCAGTTTTCAAAGCAGCATGTTTTCCCATTTGGACTTTATGTGAGATTTTGGCTGCTCAGTAGTTCTGACCCCCTTTTTAAATGCATTTCTTGTTCCAAAGTGGATGACAGCTCTGAACTTCAGGGAGACCAAATTTCCTTTGGCATTCTTCTTACCCTGGATAGAAAAAGCCTTTGAAAAGTGCATGTGACATGCTCTAATGATTACAACAAATCACAGGGACTATATTTAAAATACTTTGTGCTGATTTTTTTTCTCCCTAAACGGTGGTACAGTTTGTAGCTTGTTAATCGTAGCAGGAAGGTTCTGGATTCTTCACAGAGTTTACATGTTCTCCTCTTGCACATGTCACTGTTTGGGACCCATGGTCCAAAAACCTGCATGCTGGAAGTTAATCAAACAGGACTTGGACCCTGAACTCTGTCCACACCTGAGGAAACAATGTGAGATGATTGGCAGACTCATTTAAAGATCAGCTTTCAGTTCACACTTTGATGCAGACAGGAAGCGGAGCGAAAGTGAGGACAAACAGGAAGTAAATTGTAAACAGGATGTAATGTGTTACCTGGAAGAGGTGGTCCAAGGAGATCCTCTTCAGCAACATGGATCTCTGTGAACTTAAGTTCTTCGAGGTGTAACAGTTGAGGGGGGAGTGTGTCCTTTGACTTGGGATTGTTTCACTGCAGGATCATAGCGATAAATCCTCTGGGAATCTGGGGATGAAGACGAACGGAGAGTGGAAGTTCAGCTATCAGGGTAAATTAGATTACACACACTAATCCAGTGGTCAGGTTTCACCATGGGGGAGTGAGTGATGACTGTCTCACCCAAAGCTCAGTGGTCAGGTGAAGAGTACAGGTCAGCAGCAAATAAACCAGAAGAGACCCAGAATCCCTGAGGCATTAATCAGGGTTCAGGTTCATGAAGAGAGATTCAGAAATAAAATCAGAGTAAGTCACTGTGTAGACAGGAACCAGGCAGAGGTGACAACTAGAAAATGTAAAAAAAAAATCCAATCTTTTTCTAATTGGGGATGCCACGTACTGAATAATATAACGTCTCAGACTGCTGCACTCCTTAGTGTGGAAGTTATTACTGTGGGAAGAATGTGGAAAGTTAGTATCAGTGAAGTATGGAGATGAAAGAAGATATTAAAAATAAAATGTATTTTCTATTCCATGTTTATGGTTCATTCAGGCTGCAGGAGTGGAAAACTTCAGCAGATAACATGAAGGCTTCAAAAGTCTGTCATGGATCTCTGAATGTGGAAAGTTTAACCTTTTAAAATAAGGTTAAGTTTGGGCAACGCACATGGAGACGGTAGGTTTTTTTCTGTCAGCTGTGCTGTGCACTATGCTAACATGACATGCTAAAGTATATTTACCTTCCTCCAAGGTTTCACTGCCACTGCTCTGTAACACGGCGTTAGCTAGCCTTTGCTACTAATGCTAATACTGATGTGACGACTGCTCACATGAGAAAAAAATCTGGAATGCTTTTCTTATATCTGTTTATATCGTAGTTCTCAAAGAGAAATCAGAATCAGCTAATACCAGCATCGCCAGGTAAAATTAGTTTTTACATCCGGAGGGAGAGAGAGAGAGAAGGATGGATGGATGGATGGACGGATGGACGGATGGATGAATGGACGGATGGATGGATGAATGGACGGATGGATGGATGGATGGAACGAAGGAACGAACAAACATTTGGGCAAAGAGGAGGAATAACTTCTGGAAATACAGACACTTCTTTTTTTCTTTTTGTTTTTTTGTCTTGTAGCGCCTTTGTTGGATTCTTATGGGTTGATTGAAACACTTTAAGGTTTCCATGAGCAATTCTAATACCAAAAGACAGGGTTGTCACTTTAATTCACAGTTTTCTTTACATGTACAGATTTTGTTTGTGTAAAATGGGAAAACTAATACAGCTTTTGTTAGAAAGACTTTAGTAGAAGCAGTCTGAAGCAAACCATTTAGGTGACTTTCAGTCAGACTGAGGCGTCCCTCTCTGTCTGAAGTCTTAGACCTTCTCCAGTCTGACCACAAGCAGCCAGTGGGATCTGACCTGATCTGGGCGCTAACGAAGAACTTCAGCTCCATCAGCATGGCCGTCTGTAGCCGGCAGTCTCCCCTCTCTGCTTCCTTAAGATGGATGAATGAAGGTGGAAGGGTTCTGGCTTATTAGATGGAGGAAAATCCCCCTCTTCCCTCCCTCTCTGTTTGATCTGCAGCCCCACCGTCTCCCAGACTCTTACATCACTTCTCCCAGATGTTTGCAAAGTGTATCTCATGTCAGAACCATTTATTGAAGGAAAGAAAAAAGAGAAGGAAAAGACAACAAATAAGCGAAATATTTCACTTCAGATAGCTTTTGATGTTACATTCCAGACAACTTTTTAACTCCAGCTACTTCAGTGATGTTTATTTGCAATAGGGAATGCTTGTGAAGGCTCTGTGAAAGAGCAGTAATAAAGCAGTAATAGTTCACTGTGTGAACATAGCAGGGGTCTGCAACCTTTACAATCCAAAGACCTATTTCTGCCCTCAAGCCAGTGAAATTAAACTTTAGAGCCGCAAATGTTACCTGACCTGTAACATCAGACAAATTATGATTTTTGATAAATATCTGCAAAAGGATCTTTCTGTGAGGGGTTGATATGAATAAACAGTTTTTAACCGAAATAGATTCAGATCATACTACGGGTACTTTTAGTTTCACTCGGTGGTGGAAACAGAGAGAAACAGCTAACAGCTGCATTTGTTTTATCTGTATTTAAAACTATTATTTGCTTCTTCATTGGTTTTAGTCAAAGTTTTTAAGAGCATTTACAAAAGGTCCAAACTGCCTCTTGAAGCTCTTTTTCTCTCCTTAGAGATCAAGCTGTGACCGTCTGGATGTCGCTTTTTCTCACTTTAATCAGTCTCTGTGTGACTCTTGATGCGCTAAGTCCAGCTTCAGTCCACTTCTGTTGCTCAGCAGGTCAGGGTCATTGTAGCTGCTGGTGAACTTTTTCCTTCCTCTCAACTCTAAATATGCTTGAATATAGCAGTCCGTAAACAACCAGTTGCTTTAGCAATAAACCTTTGAGTCTTCCCTGCTTGTAGAAAGTCTCATCTGTCCAGCCAGCGGTCCTGGCTCAGACTGGGACCATCCAGGGTCACCAGCTGTTTGGAGTCAATTAGCTGGTCAGGACGTGACATCATGAGGTTTCCATTTCATTTTTTATAGTTTAATTTTCTGAGACATTGAATTTGAGTAAAATAAAAAGCAGTGAAATTTACAAGAAGGAAACGCTTGAAATATTTCACTACACATGAGTTGAATCTGTATATTAGTTACATTTTATGAATTGAGGGAGAAAAATGGGAAAGATTTTCCATAATATTTATATAATTTTGCCTGCTGTTCATTTTCTGAACCTGTTAAAATTGAGTAAAGGTAATTAGTTGTGTTCTGCAGTGGAATTTATTGAAGGGTATCAGAGTAAAGGAGTAGATATAAACGCATGCCACACTTTACAGATTTTTATTAGTAGGAAATGGTTAAAAAACAAACATTTTAATTTCCCCATTATGATCTACTTTGTGTTAATGGAATCCTGAAGTTTGCAGTTGTGATGTGACAGAAGGTGAAAATGCACACAGGGTAGAAAACCTGAGTCTGAGGGAAACATGGCTAATGAAGCAGCAAGCGGAAGGACAGGGTGCCTCACCGACGGCCGGAAGGCACAGCAGTGGATCCAACAGGAAACAAATGGACCAGGTGAGGAAACGGCCGAGAGGTGCAGTTAGACTCAGGAGAGACAGAGTTGTGAAGAAGATGGGACAGCTTTGGGAGGGCTCGTGTTTTACCGAGCTAACTGGTTGCATTAGCAGTGACAGGGATGAAAGAGACCCAAGTCTGGGCTCTTTCCAAGCTCATTAAACACAGAGCCAGCCTGAAGGCCTTCCCCACCACACAAACGCAGCATCAACTCCCCAACTTTCCCGTTGTGACACACTGGAGGGGGCATTTGTCACGCAGAATACGGTGCAGCCGGTGACCAAGGGCGCACAGACACAACCGGCTGAGCAGAGTTACGGAGACGCGTTGAGTTTGATGTTGAATGTCACTGTAACCGGCCTCCCTCGGGCTTTCTGTCTGCGTGGGTGTGCGCCCGTGTTTTAGATACGACTGTGAGCGAGACCGACTGCGATTTTCCTCTTTGAAGACGGCAAGAGCCCAAGACATTCCCATCAATTAGCAGCGCAGTTGTGATGCAGAGTTTTTACAGAGAGCCAAATATAAGCGTGTTGACGAGGCTCCCGATGTTCTCCTTCCTCAGGCTTAAATCACGGCTTAATTAGGTAATGAATCCTGACTGGAAACGCTGACAATAGAAACAGCCACACTTGTAGCTTCAGCGTCTGACACGAAGACCTCAAATGTTTTTCCGGCTCAGATTTAACGCTACGCTGTCAGAGAGTCTCTTTAGGCCTTTGAATCTGATTGATGCAATAAGCAATAATAAGGTTGAATGGGTTATTCTCACAGACATGAAACTCCCCAGTAATTGATCTGCTTTACAACATAACATATATAACATGAAACTCTTGTCGTATATTTTATTTTGCTTTATGTGATCAAATCCAAATAAAAAATGTAGCAAAGTGATGTCAGATAAACAAAACGTAGAAAAACAGAGAAGCTGATATATATTAAAGTGGTGTGTGTGTGGTGTGTGTGTACAGTGTTATGTATTTCATTCACTGCGTTTTGGTGATAAATAAGCTGCTTTTCAAACCGGGAAGGAGCAGAGAACATGTCTGTCATGTTTCTGGGTAGTTTCCTCTGACACGTAAAACTGAAGGGCCTCTTACAAAAAACATGAAGTCATTTTAAGACTTTTATGCATATTTACCAGGGCAGGTGTGGATGGTGCAATAGATCATGGACTAGAGCTCATCATCTCATCTCAAATTAAAACATTTCTTAACATTTTTACTGTTTCATTGTTCAAAATAAGGCTAAGAAAGAATTATGCTTCCAGTCAGACTTAAAGTAATTTTTCCATTGCTGTATCAGGATTCATATTTGATGCTTTTTAATAGAAATGTGTTGCTGTTGTCAGTGAACAGATATGATCAAACCCGGTGAGGACGAAAGCAGCTGAAGGCATTTGTGGAGGGTTTAGAGGTGAAGGGGATCCAGGACGGTCTGCAGGTTGATGAACACATCTGGTTTTAACCTGCAGCTTGTTGTTGTTTCCTGTTTCCCTGATTCGGCTGGGAGCCGTCATGATGGGACGCCTGTTCTTTCCCAAGGAACTGACCGTGTTTGGTAAACGATATCTACATTTCTTTCACATTCAATAATAAAATGAGAAAGACATAAATATGTTTCATGTTCTCCTGGATAACAGTGTGATCTGCCTGAATCTAAAATGAGTCATTGGCTGAATTCTCATTTTCTGTAGAAGTCAGATAATGAGTCTCATTTCAGCCTTCTTCTAAGTTTCAAAAAGAGATCTTAAACTCAAATGATTTCCAGATTTTCTTAATGTTTGTACATTTTGTTTTATCTCAGGCTGAGAAATCAAAGAGTTTTTCTTTTGATCTCAACCTTTCCTGCTGCAGGGCATCTGTAAACTCAGGTTATTAATCTCAGTCTGATCTCATGCAGAGGAAATAAAAACTTTGTACTTTCTCTCAGTGCCGTCTCCTACAGTATCTTGTTGACTGTCATCGTTGTTCCCATGTCATGATTTCTCCATTTCCTGCCATGTTTCCAGCTGATCCTCTGTTTCTGGGTTACAATGACATCCTCAGAGTTTTTGGATCACAGAGCTCTACAGACGGAGTGAACAGTGATTTTCCTGATCATTGAAGTAGTGAACCTTCCTCACCACAGCTCCCTGTCTCTTGGTTTCCAGCGTTCCCTCCTCAGGACGGTCCTGCAGGTGAAACATTCCCCAGTAAACAGACACAATCCATCAGAACTCCAAGTGTTCCTGACGAGAACGGGCCGAGTCTCTGAAGAGGATTACAGAGGAAACCACCTCTGCAGGTAAACATCTACTTCCTGTTTGTGATGCCAGACACTCGTCTGACCCAACAGCTCAGTGTGTAAAGTCTGTTTAAACATTTCTTAATGTGAGTCTTAATTAAAAAAAATAAATAAAAATCTTCCATGACTTTATTGTATTTTTAATATACATTGTTAAAAACATTTTATATTGAAAAGGTACAGTTCAGTACAACACAAAATAAATCTGAATTGTATGTTTTAAAGTTTAAAGCCTGGTAATCTTTGCAGTCTCTTGATAACGTTAAAGGAAAACTGTATGATGTTTTTTTACATTTCCACGACGACAGAAGGTTTCATTACAACCCTACAGGTTTCTCCCAGTGGATGAAGTGGAGGAAACCTCCAGTTTCGGGTAATTGAGGTTTTTTAGAGGGGCTGACTCTGAGCCTCATCTGGTTGAACCACTCAGTCAACGTGCTTCAGCTGGTGAAGCTCCTCTGCAGAGGAGCGCTCTGTTGAAGCCTGGAAACACTCGTGGTTTTTGTGCTTGACCAGAAACTTTTTCTGTGAAAATGTTTTCACTTTCTGTTTGTTAGATTGCATTTTTAGAAGCTAAATTTGAACAACTTCAGGATTGTTTCAGTGAAATTTATTCTGGAATGAACATCCTGATGGAGCGTTCGGATTCAAGCTGGAGTTTTCTCCTTTTGGCATGAAAATAAATGCGTCATATTTCAGCCTGGAGTCAGGTTATGGAGGGTGTGTGTGTGTGTATGTGTGTGTGTGTATGTGTAGGTGTGTGCGTGCGTGCGTGCGTGTGTGTGTGTAGGTGCGTGCACTGGCCTCTGTTTCAGATTTGTTTCTGGGCTGAGGGTGTAGCTCTGAGCCGCACAGAGACGCGGTTGGTAGCAGTGTTACAGGAAGACGTAGGAACATTTTTATCAGCTGAAATAAACTGAACTTGAACGCATTTTGTAACTAGAATTAAACTACAACGTGTATGTAACCATTTAATCCGTCTAAACATTTCTGGAACTGAAATTTTTTGAAAAAACATTTTTTTGAGAATGAAAACCTTGTGCAATGAAAAATGATGTTTCCTGTAATACAATGAGAGGACTAAATCCTGAAAATACCAACTGGTGCATAGAAAAGCTTTCGCTAATTTTCAATGTATGAAATCAAATTATTACGATAAATGAAAAACTAAAATTAATCTCTGGATTTTTATGTCTCCAATAAAGAAATATGAAGACCAGTTTAATGTAATTGGGTGTTTAATTCATCACATGTTATGAAAGCCTTAAAACAAAATAACTTTAGACTTCATCAAAATGTATGAAATGCTAAACTGAACTGAACTCATTTAGGACATAAAGAACAAGCAGTTTAAGTGAATTAAATTCATGTTTGTATTGATATTTTAATAATTTCTCTAAATCATGAATCCAGCTCCACCTCTGATAATAAAAGGAGAAAATACTGCAAAATAAATAAAAGTTAAAGACAAATACAAAGCTTAGAAGAACAAAAAGAAAAGTGACCAATTAAAGCCTTAAACGAGACGTGAGCCACAGAATATTAATATTATAACTGACATGATGAAAAGAGTGTGGGTTTTTCTCATAAGCATTCCTTTAATTCCCAGTTCAATCTCTCCTCCTACCTCTGAGTCATTTCTGCAGCTGAAGATTTTCTGTATAACCTCTAAGACTGCAGCCTGTCCTCATCCGGTTCAATAAATAATAAATGGGCCTGAATTATGCACTAATAAAAAGGCTCATTTTGGAATATTTTATTTTTAAAGTTTAGAATTTCAAAGTTTTTCTGTGCTCTGCAGGGACTCTTGGTTCTGACAGATTCAGGATGTTTTTATTGGTATTATGGTGTTTAGTGTCCTGATTACTGGGCTGCTTTTTCAATCAAATTGAAAATACATGGAGAACTTTGAGGAGAAATGAGACTAAAACACTTGATTTAGGTGTATGACAGAAACTTACAGTTCTTATTTTTCTATTATTTCCCACTCTGATTAATCTGCTGCTGGAAAAAAGCACATACATAGCTCGGTTGACAATTCTTCGGAGGTCATAGAAATACTTGAGAGCAGAAAAGCAGCCATTGTTTGGTTAAACACAAAACCAGAGAAAGCAGAATGCAAGATTAGAATAAGCATCTGATGGCGTTTTTACAGGATTGTTTTGAAACTTTCACAGCCATTTATTTGACTAATTAACTTTTTCTAAAAGTGACGTTTACATTTTCTTAGAGGTTCAATAATAATGTTCAGACAGAGGCAGTTTGTAGAAAATGTTTCAGAGTTTCATGCAGCTCTTCTGGCCCGGGTCCGAGTCCCGCTCCGGACCCAGTCTCATTGATGCAATCACAATATTCATTTACAAAGGCATTAATATCATGAAACATTCAGCTGCAAGGACATGCCTGAGGGATGAGGGCTTCTGGCCTGATGGAGGTGTGGTGCTGCTGACGGTCAGTCCGGGTCTGATGCTGTCGAGACGTGAGCTGGACTTCAGACAGAACCTGGAGCCAAAACTGAACAGCTGCATCCTGTGACAATCGGAGCAAAGAGAAGTAAATAATATCTGCATAACTGCTTTCTTCAGCAGACGATGTGGAAATGCTTTTTGTCAGACACAAAATGCTTGGCCACCTGGCCGGAACCTGGAGGTTCTGTTAGAAACAGTTGGGTTAAAACTTTTCTGTTCTACTGAACAGACCTCAGGTCAGATAGAAGCCACTGGAAACAAAAAGAAATTCATTACTCAGCTCACCTCATGGAAAATGAAACGTCTTCAAAACTTAATATAGTCTTCATAGAGGACCAAGTGTTAATAAAAATATTTCATCTGGGGAAAAAGTCCCACAGAGAACAGAGCGGCGCTCAGAGGGACGGTTGCAGTGTCATAAAGCAGCTTCCCTGCTGTTCAGAGAAACAAGAAAAGTCAAAGACGTTGAGGTGACCCATGGAGCTGAGGACTTTATATTTCTGTTTGTTTATCATAGTCATGAAGTCTGAAAAGTTCTCAGCTTGATGATATTCTAGGGGCGTAGTTAATATACAGCCGAGCCTGTTGGCTCGCCATAAGGTAGTTCCAGCTTTAAGTGCCCTCAGGTGAGTCATTCATTAAAAATTCTCCCTGAAACAATCTGCATAAATCCCCTTTATAAAAACAACATGCACTCTACCTGAACGCCATGCGTAGCCTTAATTAGTCTGACATCCTCTGTTATTTTTGGTAGATAATAAAAGTTTAGTCATCATTTTTAATGAGCATCAATTTTTTTAAAACAAAAGCCTTCCTTTAAAACTAACCTGTAAATATGCATCAGTCTGCACCAACAGGCTGATTTCATCCCTGATTAAAAAGTGTTTCTTTAAGTTTTGCCTTCATCTAAAGTTGACTTTCTAATGATGTAACACAAAGTGGAGGAGCGTTCTGCCTCTCCTCTCTCTGTGCAGTGCGTCTTTGCATCTTCTCCATAAGATGACCCTCCCTGTCTCCACATCTCTCCCGGCTCTCATCATCACTAATGGTGCAGCCCGCAGAAACCACAGCGAACACGCCATATGCTGCTTGCAGTAATCGGCTCATTAGGTGCCAAGCCTGCCCGCTCTCGGCCTGAATGGAAATGTGAAATATCAGAGACGGCCAGATGCCCCTGTGCACTTTCACATGTGCAAAGCAAACAAGCATATGTGCACGCATAAACGCCGTCACATGTTGAAAACAATCTGCTGTGCATGGGCAGCGTGTTGCGTGTGCGGTGGAGGGTTTCATGGATGATAACGACCGTCTTGCTGCGCCTGTCTTGCTCAGCCTCCTCTTCATTGTGCCGAGTCTTTTATAGAGATGTCTTAATTTTTCAAAGAGCTTGGGAGCATTATTAGAGTGTCTCTTTTGTCTGGCTGACGGAAAGTGAGAAAATAAGACGATTTGTACAGTTTGTGTCTGGCGTTTTATTAGCAAGCTGCATCAGGAAATCATGGTTATTGATCATGAAACAGTGACTTTGTTTGTATCTAGTTTTCCCCCCAACAAATAACTAAAAACTTAAAGGATTGCTATCGAATGTCAATTTTGACAATAAGTGATGAATTATTCTTTTAATGCAAACATAAGCTTCCTTCAAAACTCAATATTTATTCCATTAATGCTCATTTCTAATCCACTTTTTCACTTAGCCGTGTGTCTCTTGATCTGTTGCTATTTGCAAAGATTTCACATAAAACTGAAAGACCCAAGAGCTCCTCTCTTCAATCAATGTTCCTCAAACATAAAACAAAGAAATCTGACAAAAGCATCTGAAAATGAAAGCAATTAAAAAACTTAATAAAGGAATAAAAAATAGTGTACATGTGTTTCAGTTTGTGCTGAATATCATGAAGCCATTAAAAATGTTCTCGGCAGTTTTGCACTGAGCCGATTTCTGATCGAACAGAAATGCATCCAGACCCGACATTCATCAGTTTATAGAACCGCGTCGATAAACGGACCGACCTCCCTCACAGTCGCTACCAGACACCAAACCTCCCACCACTGTTGAAACTGGAGCTACACAACTTAAACTGAGCCAGATTATTTTTACACCTAAACAGCTTAGAACCACACAATGAAATAAATATTACATTTCTTTTTTAAATCATAAGCTAAATTTGTCTGCCCAGACAACCTCTTGCTAAAACAGGTATGCGTCTGATAGGTCAGTGGTTTTTAGGTAATTAATTTTATCCAAAACTAATTATGGATAAAATATTTTTTCTTTGACTGTGAGGACAATATTTCCCTCCAGTTCAGCCTATATTGCCAGGAGAAACTCCTCCTTCCTGGAAGCTGTGCATGAAGACAGTTTAATGCAGAGCATTATGGGAGTTAGAGTTTTTATCCCGTCTGTCTTACTCTGATCCAGTCCTTTTGTTTCTTCCATGGTTGGGCCCCAGGAGACCAAATTCACCAAAACAGAACTAGAGTTTATTTCACCAGATTCACAAGAACATTATGCAGTTTATTTAACTAAGTGAATTATTAAGAACAGATTCTTATTTCCAAAAGGCCCTGGCAAGTCTGTCCATCACTATGTGTCACGTTAACTTGCGCCAATTGTGGAATCATCATGAAAACCAACAGAAGACATGATTAGGAATGGAAACAAATTGAAAGTACCAGGTTCAGAGGGACAGAATGCAGCTGGTAGTAAAATGATTACAGGCTAAAAACCACACCATGCTCACCCGGCACAATGTTTTTCTTCTCTTCTGATATCAATCAACTGGAGTTGTCTCCTCTGCAGAAACCTTGAGTTAAATGCATCACAAGCAGATAAGCCTTCATTTCTAATGAGCACACGTCTGTATGCAGGATAAAAACCTAAGGAAAGGGTTGCATAATACAGGAGCCCTCATCCTCCATGCAAATCAATTTCTTCCATCTCCTCCAGCAATCAGAGACGTGGACAGGTGGTGGAGGTTCTGAGGCTCCCAGCGACTAAAAGCTCTAGAAACAGATTCAGATTTTTATGCCGGGTCATGATGGTTTTGAAGGTAATTTGACTGAAATCTGTAAAACAAAGACGTGGCTGTTTGCTGCAGCTTGTTTTGCCTCTCCGGTGTTTTGCATATGGCAGCTTGACACCATCAATGCATCTTTTTGCAGAAGGAGGGCGTGCAGGGAAGGCATGTCTCATGAAAAAGAAACCCCTCAGAGGGAGAGGCAGGCATTTAAAATGCCTGGGCTGCACCATCAGCATTTGAAAAAGCAATTGATTGGACCACCACTGCTGTCTGAATCACAATCTCATCCATTTCCCTCTGTTTCAGCTCAGGGCATGATGATGAAGAGGAGGAACAGTTACAGAGTGGAGCGCTCCCAAACACATTACGCCACCTCACCGCTTCCATTTTAAACAAGCTCTCCTATATTCTCCTCCAACACCAGATGAGGCAAAATTCAATAAGATTTGATCAATAACTCAACAGTTTGTTTTTTTTATAGTCACCTGAAGAGTTTGACTCCAAAGGTTTGAAGCAACCTCAATCAGCACAGCATGAGAAATGATTTAACAACAACAAAATGACGCTCATGTCTCAGGTAGAAACGATTCATTGCATTTCAGATCCTTGATTTTTTGGTCTCACTGCTGATGAGCAGCTAAGAAGCAAAAATCCCCTAAATACCTACAAAACATTTAATCATGGAGCATTTTCAAATGGTTTACTTAAAAACTTGCAGATAAAATAAAATAGACATTTCAAATTTTCTTCAGGATCCATAATAGCAAAAAACAGCAACAAAGCATGTTGTCTGGGGAAAAAAAATAAAAATGTACCAAGGTGATTTTTCACATGTGGTTGTTTTCCTAAGATGGTCGTCAAATGAATTTGAAATTTTAAGCAGTGAGTGGTGAACGAAAGAGAGCTGGTTAAACTCTGGGACCAGGCTGGTTACTGACCGGGTGCAGCTGTGAGGGGAGAGCAGAAAGCAGGTTGAGGGAGAGAAAAGGAGAAAGAGGTGGCACAGAGGAGAAAAGAGGAGTGTATGCTAACTGGAGCTGGGAAAACATAAACTTAACCATAACAAAGAATAATTAAATAGAGTAAAACAGAAACAAAGAAGAACTAAGGAAAAATACTTAACAAGAAAATCAAACCTATAAACTCCAAAAAGCCTAAAAGCAACTGAAGGTCTTAACATTTAGTTTTCAAAAAATATCCACTACAGAGTTTTTGTTTTTTTTTTCCAATTGAAAAATGAATGAAAACTGAAAAAGAAAACTAGATACAAGTTATAAAACTCCAGTTATAATTTAAAACCAGGAATACTTTACTTCTCGTGCCTAAATGTCTGGTGACCATTGATTGCGTTAAGGGGGTAAAATATGCAAAGATCCTTCTAATGTTGCTCATATAAAACACCCAGGGTCACTTAAAGAAGATAAAAAAGCCAAAGGTTTAATATGTCACAATGTAGATCTGGAAGGACAAAAAGGACAAACAAATAACAGCCTGAAATAACAGAGTGGATCAGAAACAGAAAGTAAACAAAAGCCACTCAACAGAAACAGAGAGATAAGAAAACGACAAAGAGACATAAATCACACCTGTGTCACTCACCGTGGGCTCGAGGCGCCGGGGGTAAACACCCACGACCAGAGCTAAATCTGACGCTTGTATCAGGAGACGGCTGATGTAAAGCCACAGAGAAAAACACGGCTGGATAGAAGTGACTGATGAGGACCCAAAAAATAAATTAGACAACTGATTATGAAGTCTGACACAAACATAAGATCCATCATCATTTGGTTCGTCCCCTGGATGCAGACACAGGATCTGTTTCTCTTTTTTTGGTTCTTCAGAGGTAGCTGTAGGTAAATAGTGTGGCAGTTTGTGGAGTGGTGGATCTCATGTGTGGAGTTGCTGCCATCAGGAAAAATAGTTCTTCGTACTCCAAGCCTTTGATCTTGGAAATAAAGCATTCTCTAAAGTGAATCTGGAAATTCAGCCAATTTAGGATCTGCAGGGGTTGTGCACAAAGCTTAGAGATGCTGCTGCTACAAAACCTGCAATCTTTTCTTTTTCCTCGTGACTTCACTGTTCCGCTCTATAAATTCATTCTGTGGCTTTAAAAAATAGATGAACTCATCCAGATGGTTTGCTTTCTGTAGGCTTTTATGCAAATCGATGCTGTTAAAGTGATTGGGAGCAACGTTAAGACGATCAATAAAGGCCGTTTCTCAGGAATAAAGTGATGTCAAAAGGTTGGTGACCCCTGTTTTCCCAAAGCAACATGTTGAAATGTAAACTAAATCTAATGTCAACAAGAAACAAAACCTGATTTTGTCCTTAAATGATTTAAAATGTGTGTTTTAGATGCAAATTGCAGACCAGAATTTGTTTACTTTAAATTTTTGTCTGCATTTTATTTAATTTTTTCTCTTTCAGTCTGGCTTTAGCCCAAAGTATTTCAGTCAGTTTTGTGAAACTTTGCTTAGTTTGTATATTTTTCCTCATGTAAGTATAACTCAACAGTTGGTTTGCTCTTCTCTACAGTCGGTAAATGATGATGTTTTTGTGTTATTTTGCACTGCTGGTGGCGAAGGACAGCTCTGAGCTGGATGGGAAGAGACGGCCTGGATCTCTTTTGTTTTTACTTTTATCCAACAAGTATTTATTTTTTTACCTCTCATCTAACTTACCGTGTTTGTTCCCCTGGTCTCTTGTGTGTGGTTGGAGCAGATCATCGTTTCAAACGCACAGCTGGACTGAGACCACGCAGCTCCGCTCGTGGGTTTCCTCAGACAGCCACAGGCTTGCAACAGATTGCATCAATATCACAAATTCCTCCTCTGCCAAAAATCATTGTTCTGTTTGTCGTTTTGGATTTTTCACCGCCCACTGCCAAAACAAAATGATATTGATGGAAAATGATCCCTCTTATGTTGCTCTGTTGCAGTCGGAGCCGATGTTTTCTCAGGGTTTTTCACCTGAACATTTTGCATCTTTTTATGGCAGAGATGAAGAACTGAAAACATGCTAGTTTCAGAATGTTTCAGCAGAAAATGCATCAACCCTGAGCCGTTCTTGATCATTCTCTCTCATGTTCTGGATATGAGCTTTTGAAGCAAATCTGTACGATGTGACCCATTTCTGTCTGTTTGGAGCTCGGATCTGATCTCAGATCTGATCCCATTTTATTGGCAGAAGTTCTTACTGGAGTAGAAATATGAGTGTTTCTGGACTGCAAATACAAAATACCTCAGTTCAGATATTTTTCATACGCTTTGTGAGTCGGACCAAACTGTTCCTGAGACGTTGGAAGAAGTTACTCCGGAGGATGTTTTGATTTCAATCTTTGTTCCAGTTTTTCTTCTCCTCCTTCTTTGTACCAGCCTGATGCTGTCCTGCTTCTACTTCTGGCAGAATTTCAGTCTCTACTTGATGTTTTTTTTTCCTGTGCAGAAATTGCCTCTTAAATGCCATCACAACCACCTGCTGCCTCTATTGTGCTGCTCTGCACGACTGCTAACAAGACTGTGTCCTGGATCTTATTGGGCCCTGTAGGACGTCCTGAAGCGTTCTGCTCTGTACTGAACCGCTCATCCTGAAGTTCAACTGTTCTTTCTGCTGTAATATTCTAAGCAGCAGTTTCCTTTATGTCAGTAAAGTTTATTTGTTAAGTTCCTTTCAGATAAAACCATCAAAACAGAAAACTGTGGAGCCCCAAAGGGAACATGGGTCAAAGAAAAAATAGTTTGAAAGGAGGATTTATGTAAACAGGTCAGTGCAGAAATCTGAACACTGACACAAACACTTTGGTTACAGTTTCCAGCTCAGCTGAAGAGACAATGTGACGCTTTTTAGAAATGTTTCACAAGTGAAAGAAATAGGAAGGAGAAAAACATTTTATAAGAGTCTACAACAAGATTCTGATGCTGGATTTGGACTTAAAAAATTGGACTGATTTGTCTGTTTAGCTCAGGAGGAGCTTTGTAATCATGGTCTTAGTGGTTTTGGTGATTAACAGAAGCTAATTGCTGAAAATCCAATTAATGCTCTGTGATAAACAGTCGACCATGTGGACAAGGCTTAAAAAGACATATAGTTAAATATCTGCATAAAAGGGATAAGAAATGTCATTAAATGTGAGAATTGTGTTGCAGTGATGTCGTCGAAGGTACCATTGCCAACATGAGACGGTGATTTTCCTGCACTTGCCTCTCGTTTACAGCAACCAGTCCACTGATTGGACTGATTGCTGGACTCTTTCAAAGCTTCACAGCGACAACTTGACTCTCCACGCTGCTTAATGCTGCTTGTCCTAAACACGCTTCACTCAGACAGCTGTCTGATTGGTCTGTAAATTACACTTCTATGACTCTGCTGTGAAACTCTTTAAGCTGGGGTGGAGGTGAGATTAGACTATTAGATCTTCAACAAGAACATTTTTCCACCATAGAGAGATTTTCCAAATGGATGAAAAAACCAGGAGGAGAGAGAGAGTTGTAATAGACAGAAACGTGAAGAGCTGCTGATGGAGGGGGAGGAACTAAATGAAATGTCTCTACATGGACATGAAAAGGTTGACAGGTTGCCGTGTGGTGGGAATTGGACCAGAGCTGCATTTTGACTCCAACCAAAGAGAAAATGAAAGGGAAAAGATAGCAGAAATGGAACATGAAGCCCCTATCATGTCGCTGCTCTAATACATGACTTTGCACACTAACACACACAGGAGCAAGAGCCACCCGCTCCATGTGTGCTGTTCTCCCGGTCACATTACTGAAGGGATGCAGAGGACACAAATTACATTTTTCAGCACAAACAGATGCAATGAGGTGAGAAGAGTTTGAGTCATTCACCAAAACAGGAAATCAACACAATAACCTGCAGTTTAACTGATGCAACAGCCTCACTGTTCCACTGTCTCGCTCTGCTGCGTTCTGCAGTTCATGACTGGTTTTGAGTAGTCAATTATTTTCTGTCCAGAACTGACATAACTGCCTGACTTGTCTGAGATGACACCATCAGTCAAAGCTGCTGAGCAGACACTCCTCCTGCCTCCAGATCCCATTAAGTTAAACAGCCTCAGCTACTTCCCCACTCCTTCTCTAACACAATGCATTTTTATTGCTGCGCCTCTAAAATGTGTTGCATGACGCATGGGAGCCACAGGGGTAAAGTTCCCACTCAGAGTGAAGGAGGAAAGATTGAAGACCGAATTCCTGGTAGCAGCACTTTTGGACATTTTACATTGATTTGATGCAAAGTGCAGAAAAATTTGGCTCCTGATAAAATTGAAACGAATAAAAGCCGAGTTTTATTTTTAAGGCTACCAGATCTGTTTTTAAAACACGATTTCTGCTCGTCACACAAATACATCATGTTGTTAATGACACGTTTACTTTCATTAAAACTACTTTTACTGGAGCAGAAAAAGTAGCTTTGGCCGCCAAGTTTTTATTACAAGGACACGTAATGGCAAGTCATTAGAAATTAGACCTACCAGGTGATAAAATCTGTTATTTTCAAATCATTTTCAGTGTTATCATTTCAGGCAGAATCCACTTTGACAGAGAAAGCTGATGTCTTAATCATAAACCTCCATTGTTTAACCCAATGATCTTAACATCAAGGCCTCCAGGACTCTTGCAACTTTTAAATGTCTGTGTTTCAACACACCTAGTCCAATAATCAGGTCATCAGCAGGACTCTGGAGAGCCTGACTGCATACTGATGGGGAGACTCAGCTACAGTAACGGCACAGTTTTACTTCCAACTATGATAATAATTATACACAGTGCAGCAGCTCCTCCAATAGGTTCCCATGCAGACTCACAACACATGAAGAAAAAGCGTGTCAGATAAAGGCCAGACAGGATTCATAGTAGCTCATGAAACTCCAGGTGAGTCAAAGGTCAGCGTCCTGCGCCTTTCGGTTGGGTTTTCAGAGCCGAATCGTAGAGCTGAGTTACATCAATGACTGAAGGTCCAGAAAATCCCAGAGCGTTCCTTAGCCAGGAACCTGGCTCCACTTCTGCTTTTCAAAGATGTGCGGTTGTACAGTTGTGCATCTGTTTGCATCCATTTTAACTTGTGATGTAAAGATGATGCTCCATCCTCACATCACTTTTAAACAAGACAAAGACGTCTGAGCAGTTTGCCTGATTCTCTTTGTTGGAAGCAGAGAATGTAGAAGAACATTTCTGTTTAAAAACGATGAGCCCACAGATGCTGACCCACACAAGTCACTTGTTGGCCTGTTCATGGCTACAAGATGCTAACGAAGCATCAGAAGATCAGGGCCTATTGGTTAAAAAGAGCATCTATCTATGAAGTCACCAATCAGAAAACATAGGAAAGAAGGTTTGTTTTCAAATTGCTCCACTGTCTCAGTTGTTAACATCAATGCTGGCATTTTGGGGTTCAAACATTGTTTTTTTTCCCTGCACATCACAACAAGCCACAATGAGTGACGGACTGTTGGCAGAAGCTCCTCCCACCTCTGAGTTACATCAATGCCAAAGCAGAAACTCAGGAGAAGCTTTTGGAAAATAAGACCTGCTGTGTCTTTG